>NC_090932.1:295938718-296277577 GCF_040938575.1 Ambystoma mexicanum
TGGAGGTGCTATTTGAGCGGGATCTTGTGCAGCCACTACTTGTGTGGGGCTTTGGGCCATTGGTGTGGGCGTAGTTATTAGTGCCCCTTCCATTGTGTATTTAGTATGTTTTTTCTGTACTAGTTTAGCCTCTTCTGTTTTCCTGTCCTCTTCCTTTTGTTTCATTTTTCCTTGCCATGTCCTGCAGTGATGTACTATAGTCAGTTGTATTTCTGGCCATGGTTTTGCTTCCATTCCCACTACTTTCTTTAGTTGTTTCTGAACTCCTTCTGGGAGCCCTTGTACTAGTATATGATAAAATATGGCTGGTGTTTTGTCCCATTGTTCTCTAGTTTCCATGCGCCACTTCTCTTGGATATCCTGGATATAATCAACAGGATCCTCATTCTCACGCATCTTACGGGAAGTAATTTCTCCTATGTCTGATGTGTCTGGGTACTGTACTCTCAGTGCCTGCCATAGCGCATGTCTGCAGTTTGCAAATGGTGCCCCATCATGCGATGTGTTTGTTATTGTTACCCCATGGAATCCCGCTCTCTTCCAAATGTCATCCGCTCTATCCCCTAATATTGATATTAACAGGCCCTTTACATCTCCTACTGCTAGTTTCTGTCCTGCGGTGTGTTTTTCCATTTCATATATCCACTTACCCGCACCTCCACTTAGTGATGGGAGCCTACATTTTATATTTTCTTTATCCGTATGCTTCCAAGGGACGTACTGTGGTCTAACCCCTCCTCTCTCCAACAGTGGCATTAAGTTGTGTCTTGTGTCACCCTTTACGTTCCATAATATCGAGTCCTCACACCCCTCCTCTTCTTCCAGTTCCTTTACCTCTTCAATTTCGTCCTTATTACCCCTGTTCCTAACTCCTTCTCCATCCTTTCCCCTCCTTTCGTCATTTCCTGTATTTAATGTGGGCGTGTTTATTTGTCTGTCTTGCCTGCGACTAGGGAGGTCTCTAAGCCGACATGCATAGGGTGTCAGTTCGTCCATGAAGGGCGCAAGCTTTATTCTGCGCAGCGAGCGTGCGGTGGTTGAACATGTAGGGTGCGATGGGGGAGGGCGTGATGGAGATGGGGATGGTGTGGTTTCATGGGTTTGTCTTTCCACTAGTCCTTGCACTCCCTCCTCACTTCTCTCCAGGTCCTCCCTTCTCCTACTGATCCATGGCGAGTCTATGTTTGTTCGAGTGAGGTATAGCTTATCTAAGCTTTCCCTTTCACTCTTTCTTCCTTCCCTCTCCACTCCTTCTTCCTCCTCACTGCAAAAATCATTCATAAATGGCATCCCCCACTCTGCCTTTTTCCCTTTTATTGTTACTGTTTCTAAGTCTATTAGGTCTATTTCTCCTTTTCCTTTGTTACCAACTGCTCCCCCTAGTGCTGATGTTGTTGCTACTTCTCTACTTCTATATACATCCCCCCATTTTTCACTCTCCCTACTCCTCCCTTCTCTTTCCCCTTCACTTCTCTCCTCCATCTCCCTACTATTTTCCTCCCTTTTCCTTTTCAATTCCTCCATCACTTCGTTGCTCATCTGTTCCAATATTCTTTCATCCTCTTTCTTCCTTTCCCATTTCACCCTTTCACTTTCTACTATACTTTCTATTACTTTCCCCTCTTCATATTTCTTAGCTGTCTCTGATAGTACCCTCCTCTTCCATATTGCCATTTCCTTTTCTTTTTCTTCTTCTTCCTTCTTCTTCTCTCTCAGCACTACTCTTGATACCCTGTCTGCTGCTGCTTTTACCCTTTCAGCTTCTCTCCTTTGCTCCTCATTTCGTTCCCTTAATTTTTCCAATTCGTTCTTACCTTCTTTCCTTTTCCTCACTCTCTCTCTTTCCTCCCTCTCAAGCTGTTTGATCAATTCATTCTGCTCATCCCTTAGCTTTGCTAATCTTTCCTCCAAAATCTCTTCCTTTTGCCGTAATAGCTCCTCCCCCCTCATTTCACTCTCTCTTGCACTATCCTCGTCTGTTCTCTTTACTACCTCCCTCTCTTCTCCAGTTAGTGAACCTCGTAATTTTAATAATATCTGTGCAGCTACCCACTCATCATTTCCTATCTCTACAGTCTGCTCTTCTCCAATCCTCCCCTCCCCCACTGGCATCTTCCTATGAGCCACATATGGTGGAGGGCTGTATGCCGGGTTCGAGTATCCTTCAGCCGCCCTTAACTGTCCTTCTATTTCTCCTAATTCTCTTAAAGGGTACAATCCTCCTCCCTCTATTTTCACTCCCGGTGTTATGGGTATCTCGTTGCTCGGTTCCTTTTTTATGTCGTCTGATTTATCAATCTTTTCTCCTCCCTCTCCTCCGTTCCCCGTATTCTTTGTGCTTTCACGCCCCTTTTTCCCATCCTCTCCTTCTTTCTTAATCTCCTTTTCTTCCGGTGTTTCCCCCATAGTGAACATTCCATTTGGTCCTGGTCGGGACCCCTGGAACATCCTCCATAAGTTAAACACCTCCACATGGTTTGCCAACTTCTTCCCCTTGTATGTATTGTGCAGATGGTTTAGCAATGAATGTTGGGCATATGGATCGAAACTACCATTAGGCGGCCATGGTGTTAACATTTTGTTATCCGTCCACTGGGTCCACTCTATGCTGTACTTAATTAATTTCTCCCTATGGGGTGGCAGTGTGGTGCATATGTGTTGTAGTGGGGTAGTGAGGGTGTTCCCCCACCCTCCCGACCCTGTCCCGTATGACATAGTGGCGCTCCACTTGTTACCCTTCCCTTCACTAGCAGTTTACAATATACAACCTTATATTGTTTACATTGCCCCGCAGGTGTGGGGACTTACGACAATCCTTTGACAAATTATGCAATAAAAAATTATTAAAATAAAAAAAATATATATATATATGTATGGTTTTACATTTGTATATCAGCCCCCTGCGGCTGCGTACCCTTTACGACGCTCTTATACAGTCGTCCTGTTTCCCCGTTCTCCTCCCCCTTTTACACTTGCCGTGGCCGGCGTTCTCCGTGCGCAGCCACGCCCCTCTCCCCTTCTCCTTTTTCCCGATCCACTCGTTTATCGTTTATCTCCGTGTCCACTCCCTTATCATATTTCTCTTCCCCACCACTCTCAAAACCAAAGTTCCTTGTGCTCGCGATATCCTATTAAATCCCTACTGGTGACGTCACCGATCTCTTCGAGCTACTGGTACATTCTTCATATGTTCTTTAAGTTCAAAATACACTTGCAATCTACCCCCTCTAACCCTACAGCTGTCTTCCTGTCACTCCTGGAACAAGGTAATCAAATCAATAATATAATCGGACTGCGACAGGAGGGCTTAACCAGCCAATTATCTTCCGTATTGGGCAACTAGGCAACTAGCTACCGCCTACAGGGAAACGTCATCTACCTATCGAGTTTCTTGCTCGAACAATAGGGATCCTCGTCTACTCATTGATCAATAAATGCCAAATCGTAGGAAACCACACACCCACCCTTACACGTAGTCGCGACTTAGGCCAATCAGTGTCTTACGAGCGGCCGCACGTGATGTTTTCGTGCTCCGCCCCCCTCTTTCGCGTGACGTAGCCGACTGCTCTCGCACTCGTTTTACTACCATTCATTCCATTGCCAACACTGAGTTGTCAAACCGTCGCCGCGCACCTGTACAACACCTCCCACCTCCCGTATTTAATTCCTCCCCCTCCCTCACAATTTCGCATTGCTTGTTGTGCGTGTCATGCTCACCAAGTTCTCACGATGCAGGGCCGCTCGACTGCGTGCACCCCTCCAAGCGGCTCGCCACCTCCCCTCGTCTGGACCACGTCTGGACACTCGCCGACCGCGGGCGGGATACTTCTCAACCGGCTCCCCAGGGCCAATATCCGGATTGCGCTGTCCGGTCTTCTCGCAGCTCCGCAATGGTCCTGTAGTCCTCAGAAGGGGGCAACGGCAGAGGGGGCCGCGCCGCCGGGCCTCCTCGCAACGGGAGTGCCTGGAAAAAGTAAAAAATAAAAGGTGGATCTTAAACAGATCTCAGCAGTGCCTCCAACTTGTCGGGGGGAAATTATGCCGGGGTCGGCCGGGCCGTCCGCAGACCTCCAGGCAGGGAGGCCCCAACTCCTCCCGTGTATCCCAGATGAGATAGAGTATGAGACACACACAAGGAGCAAGGTGACTCTGCTGTTTATTAGACAAAACGGCAGGGATGGGTCAAGGAGCGTACGCGTCCGTCCTGACACACACACAATCGTGGGGCTCGCAGGCCCTTTTTACTCTATTATGACGCGCTACTTGCGTCACTTCAGAAAGTTAACAAAAAACCTATCGCCACTCTTAATTGGTTGCTCGAGTGGTAGGGTTAGTATAGCACACATATAGAGAACAATGTTAGTGGACAAAGGGTAGTCAGGTGATATATCTGGGTTGTCCCTGCAATTAGATACATGAGAATTGTTACATGAAGACTCCTGAGGATTGGTTAATATTACTGGCGTCAGTGATAAGAGCCCCATGTTCTGATTGGTGCGCCCGTGAGCTTCCCAGCCTGGGACCACCGCTGTTCCCAGCTCTCGCTGTACCTGCAATTTGCAACAATGTTTCACTATGGGTACGTGCAGACAATGTGAGGATTTATTCATAGCTGGAAGGCTGACCGCTCCCACTGTCGCAGATGTCCATTGAGCCTTTCAAGTGTATCTGCCTGTGTCTCGTAGCGAGGGATCCAGACGCCTCTTCTCTCCTGGGTTTGGCATCTCGTCAGGTTCGGCTTGGTCACGTGGGGAGGGACCGTGTTTGAGGCAGAATTCTGCACAATTAATATTGCTTTCCCACTGTGTGTCTGGTTTAATTTGCAGGTGTGACCTTAACGTTGGTGCGCGGAGTGCGAGGTTGCAACATCGTGCCTTTGATGATTTGTTCTTGGAATGTGGGTTTGCAACATTGCGATCTTGGCTGGTTGTTTCACCGGGCTCATTCTGCAGGATCAGCAACCTGACTCTTGCTGTGTTAATGTCCACGGGAGCTCTTGTTTGAGGCCTACTTGGGCCTGGTGCATAAGTGGTCCGTTTGGTGCATAGGTGCTTTAGGTTATAGTAGCATATAGTTCCATGACCAGTATCGTGTCTTCATTATATTTCTCATGGTGGTAACTGGTTTCAAGAGAAGCGTGAGCAAGCTTTGTAGATGAGTTCATGACGCGACTTGCGTTTCTGCATTTTGAAAGCCTATGTAGAAAATAATAAAGATGCATGTCCGTGAGTATGCCTGTCGCCTACGTCATAGCACTGGGTATATTCTTCGTGTAGATTGGTGCGGGAGTGTCCAGTGTATATATTTGCACAGGTGTGCTTAACCGTTGTCTAGGTCGTCATGGCATCTCTAACGACGTGTAGATTTTAGTCTAGTTGGTCCGTGCCGCAGGTGTCGGCATGGCCAGTGCGGGCTGCTGGGCAGGCAGATGGACACATCCGTATGTTCCTGTACCAGGGTATCTGGTCGTCTGGTAAATGGACAAACTCTTCTCGTGGTGGGTGTCTGGGTCGTGACCCTTTAGGCCAAGCACGAGAGGTGAAGGACGGGAGCCTGGTCTAGTCGCTGTCACATGTGTATTCCTTTGGGGGAACAATTGCCAAAAGGCTTTATTGGGGAAAGAAAATTAGGCACAGCCTCATTCGGGTGTCTTTGGGAAACTGCAGGACAGGCCTTGGGCATGCACGCGTGGGATTATTCTCTTTCTTCTCTTAGCACTGGGTCACCCTGCCTTTTATCAAGTCTTTGCCCCCTGACTGCCCCTGGTCCAGTATCCCCCAAATGCTCCTCCTGGGCTATCCCCTGGGGTCTCTGTCTGGTGTGGCTCTCCACTGAGTGTCAGGTCCACGCTACCATTAGCTGCTTCTCAACACCATGCAGAGAGGCCTCACGCTCCGCGCCAAGAGAAAAGGAGGAGGCCCTCTGTGACCGGTTTATAGAGGTGTTACTTTAACGTGGTGGAGGAACAATCTCTCTTACAACCTCAGACCCTCTGTCTCTGGACGCGGACTCTTATTTCCTTTTCAAATCGGTGCCCTCCCCTAGAAGGGGTCGCTCCGACAACCTTACAGAAGAGAACAAGGATTCCAAAATTGGTGCACTCCTAATATGTTAAGCTATAGAAGATAGTAAATGAAGTTCTCAATTAAGTTTAAGGTGCGGGGGAGGAACTGAGATCCTGGCACAAGACTTCCACAAATAACAAATAAAGAAAGAGAAGATTCAAGCTTTGAACCCTCCCATCCCCTGCACACTATTATGTGTTGGCTAAGCCAAGTACTATGGCATAAAGGTAATAATGTCCGTGAGTAAATAATGATGATCAAACATAACCAGTTTTGTAAAACACATAAGTGTATATATTTTGTTTTAGATTGCAAATTAGATACAAAGACAAAAACAATCACAATGTTATCACAGACAAAAAAAACAAATTGGTGACATGTTGCCAGTAGTCTGCTTTCAATTGGCGACGCGTTTAGAGGATGAACTCCTCTTCTTCTTAGGCCTAAACAGACTATAAACAAATATATATATTACAAAAAACAGATTTTGCCCAAGTGTGTTATACAGTTATACCTTAAAAGTTAAAGAATCTCTATACAACAAAAAAAGAACTATTTCTAAGGTTTCAACCTACACAGTGTTAATATATTCACATCCACATCAGTTTGTGTTTCATAAAGTTTAAATGACCATAATGGTTCTGAAAAACCAGTCAAATCAATAATTCCCAAATGAAGGCCCCTAGAGAGGAGCATACCGCTTGAGTGGGGAGAGATCTAGTATGACCCTCTGACCGCCTTCCCGAATAGCCAGTGAGTAGAAAAACAGAAACAGATAGTCAAAATTACCTGATGGTGTAGATGTTGAATGATGTGAGCACAATCTCTAGTGCCCCAAAGAAAACAAGGGGTAGTGCATATCATAAATGCAGAAGGCTGCTTCAAAGTATGAGTGCTAGTGACCAATCGAGTAATGCCCCGGATGGGCAGATTTATAGGAGATAGCTCAATCTGAAAAATATAGAAATAGATAGGACAGTGGTATCAAGAATCATGTAAAACGTAGTAATTACGTAGCAAAAATGCCAAGTGGTGTCAAATGTTAGCTAATTTGATAGTGTCCATAAAGATAGCCAAATCGTACCAAACAAGGGGGGAAAAATGTCTCTAAACAGGTGCAGAGCGAGTATTATGAGATGGATGTATCAGCAAGATACACATGATTTACGCTGTTCTCGTGTTGTATACGAGTCCAGTTAGATGTGAAGGTGCTAGCTACTCACCAGTGGTTGTGGGCGATAGTCCACGTTGCACGTAGTTTGCCAAAAGCAAGTCAATTCAGATAACTGGGATCTAAAAATACATATAGTAGACGAAAATGTAGATAATGTGTGATTACAAATAAATGAGGACAGAATAAATCACGGAATGAAAGGGGAATAATTTAACGTACCTAGATGGTAGAAAGAAATGAGATATAACGTGCCAAACAGTCATCTGGGAATGGAGCCAGGAAAACCATGATTATTTGCGTGCCGTGGTTTTTACTGCAAGCGGACACAATCACAGATCGATATTTAAACATCCAAGCTCATCTGAGCAATTGTGTGATGTTCGGAGTTGAAATGTCTTGCCACTGGTGATCGTTGGCTATTGCATCGTATGTTAGATTTATGTTCTGATCAACGTTCCTTGGCTGGTCTATTAGTTTGGCCTACGTAGAGTTTACCACAAGGGCACTTGTTCGTATAGATAACCCCTGATGTGTTTGAGGCCCTCATACATGGTTGATAGTTACTCCTAAATCAGTTTAAATGCTAGCTGATCCCCCATGTTTACACTATCTGGCAAAATGCCCATCTCCACTGCATAGCACCACTGATAGGAGTTGACAGAGATACATTGCCGCATGGTGGTGAGGTCCAGGGTCCAGGGTTGTAGTGACTATGATACGTTCAAGTGACATGGAGAGAAGGTGATTATCATGTAGAACTATGTTGATTTATTGACCCACAAACGGTTGGGTTGGTGGATGGGCTTGCGACAGGAGGCGTTGAGAAGAAATCAGCAGGGTTGTGTTCCTTTCTCCATAGATGAATGATCTTGAAGTGGTAGTCTTGAAGTTGCAGACTGAATCTTTCAATGTAAGGTGACATTTGGAGTGAGAATGTCCATAAATCGTGATTAACGCCTGGTGGTCAGTTATTTAGACTTTCCCGAAAGTAAAAGATGATGATGCTCACATGCCCACATGATGGCAACACTCTTTTTGTAGGCCTGACATTAGACGTGTTCTGTGTCAGTGAGGATGTGGCTTGCTTATATGACTATCTTCGTCAGCATGTCAATGCTAGGCTCATGATGGACTAAAATTGTGCTCAGGCCTTCCAAACTGGTGTCTCCGACCAGTAATTATTATTATTATTATGGTATTTATTGAGCGTGGACCTATCTTTGAGAAGCAACGGAGCACTTTACAGAGGTATACAACAATACAGATAAACAACAGAGCACTTTACAGAGGTAACAACAGAACAGATATACAGCAGGGGGAGGATACAGAGGGGCATAGAGGAGGAGTACAACTGTACAGGGTGGTGGGAAGGAGAGGGGCAGGCAGCGTCTAGCGGGACAGGTGGCACAGGGCGACGTGATGGTCTAGGTGTTGAGGAGAAGGGACTCCTTGGAGAGGAGGGTCTTTAGTTCTTTGCTGAATTGTAGGAGCGCTGGGCTCAGTCTGGTGCGTTTGGGGAGGAGATTTCATAGTCTTGGGGCGTAGGCAGAAGAGGGTAGTTTTCTGGTACTTTCCTTTTTGCAGCGATGGATTTCAAGTCTACACGTGTTCTGGCTTTTGGTGGTGCACTGTCCGCCAGAGATGATGAGTTTCTCTGCGAGTTAGCTGGGTGACCTGAAGGTGACTGCAACAAGAACATACACCTTTGGTATGTGGTCTTTTGCCATATACATACTGTGTAAATAATGGAGAAAGGAGGTTTGATTCATGAAGAAAAGGAGATTAACTGCCTTTTTCACTTGGCTCAAACAGTTCCTTCCTTTCCATGTCCTAGTTAAACAAGCAACTGAATGTGACTGAAAGAATGCAGGAGTGTCCAAGATCATTGACTTCTGCTAATGAATCCCCATACAGAGATATCTCCAGTGCAGTCGCTAAGGGGTTTAGGTCTAGCATTGCTAATGCCCATTGTAGAGATAATGGGCCTCATCACAAGTCGAGTTGGGCTGTATCCCAGCTGTAATACAGCCCGACTGTAATAGCCTCAGCACCCACCGGTCCAGCGGTATTACCGCCGGATCATGGGTTGGGCGCTAACGGTAAATCCCCATTCCACATTGGGTGCATTGGATCCAATGGGGCATTTTCGGCACTAATCCTGCGGGCTAATACAGCCGGCGGTAATACCACCGAAAACAGGGCACCAAATGGGATTTTCATCTCCAGAAAAAAAGCTGAAGGTAAAACAGCACATATAGCGCCCAACTCGTGATAGGGCCAGCCCTTAAATGAGGTGGTAATAGCATTACCGCCGCATTTAAGGGCTACAGCCCAACTCGTGATGAGGCCCAATGTCTACCCATGTCATGGCACTTCTGTCGGGTGGGACATTCTATTCTGCCCATTGATAAATAATGGCGGTGGCCGGGTTAAAACAAAATCAAAACCTCGGTACTTTTGCAAGAGGGCAACAGGTAATTGTGCCCATTTCACTGCTTTATGGAGGTTTATTTTTGCTCATATCTCTTCCTAAAATCGCTCTCAGGAAAGGGGTATAGATGCAATCATCTTCTGGTCTGAGATGCGAACCCTGGAACCTTCTGACTGTATATCACCTCTAGGGAATCCCTGAGTGTGCCCCTCTGCCCCTGAAATGCCACCCTGAGGCCACACTGCAGAAACTTTGCGCCAGTGCATGGACTATTATACAAGTTAGTAGCACTCTGAGAATAATTGCCCTAGTGCAAAAACCCATTCAATCAATGCATGTTTGCACTAAATGTTATTAGCACCACGCAAACGTTGCCCTGGGGCGAACTTTGCTCTGGTACAAAAATGCATTGAAAGAATGTTTTTTTGTGGTTGAGCAGTTTGTGCCCTAGTGGCAATACGGTTCAAAATTGCACTTGCACTAGTGCAAAGTTTCTAAAAGGAAGCCCGATTTGGCTTGCCTTACACCTATTGTACTCCATACGCGGCCACATGTGCATGGGTCATAGCTCCATGCACGTATGGACCACACTTCTCAGTGGACTTGAGTGAAGGTCTGTACTGTTTGGGATTTCCTGCTAGTGAAGACCTCTGCTCAGCTACTCACCATGGTAGAATGTCATCCAACAGAAACCCCAGCAACACTTGGAGCAGTAGTGGAGGAGAGCAAAAGGTCTGTCTGCAGTGGGAATCAATGCATTCCGCAGAACCTAGTGCAATGTCAGGTGGGAATTCTGCTCCTTATTATCACTATGGAGTAAGAAGAACTAGATGGCCTGGGATGAAAGGTGGCATGGTCATTAATAATGGCGAAATTGTGATGATAATATTTGTGGGGCTGCACCTGCCACCTACTGCTCATCATATGGCATGGATTGCATGAAGAGCTGTCAAATGCAGTGAGGGTAGGTGGAATTGGAGGAGGGACATGGTAGGTTGAAAATAGTGCTTGTCACAAAGTTGAGGACTTTGCTGAGTAGAGTTGAAGGGCATAGGGCTAGACCAAGAAGACAGCTTATGCAGGAGTCCAGTTTGCTGAGCACACAAGTAGAGATAAGTGTTTAGGCCTGATGAGGTGTGGGAGGATTTCTCTAATGTTTAGGAGGTTGAGTCTGGCTGCGGTGGCAGTGGCCTTGATGATCAGATAGAGCTTCAAGTCAGTAACAAAGAGAACCCCTAGGTTGGGAGCCATGGGTGAGGGGATGAGACAGGAGAGGAAACAGTGGGGTTGGTGATGGAGGCAGGGAGGTACATTACTTCTGCCTTTGAGCAGTCGAGTATGAGACAGCGTAGAGCTATCCAGTCATGGCTCTACACCCATTCTGACATTTCAGGGATGAAGTAGGGGAATGAGATGAAGATCTGAGTATCAACAGCAACGATGTGATAGGTAAGGCCAAACAAGGAAGCACGTTTTCCAGGGAAGGAGTTGTATACAGTGAAGAGAAGTGGGCCCAAGACCTTGAGGGACAGTCATTGGGAGGATCCTAACAGTGCTAATTTATCATGTGATGGAGAAGCAGTGATTAGAGTGATAGGAAGGACATCCAGTCAAATACAGTCTCTTTGAATGCAAGATTGGAAAGTGATAAAAGGTGGGAGGGATGACCCACAGTAGTGAATTGAGCATAAAGATCTGGAAGAATGAGAATGGAGAAGAAGTGGGAATAGTGGGCAGCAGTAATAGAATTAGTGATGATGGGAGCAGTCTCTGTGGAGTGTTTTGTCCGGAATCCAGATTGGAGGGTGTCAGCAAATAAGTGTACCTCGGGACAGCTGGGTATGTTATTAAAGACAGGTCTGGTGGGGATTATAGAGTGTTAGTGAAGGAGAAACACAGGTCTGTAGAATGTCTCGTTGTTGGGGTCAACATTTGATTATAACTGTGGCTGTTTTGGAACAGGCTGGGAAGTTACCACTTGAGGGAAAGAGTAAGAATAAGGTGGCAAGGTGGGCAGAGGTGACAAGTGCAAGTCTCTAAACAGTTTGTTATTCAAAGGGGTTAATTTGAACTAAGGATGGGTTGGCAGAACAAAAGATGGGTAGAATGTGAGTGGGCTGTAGGAGAAGGTGTCGAAGAGAGAGGAGGGTGTAGTGAAGATGAGAAGAGGAGAGAAAGCAGGAGGGAGTGGGAGAGATAGAAGGATGGACAGGGTGTCACACATTTTGTTGATGTTGGTGGAGAAGTATGAAACAAAGATATCGGCGCAAAGGGAGAGGAGAAAGTAGAGTGGTTCTTAGGGAGGGAAACCATGGCCTGGAGGGGTCTCAGTAGTTTTCTGAAGGTCTGGGGGAGAGGAAACAAGATTGGGTTAATAGGAAGATTTGGCTGCGTCGAGAGCTGTGGTCAAGGTCACCAAAGAGTCCTCTTAGGCAGTAAGGAGAGTGAGGAATTGGATGTTGTGCAAGTGGCGCAAGCGGTGACACATGGTTGTCCACAGCAGCTCGATGGTTAGGGAGGTCTACGGCTGAGGACACAGGTGGGAGGACGGTGAAGGAGTGGACAGGGTAGTTAGTGATCATTGAAGGGAGTGGACAGTCCAGAGTAGGATTCAGTAAAGGCAAGATCAAAGGAGTGAGCAAATGAAGGAGAGCAAGCTAAGAGCAAGATTTGGACTTGGTTGAGCTAGGGGACTATGGCTTCAGGCTTGAATTTACATCTGGGGATTGGGGATAGATGAGGAAAGTAGGAGAATGAGGGGAGACATAGAGCTGGTGAAGTCAATGAGAGAGTGGTCTGAGGGGAAGGAGTCAATTGTGGGAGCAGAGAAGACCAGGGCGGAAATACTAATATGTGATTGAGAAATGTGCATGGATGTGCTTATAAGGGGTGGTTATTGTGCGTCCTTTCTAATCATGGAACAAGCATGACTGCCTTTTTTGGCAATAGCCCTCACCAAGAGTTTAGGGTGACGCAAACTGAAATAATTACTGAGAAGGTTGTTCTTCTGCCGAGGGGTGGGGCATTCCCGAGACCAAGTGTGGGGTAAGTGGAGAGCAGACGTTGGGGTTGGCGTGGGTGAGATCTACAAGAGAGGAGTGGCCTGAGTGACAATTGGGAGGAGAGTGGAGGATAGGGATGAGGATACAGGGGGAGGGAAGCAGAGTGATTGTGTGAAAAATTAAATGAGCACCAAGCCCAGTGTGTATTATGAACTTAGAGATTCAAGCATAAAACACTTCCTGCATGCACATTTTCTCAAACATAACAATCTGTGGTCATTATATGTTCCCAAAAGTCTATTTACTTTTATGCAAAGCAGCCTGCAACCTCAAATGATACCATTTGTCCCATTGTCCTTTGTCATATGGGTATTTCTAAGGGGTACAGCAGGAATGTACCAGAATCTACATCATGGAATGATAACTTCACTCAAAATTCAGTCCTCATTACAAGTTCGGCAGTGCTGGGAAAAAGTAGTGGAAATTTCATTACTGCAACATTTTGGATGGTAACGGAATTACCACAATGTTTCCTGCATTGTCAAATATAAATGTGGAGGTAAAGGGAAGGATCTACCTCCAGCAACAAGTTGGAGGTAAATCTGCAACTTTACCTCCAAGAATTGTCAAATTTCCCACGCAGTAAATCTGACAAAAATCCCCATGGAGTCCTACAGACTCCAAAAATGGGGACTCACAACGCCCCGCCACCACTTGTAATGCTGTGGTAAACCCACGGGAAAAAGTGGTAGTAACAGTAATGGAGTTTAGCAGTGACTCAGAAGATGTACCACCAAATTATCACCAAACTCCTAATGAGGCCCAATGTATTTGGTTTTTCTAGGTTTTGATAATGTTTACTTGGTAAGACACATACAATATTTTTATAATTATGGCAATATTTACTAGACGTGATCATTAGGAATGTAGATTGTACAATGATATAAGAGACTGCTTACAATGTTAGTACAATTCAGTAATGGCTTATTTTGCAAGAATGAACACATTTTTGTCTCTCAAATGTTCTTCCTTCTTGGAAAGGGTCACACTGAGATTAACATAATGTATCCGATTCTTCTGTGGCAATGTTTAATTTTGCCTGCCAGCCACTAATTGGTTTGGTAGTGGCGTTGAACTCACTCATTTGTTACAGTATCTAAAAATGCTAATAATTACCAACCAACTGAAAATCACAGTTTTAGACCCTGATACATGGTCTTCTGGTCCCTTGCAAGGGATATCAGAACCTTGGCAGAGAGAGAGAGACAAAGAGAGAGAGAGAGAGAGAGAGAGAGAGAGAGAGAGAGAGAGAGAGAGGGTTAGATGTACGGAGAGTCTGCTGGATCAGTTAAGATATGCCCTGTACAGCTAGCATCAATATATCACCCCCATTGATATGTTGAATGACGGTCTATTTGACCAGGTTTGTCAACTTGAATAATTGTTCAATGGGGAATCACTGGCCACTGCACATTTTAAAATAGGCGTAGGCCCCCGTCATGGAGTAAAACATAGAGGGCCTGATTTACAGAGTGTTGGTCAATGGGATTTTCCCCTATTGAAAAACGCTTTGTAAATCAGGCCTAAACCTTGTAAATGTGTCATTGCCTTATACTCCATTCACAGAGCTTCCTTCTCTGTGTCCTTTTGACACTGTCATAGTGAATCACACTCAGCTCGCCTAATACTCTTCTATAAAGATTTCTTGTGCTTTGGATTGTGGTTTTATCATATTATTGGCATGCTTTGTAAATCAGCTTTATTGCATAGAGACTAGGTTAGCTATTGAAAAACAACTATGATATATAAAATTAGCATTGATATTGTATAGGTTTTCCTGTGTCTCTTTATTTTATTTGTAATCATATTCTTATTACTTTACGGTAAGTTCGTACAAAACAAAGATACACATTCTTAAAATGAAAGAAAGAAAAAAGTGCAGAAAGCTTTGTAAGGTGTAACAAAAAAGAGGATGTGCTATTCTAACTTAATTTCATAATGCTGAACCAGTACAACTTGGGCGTACATCACAGCTTCACCCCTTGATCGAATAATGTGATTGTAGGTAATTAACCACCTCACTATGAGCCTCATCACGAGTTGGGTGGTATCCTTAAATGCAGCGGAAACGCTATTACCGCCGCATTTAAGGGTCCGCCCAAACATGGGTAAACACGCTGGAAAAACTCCCATTTTCAGGCGCTATTAGCACACGCTAATTGCGCTGAAAATTCCCCTTTGGGTCCAATTACTGCCTAACGGTTGATGGTAATGCTATTAGCGCGGGTGGTAACCCAGTCATACCGCCGGGATACTGCCCAACATGTGATGAAGCCCTATGACTTATTTTCCTTAATTATCGTAAAGAAGAACACCCAGAAGTGATCTCCATCAGTTGTGCTGTGGGAAAAGCAACACTCATACATTTTCTAGTAAAGTAGAGTGTTGCTCTAGGCATGAAAATGAAATTGACCTATTACCTTGCTCACACTGCAAGTTTTATTGTATGTTAGCGAACTGTCACCAATGCCACTTGTGAGCCATGGTCGCCCCCTCACTAGAAAGTAACATACATTATACAATTTGCTACTTCTTAACATCCTCCACTTCCTCGAAATCCGCTTCTTGGTTCAGTTTGTCTCTGCTAGTAACTGGCCACCTCCCGTGACACTATTTCTATCATGCTGTCTCCTCACACTTTGCAGCTTAGTTGCAAAATGCCCCTCTTTCCTAGCATTCAACCTTCTTCATGCTAACCCCCCCCCCCCAACCCCTCCTCGACACTGGTGACATTAAGGCTTAACTGTTAGCCATAACCACTTTGGGTGCACCCTACTCAGTATTCACTGTGATTTTATTGCGGAAATAACAGTGACGTACAATTACAAAGTGTAATAAATATTGCATGAAAAAATATTGGAATGCCTTATACAGTGGGCATTGTAAAAATACCTCTTTTTGGTGAAGGGGGAGATCCCCTTACCTCTCCTAATCCTAAACTCTCCTTGCCTCCCTCCCCTTTATCCCAATGTTAACCTAAATCTTTTTTTCTAAACCTAAAACCTACCCCTATCATTACATTTTCTTTTCTATATTTCAATGTTTTTTTCTGCTTTTAGGTATTTGTTGCCCACTCTGTTACTTCTTGCAATATTCTTTCAACTTTGTAAATTCATTCTTTATTATTTCCTTCAATATTATCACTGGATACCCCTACTCATCTGTTTACTATGGACCCATCCATGGGATACGGCTTAAATGCCAAATATGGCTCCTTTCAGAGGCCCACAGTCCTACCTCCATATTTCCCGGACTGTGACCTTTTTTGAATTGAGGGCTAATCAGCTAGCTTGCACGCATTGGATGTTTTCCTCTTAGCAATGGGTCTCCAGACTTTCCCAGAAAAGCAACGGCCTGCTCACTCCCCTGACGTGCGTGCTTGTGCAATCTACCTGACTTTCCGATGCTAGACCATGATTTTCACCTTTGTGTATCCTCCAGCGGCAAGTGTTGGGGAAAAGATGAGATACAGGTGTCATGGCAGGCCTCCCTCCTCCACCTTCCTCAGCATTGCAGCAACTCCCAATCCATTTTATCCTGGATTCAAGAGCGAGCATGGTCACCCCTGGATGTTGGATGCTCACATGCTGGTCCTCAGCCGCTTAGGACATTCCCCCTCCTTACCACCCCTCCTCCCATTGGGTAGAGATGCTCTACTGCAGTGCAGTTTAGAGGCTAGGTTCATTATCCAGCCTGATGTATCCCATGAAGATGTTCATGTAAACACTGCCCTGACTATTTTTCTAAATATCACAGATGTTTTAGCAATGACTCCTAAAATCCAGGGGCATCATTTGGGGGTCGCCAGGGGTCGCAGCCGCAAACCCTGTGCTCCCAGCTGCTACCCCTGATGTCTCTCTTGCAATCTGAGTATTTAAAAACAAAACAAATGTTATTTGTGTTTCAGTACATCTTCTTAAAATGAGGGCTTGTGACCAGTGTAGAAGCCTTCCCAGCATTGGTTTTACGATCGCTCTACCACAACAAACTGAGGGAGCTTGAGTTGGGGCGGGACCCATATTAGAAGGTGGGTGGGCTATAGTTATTACTCCGTTTGTAGCTGGTCAGAGTACTCTTCTCTGAGTCAAGTGCATTATGGGGCATGTAGTCATGCTGTGGTATTACTTAGGAGAGAGACAGTGGGAATGCAGGTGTATGTATTCCTGTGCCAGCTTCTGGACTTTGTGAGGCACAATGCCTAATTGTAAACCTATTCCTGTTGGGTGAAGTACCAAGTGAAGCATAGAGCTTTCAGGAACATGTAGTCTTTAGTCCCTCTCAGTTATGGAGGAGATGCCAAGTATTTTTGTGAAAAATTCAATATGGGGGCACCTCTGCTGATTGAGGCACGATATGTTGTGAGGCATGTGGTTTTGTGGGAGAGTGGTAAATGGGTGAAGAAGAATGCACCCGGGTTATATTTTCCAGAAGTTGCCTCTGTTCCGAGTGCAACAAATTGCATTCTCAGGCCTGTGAATTTGTAAAGGGAGATTTGTGCTGAGCGAGACAGAGGGCCTCATTACAAGTTTGCCGGTCCGGGAACTATGGTACTGGTAAGGTTGCCAGTACTGTAGTTTCCCGGACCGGCAAACTATGAGTTGTGCTTGCAGGGGCCTTTCTGCCCACCAGGACGGACCTGGCAGGCAGAGCGGCACCCGCGAGCACAGCATGCCGCATGCACCGGCACTATTCACGAATGCTGCCGGTGCATGCGGATTCCCATTCCCATTAAGCCCTAGAGAACTCAAATGGGAATGTGGAAGATTTTTTTTCTGGCGCCCTGGAATGGGCAATTACCGGCTCAACCGGGATTGTAATACCTTGGTAATTGCCCATTCCAGGGTACCGGTAACAAAACGTATGTCTGTATTAGGGTTGTAATTGTTGCGTGGTAATACGCAAGTGCGTGCATGCGTGAGCGATGACGAGGTTCGCGCATGCGCAGTGTGAAATAAAGACGGCCCACCGGAAGTTCGCGCCGGGGACCTGAGCAACCACATGTCTCCGGTGTGTCTCCTTGTGTGAATGCGGAGCGCATGAGTGAATGCTAGCATGGGGCCTGACACCGCCCCCACGCACACAACACTGGCGACGAGGACGGCGCTGGAGCAGTCCTCCGCTCCGATAGCATTCGGGGAGGCGTACGCTGCTCCCTGTCAACACGGACCCACACGTGTGGCCGGCGGCCATTTTTAATCGCACGCGGAGCGCAGTGGTTGCGGCCCGTAAGGGGGCTCATGCGCCACCTGCAATCTGCACCGCGAAGCATCAATTTTTGGAACTCCCACAGCCTCTGGAGCTGCAAGGCTGTGGCACACTGCTTGGCGGTGAGAAGAAGTGCAGGAAGAAGGAACCACGCCATAAGTGGACTAGGCTGACCAGAGCCCCAATCACTGGAGAATTTCGACAATTACCTGTGAGTAACACACTCCAGAATGGGGGAAGAAGATGAACAGGAAGGCGCCCTTGCCCCCATCCCACGCAGGATGAACAGTACACTAGCTCCCATGCCCGAATTCGATACCACGGGCCCTCCATCCAAACTGGGGCCTAAATGGCTCCTGTGGCTAAAGAGGTTGGAGATGTTTTTCAGGGCCTCTGGGATTACAGATGATGAAGAAAGGATAGCCACCATGGTGTACTCGGCAGGGGCGGAGGTCCACAAAATGTATGACTCTTTGAACATTTTAGTCGCCACATATGATGCTGTGAAACAAGCACTCAAAGATCACTTTCTTCCCATGGCAAATGTCGATTTTGACAGGTTTGTCACGAGTGCGGAGAAGCAACGTGAGGAGGAGTCGTTGGACCAATTCTGTGCGCGGCTCAGAATTTTGGCAAGCTCCTGTAGATGGGGGAACGAAGAGGAGATGATTCGGAACCAGTTGTTGCAGGGTTGCAGCTCGGGAAAACTGAGGAGACAGGTCCTGAGAGAACCAGGTTTGACTCTGCAACAGATCTTGGACACGGGGAGAGCATATGAACTGGCCGATGCCAGGGGAGCGAAGATGGACGCAGCCACACACGGGAGAAAGGAAGATGAAGCGTTTGCAATCGGACGCTCCACCCCAGGGAAGGCAAGATGGGCATCAAGAGGAGGTGAGAGCCCCACGGGGCATGGCAACGCCCCATCATGTCAATACTGCGGGTATGACCTGCCGCACGTGGGTGATTGTCCAGCCAAATCGAGAGTCTGTGGCCGGTGTGGCACACCAGGACACCATGCTAGGGTGTGCAGAGCAATGACACCAGTCGCAGCATCTAGGGGGCCCGAGAGGATCGGCAGAGGCAACACTCGGAGAATAAGGGGAGTGTCGTCCACCAAACAAGGCATGCAAGATCTAAACATCGCCGAGGAGGAGGAGGATGAAATCTTCTTCATCTCAAGCATAGCCAAGGGCCCAGGAAGAAGGCGACAACCCACATGCACGGTAAACATTGGGGAAACACCCACGCCAGTCTTGATAGACACTGGAGCATCCGTTTGTGTGCTGGCGACTGAACACTACAATGCACTCCCTGGTCCGCCAGGCTTGGCAGAATCCACAGCACGTATATACGCCTTCGGAGGACACACACCTCTTCTCATCCAAGGAGTGTTCGTGGCTCCCGTAACTCATGGGCAGAACAAAATAAGAGTGAGGTTCTCTGTCACAAGCGTGAGCCCACACTCCCTTCTGAGTTCTGCCGCAGCTGAGGAACTAAACATTGTACATTTCTCATTTGCTGTTTACCGCGCCGACCTGGAGAAGCTTTTGCAGCGTTTTGAGACGATTTTCAGAGGCATAGGGAAACTAAAGGCTGACCCGATACGCCTCAACATCACAGCACTCAAACACCGCTGCATCCCATTCCATCTGAGGGCACAGGTGAAAAAAGAATTACAATCCCTAATTGACTGGGACATCATTGAAAGGGTGGAAGGCCCCACCCCGTGGGTCTCTCCAATCGTGGTGGCCGCAAAGCCGAAGCAGCCGGGGGCCGTACGCATCTGTGTGGACATGAGGCTGCCCAATATAGCAATTAAAAGAGAACGCCACCTAACGCCCTTAGCCGATATCCTAGTCTTTACCCGATCGGAGGCAAAACACCTAAAGTGCCTAGAGAACACCCTTGAAAGGCTGCGTGACCTCGGTTTAACACTACACAAAGAAAAATGTGAGTTCCTAAAGGATAGGTTGGAGTTTTTCGATTTTTTGTCTTCCATGCTGGGGGCATATCCCCTGATCCCAAAAAGGTAAAGGACATCCGAGAAGCGACCCCGCCAACCTCACCAGCGGAAATCAGAAGTTTTCTGGGGATGGTGACTTATTGTGGTCGCTTCATCCGCGACTTAGCCTCCTTGTCGGAACCCCTGAGAGCGCTCGCTAGAAATGACGCTGCATGGAACTGGACCGGCAAGGAACAGAGGGCGTTCAACGACATCAAGAATGCCCTATTGGGACAAGATACAATGGCCTACTTCAACCCTGACCGTGTGTCAGAAATCGTGGTTGACGCCAGCCCCGTAGGACTGGGAGCACTCCTCATGCAGGCAGACAATCAGGGGACCATGAGACCCATCGCCTATGCCAGCAAAGCTCTCACTGAGACAGAGAGGTGGTACTCTCAAATTAAACGGGAGGCCTTGGCCATACTATGGGGGTGCAGGCACTTCTGGATCTACATTTTGGGAAAACCAGTAGTCGTCGTAACGGACCACAAACCACTCATCCCGATCTTGTCAGGGACCTCGTCCAAACCACCACCTCGCATAGAAAGATGGATGCTTTCGCTAATGGAGTATGGTGTCAAACTACTATATCGGCCGGGTACAGACAACCCAGCAGACTATCTGTCCCGCCATCCAGGCGCCGGGCGACCACGTGACTCAATGGAGGTGGCAGACGGCATAGAGGCAGTTCACTTAGCAGTTGAATCGGCGCTACCCGCCGCCCTGGCCCGCCAGGAGATCACGGAAGAGTCCAACACGGACGAGACATTCATAAAGATAAAGCATGCGATGGCAAGTGGGGAATGGCGCAAAATCCTTCAGGATACCTTCCGAAGGAACGCAGGGGCACAGAAAGACCTGCAAGCCCTCTGGAGGGTGCGACATAAGTTGTCCGTAGCTGAGGATGGCCTCCTGCTAAGGGGTCACCAGATTGTGATTCCAAGGACACTGGTTGACAAGGTCCTACACCTCGCCCACAATGGCCACCAGGGGATGGCCAAGATGAAAGCACGTCTGAGACTAAAAGTCTGGTTCCCCGACCTGGAAAGCAGAGTGGAGGAATTTGTGAGAATTTGCATCCCCTGCCAAGCAGCACGCCCTGTGGAGAAGGGCCCGCCAATCCAGGCCATGGAGAGGAGCGACCAGCCATGGGGGACGGTTCATGCCGACTTTGGCTCCACAGGCCGAGGGTTATACTTTCTAGCGGTGACAGACCAGTGGTCGCGCTATCCAGAGGTTGAGCTGGTTGAATCCACAGCCAGTGACCACACCATCATGGCCTTGGAGAAAATGTTCGCCACACATGGGTTTCCCCTGGAGATATGTTCGGACAACGGGGCACCATTCAAGGGACAACAATTTGCCCGCTATTGTGAAGAAAGAGGGATACGACACAGGAAAGTCACCCCCCTCTGGCCTAGGGCTAATGGAGAGGTAGAGCGCTTCATGCGAACGCTCAACAAAGTGTTCCACATATCGGCAGATGGGGGCGAAGACCTCCGACACAACCTATTTAACTTCCTTCGAGAATACCGCTTGACCCTGCATCAATCCACCGGGGTCGCCCCAGCAGAGACACTCTTCAAGCGTGTACCAAGAGGGCTGCTCCCGGAAATTGAAGGTCGTCATCTGGGAGAAATTGATAATGAACACGTGCAAACGGAGAGAGCCGCTCAAAATGAAAGGGAGACAATCAGAAGGAGACGCCCATAGAAAGAGATTGCCGTGGGCGACACTGTGCTGGTGCGAAACAGGAGAGCAGAAGGGAAGTTGTCGCTACCATACGAAACGCAGCCCCTGGGAGTGACACACGTCAAAGGATCGATGGTCACCGCCGCCAATGCGCGAGGAACAGTAACCAGGAACGTCTCATTTTTCAAGCGCATCAGAGCTGCGGAAATGGAGGAGACCGACACACAAGGACCAGAGCAGAACGCAGGATCGACACTGAGACACGATGAACCGCCAGAGACTCAAGGGACACAAGATGTTCCTCAGGCCGAGGCACGCAGATACCAGAGCCGGGCGGGGCGCAAGCCGCCGCAAAGGTTCCAGGACTTCATTATGGACCCTGCCTCGTAGTCAGTACAGTATGGACAGCGAAGGTTTGAAGAGCGCACTGTTAAATATAATGTTTGTTAAAATTTACTGTTTGGGGGGGAAAGGAGGGATGTTGCGTAGTAATACGCATGTGTGATCGATGACGAGGTTCGCGCATGCGCAGTGTGAAATAAAGACGGCCCGCCGGCAGTTCGCACCGGGCACCCGAGCAACCACACCTCTCCGGCATGTCTCCTTGTGTGAATGTGAAGCCTGACACCGCCCCCACGCACACAACAGTAATGAGGCCCAGAATCCTGGAACATGGACTTTCGTTGACACCCTTTTATGGATTGGGTCATAGTGCATTCTTGAACAAGTAGTCCTGTGAGGTCTTTGCCTAAAGTATGTCAGTGTACATTTCTGATATTCCGGAACAGGTTTTTCTCTGCATGTCCTCTTTACTTAGTGGTCCTTTGCGGATGCACATCCATCTGTGCTAAGACTAAGAGTGAGTGCATTCTGAGAGAGGTACTCTTGTAAGAGCCATTTAATGGAAGAGGCAGAGTGCATTCTAATGTTTATTCCTGTGAAGCCACCTATATAGACTAAGGCAAGTGTGCTTCAGAACATATAATGCTGAAGCGCACTCCCATTCCGCATATAGGCAAAGTGTGCTGTAGGACATGCGCCATGTACGGACCACTGAACTGTGTTAGGTAAAGTGCAAGCTAAGACATGTAGTCTTGTGGAAGGGCCATATTGTGGCAGGGTGCATTTTGTGATAAGTAACTCTCTGCAGTGGCTGCCCTCATTGAATTATAGTGCAAATGGGGTCCAGGAGGGGCGTCTATACTGACGGAGGCAGAGACCATGCAGTTTTGTACGAATTTCAATGCCGATTACAGAACTGTGTCTTTTTGACATGTAGTTCTGTGTGCTGCTGGTGTAGGGACTCTACAATGAGGGGCTAGAGAAACTTCTGCTGACATGAAGTGCTAATAGGGACTTTGGGCCTCATCAGGAGGTGGGCGGTAGCCCTTAAATGCAGTGGTAATGCAATTACCACCGACATTAAGGGCATTTAAGGGCTGACCCAATCATTTGGGTGGAATGTTTAGAGTATTACCTCCAGCTTTTTGCTGGATGTAAAAATCTCCACATTCCGCCTGTTTTTGGCGCTATTAGCGTGGCGCTAATTGCACCGGTGCAAAAGGTACCGAAAAACCCCATTGGGTCCAACGGACCCAATGGGGATTGGGACTTAACCGCCTTACCACTACTTGTGATATAGCACAAATTGCGCCGGACCAAGTAGCAGTAACGCTATTTGCATTGGCGGTATCCCGGCACAATTACTACCAGCATACCGCTAACCTCCTAATAAGGCCCTTTGTAAGGAGCTAGTCAAATGTCTATAGGAGACACTTAATCTTGTGGGTACATTTAATTCGACTACAAATTCCATAGTGCTTTCTGGTACTTGTAGTCCCGTGGGAATAGCTGTAATGATTGGGGCACAGTTTTTGATTGGACTGGCTCCTGCTTAACTCACCAGATCCTAGGGGAAATCCTTGTTTCATTTTGGAATTGCTCACACTAATATTGCACAACAATTACTTCAGAGTAAATATTACCTTCAAGCAAAGGGTACATCTATGGGGTCTGCAATGGCCCCTGTGTATGCAAACACTTTCATGTACAGGTTTGAACAACAATACGTTCTGGATCGCCCTCAATGGTCTACCAAAGTGCTTATCTGGAAACGTTTCATAGATGACGTTTTTGGCATCTGGTGTGGCACCAGAGAAGAACTATCCTCCTTTTTAGACCATTTGAATGCAGTACATCACAGTATCAAGTTCAAGAAGGAGATTGGAGCACCCTCCCTTAACTTCTTGGATGTGAGTTTAACCATTAAAGAGGGCTCTATTGCCACTACCATTTATCATAAGCCTACGGATGTGAACAACCTCTTACACTACACAAGTTTTTACCTGAAGTCAATGCTGAGGAGTTTGTTTACCTTATAGACAGATCCTTCGACTAAAGAGAATCATCTCAGATCCAGCAGGACTTGACATGGAATGTTCCAGATTGGTGGAAAGATTTGAATCCAGGGGATATCCAGAAGAAGTATTGGAAGAAGCCAAGCAAAGATCTTGTTTGGTCAGTAAAACCCACCTACTCACCACTAGAGAAAAGGACAAGGACACCCCACTTTTATATATTTCAAAGTGTTCTCGTCAGAGCTTTCAAGTGAGTAAAAAAATTAGAAGTCATTGGGGACAACTGCACAATGATCATCTTCTCCACAAACAATTCCCTAATGCACCTATGATGGCTTTCAAACGGGGCCGCAACCTGAGGGATACACTGGTCAGGGCTGAAAGACCACCCAAAGATAAGCAGCTTATCTTGAAAACAAAGAAAAAAGGCACTTTTTAGTGTCTTAACTGCACACATTGTAACAATGTGGTGAATGGAGATGCAGTCCCTCACCCCACACGGGGAAAAGGATCAAGTTCAGAGACTTTGCAACCTGCCTTAGATCTGGAGTGATATATTCCATCAAATGCCCCTGTGGCAAAGTTTATGTGGGTCAAACTAGCAGACCTGCCAAAACTAGATGGATGGAACATAAATCAAACATAATGTGAGATCACCACTCTCAAGACACTTCTTAGAAAATAACCATACTATAGCACAACTTAAGTTCCAAGTTTTAGAAGTTGTGAAGCGCCCACTGAGGGGTGGAGACTGTCTGTCCCTCCTATCAAGAAGAGAAAAATATTGGATCCACTATCTTGACACTCTTTATCCCAGTGGACTCAATGATGAATTTTCACTTAAATGCTTTATTTTAGCTTTTATTGTTTTATGTTTATTTTCCATTATTCACCTGACTTTTGTGACACTTTTCACTATTTCGCCACAATGTCTACAGCATGTGTGTCTTACCTTGATAATCAAATAACATGGCCATGAACCAGTAACTTACCATATAATTGTGGGACATGTTTAAGTGATTAGCATGATTTCTCCCATTTCTTTTCTGTTTGGAGAATATTGAAAAAAACGATCTATTTCCAGACTGTACAATGCACTATGAAGCATATAGACTGTGGACCATTATTTGCATGGCACTGATCTAGGCATGAGGACTTACACCATATAATGCAATGTATCAGCAATGGATGTCCCCAAATGAATTTGATACTCTATTTAGGAAGTTTAAGCTGAGCATCATCATGTGTAAATAAACGTGGTCTTGGGAATTTGGATCCACATTGCTCGGAAGGCATTGAAGATGGTCCGTTTTCCAATTGGCCATAAACTCATAAGATTCAAGAATATTTGATACTCCACACACTAGGGTCTATCTTAATGCTATTCGGTCTGCCACAAGATGGATGCCACCAAATGTGACTTGAGTTTTAGTCCTTCCTTCCTTACCATTGTGGCTAGGCAACTTATTTAGTTTAGTGGGAAAGCGCGGGACCAACCTCAATTGTCTGGAGCCATCTCCGTGGCAACCTGCGCTGACACGGGATCACTGCGAGGGGCACCCGATTTATCTGCACACTTGCGGTAACAACATTTATATTCAACACGCGTATCCTTGTCATTAAGTACACCGATCCCGCTCTGCCTTGATAGACGCTCATGTGTCACTTTCATTTCAGAGTCTGCATAAGCGTTCATATCGCAGCACCGGATCTCCATACAGAACCCGCTAGGATTTTTGAGTTTGATCATCTGGACATTCAGACGTACACAGGGTCAACAGTTGTGGAATTCTTTTGAACTGAAGGTGACATAGCTCTCAACCATTTGTGTCACAAAGGCGGGTAAAAACACCCGATTTTATTTTTGGCGGGTGAGGGGCCCATTGAAACGAATCGGGGTACTGGAGGCTTGGCGGCTGAGTCAGCTGTTTACAAGGCGGGTGACACCTGCCAAAAGCGTGTGAGTTGAGAGCTATGAGGTGAGAGATTGGGAGCCATCTCTTTACAGATTCTATCACTGTAACATCGCTCTGGGCACAGTTAGCTTTCATTGCACGCAGTTTTCTTTTTTATAACCAGAGCCATTCATTATATGAATACATAGAGATCTCGAACTCTACTTACACCTCTGCTACTGGAGTACCATTTGAACAAGATTTGGACAAGATACCTTGCGTACATGTGTACTTCTCTGAACACTGCAGAGGCGGTGAGTAACCATTTGGACTTTACAGGTTTCACACTCCTGATACTGTGTAGGGGTGAAGTCACTATAATGGAGCCCTACATATTTATTTCTTTTGACCTGTTTTACACAGATAGTACTTGTTGGATTCCCACCGCTCTGTTGAAACATGAGATGTATTAATTAATTAAGGAGAAGAGGCGCATCACCACTGGAAGAAAAGGTACATGCATGTAAGATCTGGGTTGACTGTAGACATGGGGTTGCATTAGGCCTTGTTAGAAGTATATAATTAGGCATCTATTGGTAACAACAACATAATCTGCAATTAATAGATTAGCTCTCTGTAGAGTTGTGGGACGTCCCGAGATTTGCATTAACTTCCATTACAATTGGACGCTTCGGAGCCTGGTGTAAGGGTGGTCCTGCATCCCCAGATATGGTCTATCCATAATTAACATTGGTAGGAGTGATGTTATTTTTCATGATGAACCACCAGTAAACGTATTTGACACAATGGGCCTCATTATGAGTCACTTGGTATGGAAATAACGCCACCGTTGTTTCCATACCGGGTGATCTCGAGTTCGGCAGGTGGAGGTGTCATTCCCGCCAGGCCTGACCTTGCGGGTTTAACACCACCCGCCTGCAGGCGGACGAGGAAACACCGGCACCATCACGAGATGGGACTCAATGGGAATAGGGATTTACCAAATTCCGCCTCTGGAATTCCCGGGTCACCGGGGTCGTAATGCCCCGGTAATTCCAGTATTCACAGAGGCGGAATGGTAATACGAATCCGGCGGTAACCTGCTAGAATTTCAGGCACGGTTACCGCCGGACTCGTAATGAGGCCCAATGTTTTTGATTATATGTCCCAACTCAAGGTGTACACACTCTTTGATAGTATATTTTCTCTATATTTTTTGTCCACAGTCCAATTAGGCTCAAGATGAAGAGAGGAAATCTCGAAACGCATCAGCCATTATATTGGACATCTGCATTGCTTTATTGAATTGAATTGTTTCTTGATTATTAAAAAACTTCTCCTTTTTATGAAAATGGACTCTATCATATAGCTATATATGGTCTTTCACAATTCAACTGTGATAAATTATTGAATTTAAACTTCAGAGTATGTCTCTAACCATCCTGTGATGGTAGTTTATAGTGTGCAGGGGACGGGAGGGTTTCAATCTAGGACCTTCTTTCCTGTTACTGTTTTGCACAGTTCATTTATATCATGTAGTCCACTAGGGGGATATCTGTACTGAGATACACTGAGTACATTCGCCAACATGTGGTCGTGTGGATAAAAGTGCATTACAAGATGTGAAGCATCTGGCAGTATCTATACTAGGGGTCTACAGTATTTGGCTCTCCATATATTATGGACTGCAACTCCCACCAGCCTTAGCCACTGTAGTCAATGATGAGGGGATTATGGAAGTTGTAGACCAAAACATATGGAGAGCCGCAGGTTGCTGATCGCTGATCTATACAAAGTGTAGGAGAGTATATCCTGGAACATATAGCTTTTTTGGGTCCTCTGTGGTAAGTGAGGAATAGAACATTCTGGACAATGTTATCGTGCGTGTGCATCTGTACTAACTACAAGAGTGCATTGTGGGATATGTTGTTCCAGGGGTGTTGCTAGGTCTGGAAAAGATCGGGGGCTACGCTAATGTCCGGACTGTCGGGACTCAGGGCCACGTAGCCTTTTGATTGTAGCCCCTGAGATTCTATCTGAGCTACAACCAAAACGCCCAGGATTATAGCCCCTAGGCCAGCCCCTAGCAACGCCTCTGTGTTGTTCTATAGGGCCACTGCATTGGGTGCTCTGAGAGGTAGGTATTTCCGTGGCAGCATATCTAATGAGTGTGAAAGAGTGCATCTAGGAACATGTTATCCTGTTATTTATGATTTATGATGGGAATTTATAATGTGCCACAGACAAACTAAATTTCATCAAGGTACCACAAAGGGAACTGCACAGCCAGAACCACTCCATGGTGACTCTATGAGCCAAAGGCATCGATCTAGCAGAAAATCCAGACCTTGACGGCTTTCTAAAATTGCAAAAAGATGCCCATCTTGCGGTTGTACACCGGCATGGCGTTCCGCAATCTTAAGGCAATTGCTGCAAATCAATGGTCTCCTCTGTGCATGAAATTAGTGGTAGGGATGACCAACAACATCTTATCTTTCAAGCGTAAAACTTGTGATGGAATATATCTGTAAAATTTGGTCTGCATACTTGGGAGCCAGATTTAAAAGTGAGACGGAGGATTTTGAAATCAATCTGTCCACCGTAAGCCAATGAATATGAGTGACACTAGGCAGAAGCAGGATTGCGGCAAGACAGTTGGAACATCAAATGGATTGCTGCATTTTGTTATTTTTAATTGATTTGATAAACCAGACTTACCCACTTACAGAGCATTTAAATAGTCGATATTAGAATTTATGAAGGACCCTACTACATTAGGAAAATACTCAGATAGTATCAGGACTGCTGCACTGAGTAAGGCAGACTGCACTGTGTGAATGTAACCCTGAAGGTCTGTATGATTAGAAGTACATGGATTCTGGCGTGTGGTGGGAGCATATAGGTAAATGAAGACAGAATATTAGTTCCTAAATATGTGAGCATGTGCCAAGAATATAATATTGTATATATTGGCTGTATTGAATGTTTTACCAAACAAACGATACTTGGCTTTTATTTGACCTGTGTGCTGTTTTTAGCATTTAATTGCTATACCTAGGCATATGAGGCTGGAGCAGGACACACACACACACACACACACACACACACACACACTCTCACTCTCTCTCTCTCTCTCTCTCTCTCTCTCTCTCTCTCTCTCTCTCTCTCTCTCTCTCTCTCATATAACTGCACCTGGCATAGTACGTAGACATGTCAGGCTTCAGCAGCCAAATCATGGCAGAATTTGGCCATATAAGGTGGCACCTGAGATATGATGGCAGTACCAGGGCATGCATGGGTGCTAATGTGCGCTTGATGACTGTATTTGGGCACATGAGGTTGCAAGAGGAATTATATACAGCCATCCCTATTGGTTTTATCAATGCTTGTTTGGCTTGTCAAAAACAAAGTTCGAAAGAGTTTCCTTAAACAGTAACAAAAATAAATTAAATACAACTGTCCAATAAGATAACCACTTCGATATTTTTAGATCAGTGATGCAATCACCAACTTGAAAAGAATACCCTAGTTGTTATCATGCATTAGTACCCGGCGAGAGTCAAACAGAATGCAACACACATTCTGATTGGCTCTCCCCGGGTCGTTACCCGGACGAGAATCCTTCGATTCTCAGCTGGGATTCCAGCCGCCTTGTCCTCGGCAGGGGGCGTGGCAGCCCCTCAGCCAATGAGGAGGCTCGAAGAGGGCCCATCCCGCTCAGACCCTCCCACGGCTGAGAGGCTGCCTTCGCCCCCCGCCAGGGACTAGGGTAAGGCTTTTTTTTCTTCTTTTTTTCCCCTTTGCTCACTCCTCCCTCCTCCCTGCCCTCCCCACCCCACTTACCTTCTTGCTCCTTCATCCCCGGTGGGGGGCCCTGGCAGCCTCCAGCTGTGTGGTGATTCGGAGCGGGGCCATCCCCGCTCCGCGTCTCCACACGGCTGGATGTTTCCATCGTCCCCCGCTGGGGACACAGGTATGTTTTTTTTTGTTTTCAAACTTTTTTTCTTCCCCGAACCGCCCCCCAACCCTACTTACCTTCTGCTGCTTTTTTTCAGGAGCGGACGCGCTGTGAAAACTTCTGTCCCCAGCGTGTCCGCTGCCGATGGCCGCCATGGAAAGGGAAGATGGACTCCATTTTGTCGTTCCTGGCGGGCATTTTCTAGGTCGTTTTTTTTTTTTTTTTGGAAACGCTCCATCGTTTCGGGACAGAAAAAAATGCTTTTAGTGCTCCGGTCATGCAGATATTGCAGGCTGGGGTACTAACAGCAATATGACCCTCGCGGCGGGGCCATTACTGACTCAGGTAATGCCCCAAGGCCTTCGTTAAGGCCCGAGCAAAACTATGGGCCCCGGGGCATTACCTGAGTCGGTAATGCCACCGCCGCTCGGGTCATATTGCTTAAGTAATGTATGTCAACACTGTATCTGTGGCCGAGTATAGGATATGTAATGATCGAAGTACGAACCATCATGAGCTATTGGGTGGAGTAATTGAAAGACAATGGGCCTCATTATAAGTTTGCCGGTCCGGGAACTACGGTACCAGTAAGCTTGCCGATACCGTAGTTCCCGGACCGGCAAACTACGAGTTGTGCTCATGGGTGCATTTCTGCCCACCAGGTCTGACCTGGCGGGCAGAGCGGCACCCGCGAGCACAGCATGTCGGATGCACCGGCACCGTTTATAATGGTGCTGGTGCATCCGGCTTCCCCATTCCCATTGAGGCCTATGGGGCTCAAATGGGAATGGGGAAGAATATTTTCCGGTGCCCAGGAATGGGTAAATACACGGTCCGGCAATGTCGTAATGACCCGTTTATTGCCCATTCCTGGGCGCCGAAAACAAATAATACCGGTGGCAGCCTCCTAATGAGGCACAATGGCAAATCCTGCTTTCATTTATCAGCAGATCCAAACGTTCTGCTACAAGAATTTGTCAAATTCAACAGGAAAGTGTTGTCCTTTTACGAAAACAATGCATTAACAAGGGCCCTGTCGGATTAAATCGGACAAAGGCACAGCTGCTTCTAAACCCTACAATACTACTACCCTAACCACTTATCGACTGCCTGGGGCACCACAGGCAGGAGGGTCTTTACATTTTCACTGCAATTATGATACCAATTGCCCACGTTTCAGGATGTCCCTTCCCTTCTTAGGGCATTCAACATTCTTGCGCCAAGAATGGGCAAGAGGTTGTATTGGGAATGTGAGTTACATTCCCCTTATGCAGTGAGCAGGGAGGCAGGGTGTTGTTGTGGAAGATGAAGTCTCTGTTTTCAAACTTTATTAGGATTATTGACCCCAGGATATGATCCCCTCTCCCAAAGCAATGAGTTAGGTCGATCCCCTCGTCTATATCCTGGCTCCTCTTTAACATCCTTCTCTCCCCACCTAATCCCAGACTGGCTGATTTGCCCCCGTCCTCGTTTTCTAACATGATTGCCTGTGTATCCCTTGCTGCCACATTGCCCCCCCTCTCTGTCCCCCGTTCTTAGCACCCCAATGCTTTGTATCTCTGCTTTCCTCATCTTGTACTTCCCCCGAAGACTTGTAAAGTGCTATGCTTCTTCCTGAAGCTAGGTCTGCCCTTAATAAATGTGCTCATAATAACAACAACAACAACAACAACAACAACAATAATAATAATAATAATAATAATAATAATAATAATCATAATAATCATAATAATCATAATAATAACATATTGTGAATTCTTCATTCAGATCAATGTCACTGCCATGTCTGTCCTGGTTCCCACCCACACATTTGTAAGTAAATGGTTGCTCTCTTGCCTGACCCTGAGCCAGTGCTGGAAATGGAAATCATTTAATTTGGGATCCCACCAGCGATAGGGGGAGGGGTGTGGTGGGTGGGTGTTCCCTTCCCCCTGAAAAAGGTGATCATTATGCTTGTACCAATATGCATCATCAAAGCCCCTTTAAATAATTTTCATGAGGTTTTGGAACAGTATGTGTCAATGCTACTTTTACAGGCATTCATTAAGCTGGTGCCTACAGAAAAAGCAATGCCATTGCCACTATAAACAGCGTTCATGATGGTGCCCTCAAAATGTTATAATTGACACTTTAAACTAATTCCCTAATGCAGGTGCCCATAAACGATGCTTATGTGCATCACTGGCATAGTGGGGCCCCCCGCAGTCCCTGCGGTGTAGGGCTCCAAACCCTTCAGGGTGAAGGCTAGGCCGGGGCTTACAGCGCAAGAAGGAAGCGCTTAGTAGGGGTTTGAGCTAACCATGATATGTGGCACGAAAAAACATGCCACGTTCAGCTCCAACCCCTTCTTCTCCGGCTTCCTCGTGGCTCATATTGTCACGACCCTCAGCCCTGATCCCCACTGGCAAGCCCATTGGCCAGGTGTAATCAGCGCTCGGATCATTAATAAGGCCAGACATCCACTTTTCAGGCCCTCTCGGGGTCAGACCTGGCGCCTTTGGCGCCAGGCTCATCAGTTAGGAAAGGCATCTGCTTAAGGGGCTACTTTTTTTAGGCTTTCAGTCAACATGGAGGCATCCACATAGCTGGGTTCCTAGAAGCAAGCTATGCGGTCTAGTGTTGACAGGACAGGAAAGCAGACCGGTCCAAAGCAGACTCCTGAATGGTTTATGTTTGACCTAAAGACAATGCACCACAGGGGGGAGACAACGCCGTAGAACCCATGTAGATCGGAGGGTTACGACCTCCATTAACAAAACAAGAGTGGGAAAAAAAGAAGACAAAAGCAACTTTGTTTGTATTGCGGAAAACCAGGACATTTTCTGCAAGGCTGCCCAATTAAACCCCCTAGGAGGACAGAAAAGGATGAAGTTAAGGAGTCGGAAAACTACCAAGCTCAGCAACCGTAGAGGTCAGTTTGTCGAGTGATGAGAAAGAGCCACTGACCTCACACCTTGCGATACCCGTGATCTTAATAAATCACCAACGATCATCAAAGATGCATGCTGCAGAAGCGTACATCGACAGCGGAGCAGTTGGGAACTATATAGATCAAGAGTTGGCAGCAGGGATGGGGCTCCCTTTGTGTTCTAAATCTACCAGGGACAAGGTGACGACCGTGGATGGGACAGAAATCACCTCTGGACCAGTAACCCAGTGCACAGCAGTAGTAACCTTGCTATGCCAGGATGGGCATCGGGAGTGTATTTCGTTCGATCTTATAAAGGCACCTCAATTCCGGTTGATACTAGGGATGCCATGGTTGGTTGCTCACAACCCTCTGATAGACTGGCGGGCACGGAAATTAACCTTCTCCAGCAACTGCTCCCGAACCTGCTACTCTCCTGACCCGGAATCCGACTCCCGTGTCTCCAAAACTTCCAATATTAGAGCCTCTACCCTGGGAGTAACTAATACTTTGCCAGATGAATATCGTGACTTTCAGGATGTATTCCAAAAAGACCAGGCTAACACATTCACACCGCATAGGCCTTATGATTGTCAAAATGACTTTGTTCCTGGGGCACAAAGTCCATGGGGCAGGATCTACGCTCTTAACGAGCCAGAAAACCTTTATCTGAAAACCTATTTGGACCAGTACCTTGCAAACGGATTTATCTGCCCATCTAAGTCCCTAGCAGCCAGTCCTTTGTTCTTCGTACCGAAAAAGGAAGGGGACTTGAGGACCTGTATTGATTACCACACAATAAACCAGATAACCGTGAAGAACCGCTACCCCTTGCCTCTTATACCGGAAATGCTAGACCAAGTCAAAGAGGCCCAGATCTATACCAAATTAGACCTTCGGGGAGCATACCACCTGGTCCGGGTCAGAAGGGGAGATGAGTGGAAAAGCGCTTTCCGTACCAGATATGGCTTGTTTGAATATCAAGTCATGCCTTTTGGCTTGTGTAATGCTCCTGCAGCATTTCAATATTTCATGAATGATGTCCTGAGAGAACTGATTGACGTTTGCGCCTTTGTATACATTGATGACATCTTGATGTACTCAGCCTCAAAACAAGATCATATCAAGCATGTTCGTTCAGTCCTCACCAAGCTCTGCCAACATCGTTAGTATGCAAAGCTAGAAAAATGTTTTGTTCACGTCACCGAAGTAGAATTCCTTGGTTTCATCCTTTCGCTGAAAGGCATCAGAATGGACGTACATAAAGTGGACGCAATTTTAAAATGGCCATCACCAACATCTCTGAAGGGGATACAGAGCATACTAGGCTTTGCGAACTTTTACCGCCGGTTTATTCAAAACTTCTCTCAGGTTGTGCACCCCATCACAGTATTGCTACGAAAAAGCAATAAAAAGTTTGCTTGGACTGAGGAAGCAGAAAGAGCCTTTCAGGAACTGAAACAAAGGTTCACCTCTGCTCCAATCCTGCGGCACCCTCATCCAGACCTCCCTTATGTCGTAGAAACTGATGCTTCCAGTATGGCGATGAGAGCGGTCCTGTCACAGAGGAACCCAGAAACTAGCCAGCTGCATCCTGTGGCCTTCAGGTCAAAAAAGTTTTCACCCCCGGAACTTAATTATGCTATCACGGACAAATAACTCCTAGCCATCAAGTCCGCTTTCAAGGCATGGTGACATTATCTTCTGGGTGCTAGACAAACCATTACAGTAATCACAGACCACCGGAACCTGCAATATCTCAAAACAGCCAATGCCCAGTCTTCGCGCCAGTTACGGTGGGCCCTCTTCTTCACCGAATATGACTACGTAATCACCTTTCGACCTGTGGTCAAGAATGGGAAAGCTGATGCCTTATCTGGAATGGGCATCGATGAAACGGTGTACACAACTCCAGACCCGGTACCCATCATACCTGAAGACAAACTCTTGGGCATCACAACAGCATTATCACAAGCCGAATTACGAGACAAAATTCCTCAGTCAATGAACCCGGATGCTTTCCTCACATGGCAAACTCAGGGCGAACAGTATTGCATCAAGGATCAGTTACCTTATTTTAGAGATCGGCTATATGTACCCGAGAAGGAGTTACAACAGCATATCATTTCAGGTTATCAATACTCCCTGATCGAAGGACACCTTGAAATCGCTAAAACTTTAGCCAAGGTAAAAAAGAATTTTTAGTGGCCTATCTGGGGTAGGGATATTGTCCAGTATGTTCAATCCTGCGGCGTCTGTGCACAAAATAAATCACAGAAACAGAAACCATCAGGTCTCCTACAACCACTGGACATCCCTCCCGCTCTGCCACCGAGCCAAGGCTTTAACACCATTCTTGTAATTGTGGATTTGTCTCAAAGATGGCACATTTTATTCCTCTCAAGGGCCTCCCGGACGCATCCACTCTAGCAGGAGTATTTCTGGAAAACATTGTCAAGCAGCATGGCTTTCCATCAGTTCTGGTCTCCGATCGAGGCAGCCAATTTATATCCAATTTTTGGATAAAATGTTGCGCAATGGCTCAGATTGACGTCCGGCTATCCACCAGTCACCACCCCCAGACAGACAGCCAAACTGAGAGGACCAACCAGACCCTCGAGCAGTATTTACGGTGCATGCTGCACCATGAAATGAGAGAGTGGAAGGATTTACTGTGGATAGCCGAGTATGCATATAACAACTCCATGCATTCTAGCACGGGCCAAACACCCTTTTACACCTTGTATGGCAGACATCCACGTATATCAGAACTTGACCTTCCTGTCAGCTTGGAAATGCCTGCAGTAAAGACTCTTCATACAACCATCACTCAAGCGTTCAGAAAGGCAAAGGAACATCTTATTCATGCTAAAGAAAAACAAAAGCACTTTGCCGACCAGCATCGGAAAAAGGCCCGAGACTATCAACTAGGAGAGCAGGTTTGGTTATCCGCCAAATACGTACCCCTCAAAGGAACTCGGACCTTCCATCCTTGATATTTGGGACCCAATACCATCAGGGCAATTATCAACCCAGTAGCTGTCAAGATGGATTTACCACCTAATCTACAAATCCATCCGTATTCCATGTATCCCTCTTAAAACCAATGTAACCCGGTACACAAATCAAAACACCACCCCAACCTATACTAATAGATGGAGAACCAGAATTCGAAGTCAAAAGCATCCTGGACTCTAAGTACTCTAGAGCCAAATTGTATTATCTCGTCGACTGGAAGGGGTTTGGACCTCAAGATAGGTCCTGGGAATCCAGTGAGAACATTGATGCACCACGTCTGATCAAGAAGCTTCATCAAAACTTCCCAACCAAACCTGAACCAGGCAGAAGACACACCTTGGAGGGGCCTGGGGGGGGAGTGCTGTCACGACCCTCAGCACTGATCCCCACTGGCATGCCAATTGGCCAGGTGGAATCAGGCCTTGGATCATTAATAAGGGTGGGCATCCACTTTTCAGGCCCTCTTGGGGCCAGTCCTGGTGCCTTTGCCACCAGGCTCATAAGTTAGGAAAGGCATCTGCTTAAGGGACTACTTTATTTAGGCTTTCAGTCAACATGGAGGCATCCACATAGCTGGGTTCCTAGAACCAAGCTATGCGGTCTAGTGTTTTGGGTGTGGTGGCCTGGGGACCACTTTACCTGGACTACTTTACAGTGGCTATATAAACCACACCCGAACAAGACCACACGCTTCGCGTTACTTTGCTTCTAGCAACATGACGCTCACCGTTTCCAGCTTTCTCTCGAACCTGGCAAATTCCAGACCTGCAGAAAACAAAGGAATATCGTTAGCAGCAGAATCTTACCTGCAATCTTCATCCTTCTCTGCTCGCAGCTCCTGGGCAGCTCTGTTGGAGGAGTTTGCCGCCCGGATCGAAGGGACCTGAGAAAAGGAGAAAGACATCATTAACGGAGGTACCAGAGACATTACAACCATAAAAGTGCTTAAATACTTACAGGGCTGGTTGCTTTTCGACCGGCACTGCTCTGGAAACTCCATCTGCGCTGGGTACTCTCCGCGACCTACGAAAAGAGAAAAGCAGAGGTCAGTGAGGACAAGGCATCGCTGCGCTATGCAAAGCACCTCCTCACCGCATCATAGCGCTATAGCGCGCCATCATCCCCCGGTGAGAACCAGCACATCCCGTTCTCCTAGCGGACAATCTGTGCTCCTAGAGGATATAAAAAGAGACATTAAAACAGACAAAAGGCATGCAAGAATTCCGACACCATCAATCGCAATAATACCTACCTGAAAGACACTACAAGGGCCGCAGTCAGTGAAGCAACTGGACCGCCAGTGCCCACAAAAGCCAACGTGCTCCTGCCCAGAGAGCAGGACGGAGAGCCCACCGATTCCGGCAATCAGGTGAGAAGAGAACCTGGAGGGGCTAGAAACATAAGAAGGTGGGGAATTAAACTATTTACCTTGGTCACCCAGTCCTGATATAGTCTTCACTTTCCAGGCAGAATTCCCTCGACACCGAGACCATCAGGGAACCATTGGGAAGGGCATCAACGACCAGCTGGCTGGGTGGCGTCCCCGTGGATACCAGGTGAGCGCAACACATATACAGGAACCAGGAAGCTCTCCTAGATACCTGGTTTCTGTTTGTGAGCAGCACGGAGAAGCTGAGGGTGGCCTGAAGTGAAGGACCAAAGATGGAAAAACTGGTAAGAAGGCTGTTTGTTTTTTAAATGTGATGTGTATTTTGCAGGTGTGAAGTGTGTGTCAGATGTATGTATGTGCTATGGGTCAGTGAGTGGTCAGTCCCCCGCACATAAAAAAATGATGCGGTGGTTGCGGGGGTGTCCCCCGCAGGTTCCATGTGTTATTTTCACGGCAAAAATATTGCAATATTTTTGCATCGCGATATTTTTGCGGCGAAAAAATCACATGAACCGAAGAAATGAGATAGTGTGTGTGTTTGAATGTTCTGGGTGGGTGTCTGCCTATGTGGAGAATGCAGTGAGAGTAGATGTAAGAGAAGGCATATGAGTGAGTGGCTGGTGGGTGAATGAGTAGGAATGTTATAGTGTGTGTATTTGAATGTTCAGGTTGGGTGTGCGCCGGTATGGAGAATGCAGTGAGAGTAGATGTAAGAGAATGTATATGAGTGAGTGACTGGTGGGTGAATGTGTAGGAATGTGATATTCTGTTTTTGAATGTTCTTGGTGGATGGGTGTGTGCCTGTGTAGATAATGCAGTCAGAGTGGATGTCAGAAAGGTGTATGAGTTAGCGGCTGATGGCTGAATGAGTGGGAATATGATAGTGTGTTTTGTAATGTTCTGATTGGGAGGGTGTGTGCCTGTCTAGAGAATGCAGTGAGAGTGGATGTAAGAGAAGGTTTATGTGTGAGTGGTGTGTGAATGAGTATGAATGTGATAATGTGTGTTTGAATGTTCTGGGTAGGTGGTGCATGCCCGTGTAGAGGATGCAGTGTGAGTGGACGCGAGAGAAGGTGTATGAGTGTGACTGGAAACATGGGTGTTAGATGCATCTGAAGGTCATGTGCTAACACTTCCTGTGAGGTCAATTGGGCGTGGGGTCAAATTACATCACTTCCTGTAATGTCATCAGAGGTCAAAGGTTATTTGATGTCACTTCCGCTAAAACTGGCATTTTGGTGCAATTATATTCCTGCTAAAATCGCCACTAAATATATGAGGAAGAAGAATTAGGTGGATACATGCGTCTTTTGAGGGATAGAGTGTGGGCTTTCTGGTACTGCATCATCAGTAAGATATCAATACAAATAAAGATCAGAGTGTGTCCTGTGACTTGTCCCCCCAAATCAGAAACTGTAAATAATAGAAACAGGTTGATAATGGACCTGTTAGTTCTAAAAAGTCTGGGCATTTTTCAACTCGCACTGAAATACAATTGATTTAAGGGAAACAAAAGATTAAAAAAACATTTTGACACGAGAAAGCCAGTCATAGTTTATTAACCCATCTTTTGTATTATATTTAAATAGTTTAAAATATTCATATTTTACTTAGCGCTAAGTTAGCTGGCCAATGTTTTCCAGGGCATACATTTGGAACCTTGAAATATATCTTACAATAATTATTTGTCGACCTGATTTGCAGAAAGTGCCACCCATGCATGACAATATTTCCTCCAAGATTTGGGTAGAAAGCAAAGTGGTTTCCAGACAAAGGAACAGACCTCAAAACACTGAATTCCATAAATATAAAAGAAGAATTTTGATAAAAGCAAATTAAGATATGTACTCCAAATGTACTCGAGGACCACACCAAACCGGTGACAACGTGCAATGTTCAAGTGGAATGCCCCCTCACCTGTCACCCCCCCCCCCCAAGGACATCAATGCACAAAAATAATAAGGGTGGTGGAAGTGACATAAAATGATCTGACCCCCTGATAAAATCACAAGGCATTATATCACAAGACGTGACATCTCTGCAAGTGATCTCAGAGTAAATAAAATCACTTGAAGCAACATCACATGGAATTTGGCATCCCTGAACGCTACACCGTACAACTTCTCATTTAGGTGCCATCGCACAAGATAACAGCATTCAAACTGTGACACCAATCAAATCACAGAATGGGGATTCGAAGCATTTGCAATACGATTTTGAGGGGTACACAGCACTCAATTTCTGAGACTAGGTCCTTTAAACACACACCCAAAAAGTGGATTTAAAAAGATAGAGCAGAGATGCAATGTAACAAAGGGCCTGAATCATGAAATTTGTGTGCGTTTCAAAGTGAATTTTTACTGTTGAGACAAACCCTGATTCACGGAACTGTGAAAAGTGCATTTTTGCAGGTCAAAGTCTGTGCAAACTCAGTGCACAGTCAGTTTTGCATTTCAAAATTTTTCACTGCAAAAATAGCAACATTCCCTTTGATGTCATGAGGGTGAAGTACCTGTCCTTTGCAACATTTTGTGATAAAACTTAATCAGGGTTTCAGTTTCGATGCATGATGATGAACACTTTCTGCAAATGAGCTGTAGATGGCGATGTAAAACCACAATACGCAATGCCGAATAAAAAAAAATCTGAAAAACTAATAAAGATTAATTATCTCGGGAACGGTATGACCTATCAAGCCAGATATAGTTGCATTAATTCAGCAATGAAATAAAGAATATTCCATGCAAAATTCATGACACCAGACCTCACCGTTCATGAGGAGTTACGTCCCCAAGAGCGCCACATACAAACCCACAAACCAACAAAAAAACACAACTTAGTTTTATATATCTAGAGATTTAACTTGTATTTGTGTAAATGGTTATGGATTCCTCTTGTCCCGATGTTGGTGAACAGTTAATGTTTGCCTTAATCATATTTCAAGTTCAGCACAGTATCTGGATTTAGAGTTTGCACAGTTGTCCATGGAATCCAAAACGTCAGTCATTTTTCAAAGAAAATGTTTTATTGTTTTTCTAAATCTCTTTCTTCATTTCCCCTTGGGTTTTAATGCCATTTTACACTTAATATGTCATTATTTAGGCACAGCACTCCACTTTCTAGAAGTCCTTCTATTTGATTGACTTCCTTCTTATAAATTCAGTCTTCTTTAATGCCATTTGAATAGAGTTTTGCAAGACTTTAAAGTTGATGAGAAAAAAACACATTATTGAAAGTACAGTTGTGTATAGGTAGAATGTGATGTCTTACCTGCAATGATTATCGTGATTTGTGTATATGTTCTCCAAGTGTGCATAAGTGTTATAGAGCATTCCCCCTACGATTAGAACAATATTTTAAATAATCACAACTGAACACCATTTGCGTTTTAAATGAAATCCGAAAATAAAACGTGGGTTAAGACTTCCAAATAAGGCGTCTTTAAATGGCAAGGAGTGACTCTGTGTTAGATCAATGCCACTACACAATAGTGTTTAAATGTCACTACTTTACCAGATGATTCTGTGATGCTCGGATGCATGGTCCCAATAAAGTTCAGCCTAGGCTTTCATGGACATCCTAATGCAATCTAGGACTTGACGTCTTGGTTCGGTTCAATGGAAATGATTAGACTAAAGTACTAGATTACAATGGCTTGTAAAATGAAATATTAGGCGCTTCATGATAACCTATGTCATCACAGGCAGACCAGAAGCAGCCTCTCTACATCACTGATACTCAAAGTGTGCTGGTGCTATCTCCCGCCTAAGTAATTTTCGGTTATCTTTGACTGATATGCTACTTACATGCAGCCTGATCACATCATGGGCCAAATAAGGGCTGAGTGGCTAAATATACAGCTGCCAGCCTGATCACATCATGGATATGCAGTGCTTGTCATAGACATTTCAAAACTTGAGTAATATGCAATGTCCCCTTCGCCCCAATATGGTTCTGTGCTCCCCAGCAGAAAAGAAAACTAACTCACAACTCCCCAAAACCATGTTGTGGTGGGATACACAAACTTCACTGCCCATTTGTGGAAGTTAAACATACCCAACTAGGCACCTCATATAATAGCCTGCAGCATTGCGACTGAATGCAACCTCAAGTTGGCGCTCGGCACATAATGAGATACTGTGCTCTGTTTTTAAGTTTAACGCTTGTGCAATCAGCATGTCAGAGCACAGATAGTGCAGCAGTTTGAACGCAACTTTCAAAAAAGGAGCAGTCTTGGGAACTAGTCTCGAACATCTCGGTTAGTTCTTTATGTTTTTATTTTCTATTCTTTCCTAGGACAGAGATATGCGACATAAAGATGTTGGGCATACAAAAACCTCTCAACTGCTCAAAATGGATTGAAGTGGTTGTACGTGTATGTGTGTGTGTATGAGTGTGTACATGTGTCTGTGTGTAAATATGCATATTTAGATATAGCCACATATATGTGCTATGCAGGATATAGTCCCCTGTATACTATACCTATTGTATACTGCATACCGGTACTGTAACAACAGGATTGTCTGTACAACAGCAACTGCAGATGCAACACACCAATTTGAACTTCAAAGCTAACATGCATATTGTCGAGTCCTGTGCTTGCCCAATTGTATGTTTTCTATTGCGTTACTGTTTACGGTACACATGTGTTTAAATAATGTATCCTCGCTAATTCCCTAGCAGCCCAACGCTAGCATATGTACTATTCAGTTTACCTCTACACTTGAAATGCAAAGGGACCTTCATAGCTGCTGGCAACATGCAGGCAAAAGCAGAGACCACACGCCACGTGGCTGTGATTATACACAAATGTTGACTTGATGGCTACGTCCATTGTGAGGGGTTTGCACACGCTGTGCAGTACTATTCTGAGGGTCATTGGCAAATGATTCCCGAATAGTTTTCTTTTTTGCATTCAAAGGTAAGTACAAAATGGCCTTGATGGTTTGCCAGTATAAACTGCCTTCTATTTGCTCATAGTTACATGTGTTGCTCAACTTGCTCCCCCATTTAGCGAGTTGATATTCTTGTATTATTTTATTGCATTTTATATTATTCAAACTTTTAGTATTTTATAAAGAATTTCCAAAATCCCCAGCATTTCTTTCAGTCCATAAGTTATCTTGACGGCGGATTCCCAAATATCGATATCAAAAATGTAACTGATGCTATCATTTGAGAATTTTTTTTCCCTCTAATTAGAATAGTCCACCATTCCTCTGCTGACAAAGATGGAGCCTCCTCTATGAATCTTCTGAAAAGTCACATGCTTGTCACTGTTAAGGCATGACAGATAGTCAATATGTGTTGCAGGTTTTCTAGTGAGCCATCTTTCTTACAAAACCTGCATGCCACATTCCTTTCCTTGCCCTTAGTTCTTACTGAAAGTATCTCTTTCGTTTCGAACAGGTTCAATCTAATTCTTATAAATTGCTTCCTGTATGGTGGCTCTGGAAATTTCCTCAGGTAAGATGGTCAAGTTCCCAGAGCTTTAGTTTCTTCCGCTAAATGCTTAAACATTTTATACTTGACTGCCTCAACACATGTGGTGATCCAATCTCTTTGTTGCAGTTTCCGTTTTGCTTTGTGAGGGCTTAACCAGAGCCATCCGTTGAAATGTTGAATTTACCCAGTAGGTGTCACAATGTGTTATTTCATCCCTTCAACAGCAAGGATCAGACAGTTGGTAGAAGTCAAAAAGGGGCGGCATGCTGTTATCAGTTTACAGGTATTGGATGACGCTGAAACTACTACGTTTGTTTGTCTATTGAGGGACAGAGTAGAGTCCAGGTAGATACCCAGTGTTCTGGTGACGTTGGAGACTATAACATCGTTCCCATCAATGATAAATGATTTGTATTTGGGGTCAAGTTTAGAGAGTTTGGAGTGCGAGCCGAGAATAAGTAGCTCCATCTTTTCATCATTAAGGCATAGCCCATGATGAGCCATCCAGGCCTGGATGACAGAGTAGACAGATTGAGTGCTTTGGTGTCGGTTACATAATCGCCACTGATAGGGATGAGCATCTGGGTGTCATCTGCATAATTTGTGTAGGTGACACCCAGATAGTCAAGTATATCAAAGAGCGGTTTAGTAAACACATTGTAAAGTGTGGGAGATACACACAATCCTTGTGGGACTCCACATGGGACATGAGCTGGGTCGGCTGCGGCTAAGGCAGAGAAGACCCTCATGGATCTGTTTGCCAGGAAGGAGCTGATCCAAGATGAGGCTGCATCAGAGAAGTGAGCAGCAATCTTGAGGTGGTGGCAAAGGATTTGGTGATCAACCAAATCAAACACTGCTGAAAGATCAAGGAGGAGCAAGAGCGCCTGCTTGCCCTTGTCTTTCAGGTCCTCGATTTGGGTTTTCAAATCAATTAAGGCTGTCTCTGTGCTGTGTCTGGGACAGAAACCGGACTGTCTGAGCCCTGGTAGATTGTTGGTTTTGAGGTACTCCTGTATTTGGAGATAAGCCGCTCAATCCAGGATTTTAAGAAGGTAAGGTACCTATACCTGATGGGCCTATAGTTGGAGGGGTTACTGGGATCGAGATTAGGTTTTTTAATTAGGGGAATGACCCAAGCATCCTTGAGGTTGTCAGGTACAGTGCCAGATTTGAAGGAGGCATTAATGAATGAGGTAATGAATGGGGCAAGGTCGTGTGCAGCTTCCTTTATGATTGGTGCACGGCAAGCGTCACCTTGGCACTTCGAAGGCTTGAGTTTTGAGATAATATTTTCGACTTTCTTAATGGTCAAGGCTTTAAAGCTAAACAGTTTGAAGGCATGTTTAGGTGAGGGGGTTTTATAGGATGGAGGGTTACCTGTTAAGTCCAAAATGTGGCATTTATTGGTGTTGATTTTGGCTTGGAGTATGGCAATTTTGTCCAGCAAAGCCTTTTGGATGTTGGAGCACCAATCTGTGTCAGAGATGCATGTAACAGGCGGTGCAACTGGAGACTCTAGTTCTTTGAGGATCTTGAACAGTTCCTTAGTATTGGATTGGGCTTGAGAGATCCTATTATTGTACACTTCCTTTTTTCGGCTAGGGTGGCTTCTTTGTATGTGTGGGATAACAGGTTGTGGTATTTGACGCAATGGTCCAAATCTCACCCAAAAAATTCAAATGCAAAGCAAGCTACCCAATTAAATCATGGAATTCATTGGAAAACTGGCAACATAAAGAATTCTCAAATGAGATAAACTTATATACTTAATAAAAATATGGTCCAAAAATACTGTGTAAGGTCTACTGATGTAAACAATGAAGTGTAACTGAACATTTTCAATGAAAGAGAGTAGAGGAATTGCAATTCGATTTGACAGATACAACATGTGTGTCAGTGAAAACCTCTTCATCCACATATATTATGTTTTATAATTTTCACATGACAAACATTTGTATTTAAACATTGTTGCAAAGTAGAATCTTGCAGTGTACCCGGAACTACATATAAAATTTAAGTAAACTGACATTTGCATTAGTGCGACCCTCCCCCATGTGTTTATTCTATTTGATTTATCCTTGATGCATATTATATATTCTACTCTATGCCTCAAGCGCACAGCAAACATGAAAAGTGTTATTATGTGGCTAGAGTGGCCTACTTTGGTGGCTCCAGGCTTCATATACTTTGTTACTATTGAATGTCATTTTTTATTGTGCATCAAGCGTAAAACACATATGATAAATATATTATGTGGACAGACTGGCCTACATTTTTGGTGCCAGTCTAGCCATATATTCTTAAAGTGGTGTGGCATATTTTACTGTCCATCAAGGGTAAAACAAACATGATAAGTGTCATTATGTAGCTTGATTGGCCTACATCGGTGGGGCTACTGTGCCCCTGTATTCTTTCTTTGGCATTGCACTTTATTAACTATGCATCAAGAGAAAATCAGAAATGACAAGTAGTGTTAGGTGACTTAACTGGACTACATTGGTAGACCAGTCTGCACATATTTTCTTACTGTGGCATGCCTTATAAAGCAAACCCGATCATCAGTGTTATTACGTGGTTAGACTGGTCTACTTTGGTAGAGCGAGTCTGCATATACTTTCAAACTTTGGCATGGCTCTTTTTACTGGGCATTAAAAATGTGGTAAGTTTTATTATATGGCTTGAGTGTTCTATATTCATGGCGACACATTGGCCATATATTCTTAGTGTGGCATGGCATTTTTAAGTGAGCATCAAGGGGTAAAGCAAACATTATATGTGTCATAATGTGGCTTGGGTGGCACATTTTAGTACCAGTCCACATATATTTTTGAACTGTGGCATGTCATTTTTTACTGGGCATCAAGTATAAATGCAAACGTAAGTGTTATTACGTGGCTAACCTGGTCTATATCGGTACAGCCAATCTGGATATTCTTTTCACTGTGGTGTATTTTACTGACCGGGAGTTTTGTAATGGTAATACTGGCATATATTGATGAAGCCTGCATGGACATGGGCACAGCTAGCATGAACATGTTTTTTATATTGCCACTTATTGTGGATAAAGTCAGGATGAAAATGTGCGGTAAAATGCTTCTGTGTACTGTTGGTGACATGCATCTACTGGATTTTTTCACATGCGACCAGGCGAAACCGATTGCGAACTGTGTGGCTTTTTGACCATTCCTTTTTACAGAACGTGTGCTATAAAATGCATCATTTTCACCCTTTGTTTTGCATTTTTTCTAGGAGCAAGTACTCCCCAAACCTTGCTTAATTGGCTCGAGCTCCGTCGCTATGCTCCCTCTCCTGGCATATTTGAGCCAAACATTTATACCCCTTCAATTTAAAACAATTCCTTTCTGGAATTCCCCTGAATCAGGGTAGGAGAAATACTTATTTAAGTGAAAGCTGTGAACCTGAAGATTAAGGGAGTCCTTCTGTGATCATGATGAGATACAAGGTCTGAGAGAAACCTTTTATGGTAATTGTTGAAACCAGACCAGCCTGTGGCAGAAGGGTGGAACAATATTGCATGCATGAAAAGGGCCATCAATGAGAGAAGGAGAAATACCCATTGACGTGAAAGATGCAATCCCAAAGTCTTGGAGAATCCCGCTGTGCAAGATGATGAAATCCAAAGTCTAGGAGAGACCTATTCTGGGAGCAGATGAAACTAAAGGTCTAAGTGAGACCTAGAGACCCAAGGACAGGAAGGAACCTGAGATCCGGAGAGTGGGCTGTGAGAAGCCAAGCACACATTGACGCAACCATAGGTTGATGGATAGCTTAAGTAAGCGAATGGGCCTGATGAAAAAGACTTGAGAGCTGGAAGGGGTCTTCAGAGAGAGCTGGTGAAAGCAAGAGGACTGGAAGAAAACCCTGGAAGTACATGGCCTGGAGAGGATGTTTGTTTGGCTTTATAGGTTTAGGGCTGGACTTTTAAGATTAGGCTTTTAGAACTCTATTGTTGGTCAAATCTTGGAACATTTGTGTTGGAAGCTTAGGGCAGGTTTGGAACTTTCCTTTAGCCACATCATGTAGACAGTACTTTGTAGAGTAGGGTGTGCCAAGAGGGCAACAACTTATGAGAGTAGGTTAAGAGTGTTATGATTTGCATAATGATTTCCAAAGATGTCAAATATCTGGAGAGAAACCCAGTCACCAAATTCTGGGGCTCTTTACTTTAAAACAAATACTCCTGTAGTTTATACAGTGAACTTTTGACCCCATAGGCATCTAGCCCACCCCTTTCCCTGAAGAGAATCAATAAAACGACATACTCAAGTGTGTCATTGCTTGACTTACTCCACAGTGCGGCTGCTAAGTGTGCTAGAGGCGATATGACCCTACACTTACACCTAAAAATGTAAAAGAATATTTAAACTGTGCGGCTAAATGTTCACCTCAGTTCTTATATATCTACTCTACTGTACATTACGCACTTATTAGTGGAGGAACGTAAAGGTTATGCTCTATTTAATCCATCTCTTACACGGTACATATAGCCAGCACATATTAAGACATATTTCTATTACTTAGCAGAGAAAACAATAATATTTTAGAATAATATTTTAAACTAGATGGGTCACCCATATTATACACAGATATAACTCTCTTTCTCTCCGTCTCTTCCTCTCACTCTGTCTTTCCATTTCTCTCTCCCTCTCTCTTCCTCTCTCTTTCTCTCTGTCTCTTCCTCTCACTCTGTCTTTGCATTTCTCTCTCCCTCTCTCTTCCTCTCTCTCTTTTTCTCTGTCTCTCTCCCAGTTTATATGTCTGGTGAGCATTTGCTAAAGCTATCCAGGTGATAGCAGGATGTCACAAGCGTGTGCAAGTTAATTGAAGAATGAGAGCAGCAGTAACTGAGGCATCTCTCAAGGTGGGGGCCAGCCTGGTGTTTGAAGGCATGCATTATAATTGCATGTGTCCTACAAGAATGTTGCCATCGCACTGTGGGCTTGGTAAGAGGCAGGTGGGGCTCTGACTGACCTTGTAACGGACCAGAAGACCCGGATACTTGGTCTACATTTGCATTTTGTATTTTTATATTTTAGTTAATTATATGAAATTGTACTCAGAGTGTAAACTGGCTCTTTTGAAACTTCTACAGTGTTAATTTCTAATCAGAGAGTTGGGTTTGGAACCTCGGTTACGATGGCGTTAGATATGGCTGTTGCCAAGGGTTTAGTAGTACCCTTATTTGACTTTCCAAAAACTGCTGGACACAGTTGGATGTTAAGAATGATCGAATTTTAATGTTGCGTTGGTAAGGTCACAGTGGCTGCCCACTTTCGGTCGGCAAACTTGCATACAGTTGCATGTCAAGAATTGCCAACACGTGTTTCTAACCTAGGGTCTTCTCAAGGCGTGACTGTACAGGCCTGGTGGGACCTGAGTAAGTATGATTTAATTTTAATGTTGCATTGGTAAGGTCAAAGTAACAGCTCAGATTGCATATTTGACGATCGCAGTGAGCCTGCACCTTCTCACCAAGCCCCATCGGTCCCTACAAGCTACTCAGCCAATCTTACTCAGGACACACCAGGCCTGTACAATATGCAACTATACACAAGTTTGTCTGCTGAAACTGGGCAGTCACTGTGACCTTACCAACCCAACATTAAAATCCGATCATTCTTACTCAGGACCCAACAGGCCTGTGCAGTCAAGCCTTGAGAAAGACCCTAGGTCGCAACACATGTTAGCAATTTCGACATGCAATTGGCATATCCAATATGCAACTGAACGCAAGTCTGTCTGCCAAAACTGGGCAGTCACTGTGACCGGACCAACGCAACAATAAAATTCGATCATTCTTAACATCCAACTGTGTCCAGCAGTTTTTGGAAAGTCAAACAAGGGTACTACTAAACCCTTGCCAAAAGCCATATCCAGCATAATCGTAACCGAGGTTCCAGAACCAACTCTGTAATCTCACAACCACTGGGACTTAAGGAGCTTTGTCCCACTGGAACCACAACACCAGGCTGCAGGAAAAATTCAGGTCAACCTAGAAAGAACAGATTGGTGCCGGGGTCCACTCTTTCTACAAGCTCCCATCATCCCGAGTACTTCATTTCTGATCAATTGTAGACATAATGTTATATTTGTCCCACTAAGCAAAGCATTTTCTCAAAACATAGAATACCCATGTACATTATTTTTAAATATAATGTTATCATTCCAAGATGCACATGTCTGGTACACTCCTAAAGTACACTTTTGAAATTCTTTTATACAAAAAGGTCTTTGGAAATCTAGCACAGATGGTTCCGGACTGCTGCGCATAAAATCAAAAGGCAGATTTATTTAACAAATATGGCTGTGATAAAAGTGTTGTGTTTATTTATTAATTTATTGTTTGCTGTTTGCTTATTAGGAGCTTATATAATAGGAATACACTGTTTAAAAGAGCCCACATGGCAAAGGAGGGAGCAAGGGTGGGAAATGCATTAAAAAACACGATATTTAAGAGCAGAGGGAGGGGGGGGGTAGAAGGGATGAACCTACTATGTATTGTGAGTATTTGAATCATTACGTAGTGAAAGGGTAAGTATGTTTGTGTGTATCAGTCTCCAATGCACAGACACCCTTAGAGAAAAATATATAATAGAATTAGAGCATTTAACAAAAGGGGAATGATATTTAACAAAGGCACACTTGCATTCGCACGATTTAGTGTGTGTGAGCAGGTCTGGGATGTAACTGCTTCTGAATACACCCCTTATGTTGCAGTTCATGCAACTGACTTGACTTTAGTCCAATGTATTCAAGTGAAGCAACCCAAGGCCACAAGCCCCGGAAAGCAATTGATGAAGATATGAAAGTCCAAGCCTGGATCGCACAGGGTCTCACAGCTATTACTGTCCAAGACAGCAACCCTCAGACCGCCTTGATAATGTTCAGTGTTGCGTTGGGACAGATGAGCAGCTGCCAGCGAATTCGCCACACTTGCCACACTGCAGTCATGGAAAGTGGTTATGGGGTAATAGGTAAAGGGCAGAAAAGCAGCATCCGGACACTGCAACCGTACAACAAGTGATGATCACGATGAGGGCGATGATCACTGCCATCACAAATGAAACCTTCCTAAAACACCCAAATGCGTAATGTACAAATTCCTAGAGTATGCATTCACTGCATACTGTTGAAGACTAGTTTTGCAGAATAAAAGAAAAAGCAATGGTCGCTAAGGTAGCAAGGTTGGCATTTGAAACAGGTCGAAAGCGGCTGCTAAACGTCTTCCATAGTTCCTCCATGAAAAATCAATTGAACTGTACAGATCTATGGTTTTAGACTGATGGTGCCATTTCAGGGGTTCTCCTAGCTCCCCCAGACTACCAATGCCCTGTCTGAAGCTGCGGATCATGTTTTTAAATGAGTTTTGGATTGTGTTATCATCATTAGGTTGTAGACTATACTGGGCCATCTTGCAGGGGTAGGAACCTGCATTTGATTCTTTTGTCATGATTTTGTTTTCTTTATTTGAATAATCTTATTTTAGTGGATTGTGCTGACTACCCATCAATTCTATTCTCCCAGATTCCTTAGTGTGCGGAGTGAAATCCCTGCACAGCAGTTCCAGTGTTCCCGTTACGCGAAGTGATCAGGTGACCCTGATAACGCACACATAGACCATGTACTTTTGGCCCCTGCGGTGCAGAAGGGTGTATTTGAGAGGAGTTGCCTGGGACTCACCCAAAATGGCGGACCATCAGAGAGAGCTCAAGTTGGTCATGTGCAGTCTAGCTCCCTATGCAATCAATATAGTGCACTGGCCCACAGTACTGCACACAATGCCAGATGTGCAATCAGAGGTTTTTCGGACAAATGTTTCCTTGCCATTTGCAACCAGCATAACACACTCATCTGCAACAGTGCAAAGTGTGCCACGTGGGTATACGTGAGACGCATGTCATGTCCAGCAAATCCTTTCCTTACTGACATGAGCACGTTTTGGAAAAGGTACGGAGTATCGAGGGGAAGGGAGAAACGCGTTAGTGGAGTAGCAGATATAGACGAATTTACATGGCCTAGAATGACCAGGGCGAAGTGTGCCGACTGACACCAGGGCCGTGGAAGGAAGTAATATAAGTGCTGATGCTGATGTCATGGTACGCAGAAGTAACCAGATGCCGAGACGTTATGCCGCTTCCATGGTTACCGATTCATTACAAAACAGATGAGGTCAGAATGGAATCTAGAGAAGGCCTTCCGAGCACCGGAGGTCACGAATGTGCTATTTCGCCCAGCGCCCAGTGACTTCTAGCGCCAGGAATAAATGTCTGGAACGTGTTCTTGCAGCATTTACCCATGAAGGCATTAAGCATTAGAAAGGTGCTGCTCATTAAGAAGTTATTACAGTTATTTCTAAACAACATTCCATAGACGTTTCATTATATAATAACACAATTTAGTAAACCCACATTGAATTATGTTACATTTTATTTATTTATTTATTTGTTTATTTATTCGTGTTACTGATTTAAAATAAACCTTACTCAAAGTTTACACAAGTGACAAAAAAATAAAAATGCACCATACCTAACATAATTAAACCATAATATTACGAATATACGATAACTCATTATTAGAAAAATATATCATCCAGTACTACATTTTGGTAAAAAAAAAGATAACCGCTTACTACAAATAATGTTATTGATCATAATGTCATTAGAGTGCACAATGCTACCTGCAGTCATCTCAAATGCAGAGCTTGTGTTTCTAAAACCTGCACAAGGGTTTCGGCACTGTCAGAATTAGTGATATTTGCTTCCCAGCACAGATTCGGTGCCAGAAAGAATGACCACCTGCAAAACGTCCTTCGTGATCAAAAGGGCCAAAAACATCTCGACTTACTTCCTGTAATTTAGGACAGTCGATAAGAATATATTATAAACAATAAACATTTAAAACATTGCTGACTTCAATTGCTAAAAGCGTAAGGATCCATGTATTGATTTTTTCTATTCTGCATTATTGGTTCTATATTATAAAGCACTTCTATCGATCAATCCCTCACCCACACAACTTCTTAGCAGATTCCACGCTCTCCACAGAGACTTCGCAACTGCGGGATGCACATAGGTTTCCTGTGCGTTCTTACTTAACAGGTACTCTGAGGCCACCATCCACAACCCGAGACTCTTAGAAATGGGGGCCGACCCCCTCCTGCGCTAATTTATATATTATATAGCAAAAGAACATCTAGGGGATCAAGGATTCAATCTTACTAAAGACACCTTAGACTGGTGAGTTGGAAACTGAGGTTCAGATGAAATCCCAACATGGGCTGTAAAGCTCAGGCATCTCTAGACGGTGCTTGCCAGTTTTATAAAAACAGGGCCTTCCTGCCCGCTACTGAGGAAAAGATGATTTGGAGGTTCACGCACCCAATGTAAAGGCAAGCTGCCTGGAAGCGTTCACCCATCAGCATCATAGACGCGGCCTCTGGAAGGAATGAAGGTGTCTTGTTTACGAGCACCCCAGCATTGGGAAGAGCCTCCTCTGGCTTGGAACGTCTTTTGCCCCTAGGAGCTGCCGAACGACCAGTACATGCAGCAACCATCCCCATCAAAAACTCAAAAAAAGTGGAAGACCCTTCTGATAGAAACTTGAGTTTTATCCAAGGTGATGAATGTTCACACAAACCTGCCCATCTCTTTCGCAAAGGGGTCCCCCAACAGGAGTCTCTGATCCAACAGGCCCATCTCATACGGGGGCCACATCGCCCAGTTTAGCGGCAATCTTCAGCAACAGGCTGGGCCTCCTTTCAGTTGAAGGGTAGCAGCGTTGCTGTCACCCATTAGGCATCCGGATCGCAGAGCCACCGACTCCCTTGTGTCAACGGCCCTCTTGGTCCTCTTCATAGACTTTTCCAGGCAACTGGAAGGGTCCAAGAGCGTGCATTGGCTCCATCCCCGGAAGTGGACCATGCCCTTTTTAGATCAGTGTTTCCTCTTGTGGCAAAAGTCAATATACATGGATCTAGGTCCTGTGTATTGGAAAATTTACCATCTAGCCCCCGACTATGACACTCTGCTTTAAGCCCGAACCATATATCCTTTTCCAGTTGATTAAAAAGCCCCAATTCGATATATTATGCAACTTCAGGTGAAGGGGTCTAATGGATCTAGGGTGACAGACATTGCTGATATCGGACGTGCTCAAATCTCCCCTTTCCTCACAGGGAGTTCCATGGCTGGCCATGGGACGGTTCCATGTGTTAAAATCGCGGCAAAAATGGCAGTTGACACAAAATATTGTGGCGAAAAGGCTGTGGTTTTGCCGCTGCAATCCATGTAAAGGATTCAGGGGACACCGTTGCAACCCCTAGACCTATTATACCATTCAAGGGGACACCCCCGCAACCCCCGCTCCCCTTAAATGGTATAATGGGGAACACCTTTACCTGTTCATTTTTGCAGCGATTTTTTGTACAGGCGACATTTTCATTGCGATTTTATCACTGCATACCCATGGGACTTGTGAGCCACCAGTGTCTTGCATTTGGGGCCTCTACTACATCCTGTGAAGAATCAGCCACTCCCACCTGAGGTGTTAAATGGCATTCAATGAAACCCACAATATATCGGGTAGGCGAGCTTCGGGTTGCCTATTATTCTGCCCCAGGTAGGAGATTGGGCAGAGCCCCTCCCACCTTAGACACTGCCCCGAGGTTGTCAAGCTTGGCACCAGCCTCTGGAAGGGAATCCTTCCGTATGTGTAAATACCCCAGCGGATATAAGAGGACGACCTCTAGTGGACAGATATATTCCACCTAGCGTCAAACCCACTGGAATGAGCAAATCATCCAGTCTGTCACCTGGGGCCTCATCAGTGAGCTGCCTTTGGGCCTCATTACACGGACGGCGGTAAGGGTTAAGGGTCACCGTTAATGGCAACGGTGACCGTTAACCCTTACCGCCGTACTACGAGGTCCCTTAGCGGGTTGGTGCTTTAACGCCTGCTTTTTGCAGGCGTTAAAAACCAACCCGCTAAGGGACCTCGGAGCTAATTACGGCACCGCAAAATTGCGGTGCCGTAATTAGCGCCTTCCCCATTCCCATAGAGCCCTATGGGGCAGAAATGGGAATGGGGAAGGGCAATGGCGGAAGGGGGATTTACCGCCCCACCGACCTTGGAATGGGGCGGTAAATCCCCTTACCGCCAAGGCGGTGCCGGTAATTTACCGGCATGGTCCAGGGTGCTAATAGCACCCTGGATCACCGCCTTCCATGTAATGAGGCCCTTTTTTGTCTTTTAGTACCTATACCAGGATTGCACCCCCAGCCGGCCCCCAGAGAATCCAGTCGCTCTCTCAGCAGCCTGATAACATCTGACACCACAAGCCTCATGGTCTTACCCACCGGGTCACTCTCTTATGACTTACTGCCAGGGCCCTGTCTGAGTAGTCTCCATCTGTAGTGTGCCCACCATCCTGTTGGGAGTCATCCTTACCCTCAATCGTGTCCTCAAAATGTACATTATCTAGTGGCTAGACCACTCCAGGCTGTTTGACATTACTCATTATTAGTGTGCTCAAATGCCCGAACACGGCAGGCGGAGATGGCCCTGGGCAATGGGAGATGACACCAGGCAATGGGCAACTTAACTGAGGGTGAATATTAAAGATTCAAATGACATATCCTCTAACCAGTAGTCCCAAATTCAAGAGGCAATGATAGCCAGAGAACCACAGGGAGATGTGTGTGATCATGTTGCCATGTTTGAAGGGAGGATGGAGGTTCAGAGCAGCCAAGCTGTAGAAAAAAGGGGGTTCATGATGGTATCTGAAGCAAGCTGCACTCACAGGGCCTGAAGACTGTGTTCACACTCATCCTGTCAGCTAAACGAAAGTGCTCTAGCAAACCTGATTGTGCATGCATGTTGCTGTTTTGAGGTACTCGGGCATGCGCTTGTGTGGTCTTGGACAACAAGCCGTGCTTTAAATGATCACAGACCTGCACTTCTTTGATTTGAAAGACACGGCAACAGTACTTCTCACCAGGAAGCCAATACGTTTCATGGAGGACCAGCACTTTTCAACAGGATGCATGTACTGTGGGATAGTGAGCACCTGCACCTCTTTATTCCCATTTCAAGCATTGACCTCGAACCAGGTGCCGCAATCTGTGACATACATATGCGCTCTCCAGCCAGTGCGGCCTCTAAGCGCATCAGTACGATCACTGTTGCTTCCCAAATTACATGAGGGGAAAATGACGGTGCTGGTTTGCGAATGCTCTACTAGGCTTCTTCTGCTGCTCCAGCCTCCGAGGGGAAGGAAATGGAAAGTCAGGGAGCACGGAGTGCCGCCAGGAAACCGGTTAAGTCTCATTCATCTGTTTCTCTTAATAACTAGAGTGAATTGAGCAGGGTTCCCTCACACTGCTATCCAGGATCAGGTTGGCTTCATCCACTGAACAACTACAGTACAGTGGTTGTCACACAAGGAAAGAGATGGGAGCAAGCTAGAATGAAGCTGTGCCTATCCATTATCACAATAGTGGAGTCGTGCTCATGGGGGTGACGGGTGCGGAATCGGCCACAGAAATGAAGCTCCGTAACAGTTGAAGTGGTATTTACCGCAAACAAATTCATGAGACAGTAATTTGTTATGATATGATATGATACGATATGGCATTTATAACGTGCGTATACACAAGTGTTTCAAGGCGCGACGAGGCAAGGGAGGGGGAACAGAGGGAAGACAGAAAACGATCCTACTAGGCCAAGTATCATTCAGATCGCGCAAGTGCATGGGAAGGGGGAAAGGAAAAAGTGCAAGGGGGAAAGGGAGAGGGGAAAGTGCAATACATGGGAGAGGGGAAAGTGCAGTACATGGGATAGTATAATAAATAAGATAAATAAACGGCAGGATGGTGGCAAGGTAAGAGCAGACATAAGTGCTGGTGGGGGGACTGTAGGGATACAGAATACAGTCCCCAGGTTGCCGGGGAGGCAGTGCAGGTGTGCAAATGGCGGGGCCTGGGCCCAAGGTCACAAAGGGTGGCCATGTAGCCAGTGCAGTTTTAGCTCGGAATTCAGCAGGGGAGGGGGGAGAGAAAGCAGAAGAAAAGAGGAAGGTTTTGAGGTGCTTCCAGATTCAGCAGGGGAGAGTGGGAGTGGAAGCAGAAGAAAAGAGGAAGGTTTTGAGGTGCTTCCAGATTCAGCAGGGGAGAGTGGGAGTGGAAGCAGAAGAAAAGAGGAAGGTTTTGAGGTGCTTCCAGATTCAGCAGGGGAGAGTGGGAGTGGAAGCAGAAGAAAAGAGGAAGGTTTTGAGGTGCTTCCAGATTCAGCAGGGGAGAGTGGGAGTGGAAGCAGAAGAAAAGAGGAAGGTTTTGAGGTGCTTCCAGATTCAGCAGGGGAGAGGGGGAGAGAAAGCAGAAGAAAAGAGGAAGTTTTTGAGGTGCTTCCAGATTCAGCAGGGGAGAGGGGGAGAGAAAGCAGAAGAAAAGAGGAAGTTTTTGAGGTGCTTCCGGAAGGAAATAAAGGGAACAGTTAGTAACCTGATAGTGCACAAATTTGCCACAGCCATTACAGAAGGATACTGCAACCAAGGAAAGACTATTTGAAAGAACACATATACAGCAGGACTCGCTGCTCAACAAGGACAATCACAAGGACACTTACCTTCAAAACCGCATCCCATGTGCCACAGCGGGCCTGGGCAACCACCAGTGATGCAACTGGAACTGATGCTGGTCTTTACAGGAGGTGGGGGGGATAGGTTACACAGCAAATACTCATGTCACGTTCGCAGATCCACTCCTTGACAACCAGCCATCAGACCACCACCACATTGAGGGTTTCACTAAATCACTCCCAACCATACTGTTCAGTAGGCAGTTGCCATTCAGCGAGGCTGATGGGAGAGAGTGTTTTGGGTTCAGCATCCCACCTCTAAGGTCGCGCACCCAGCCCCATGCTCAAAAGTGTTTCTGCCCTGAAGAAGGCTGGGTTCATTGGGAACCCTGTAAGCCGAAACTCGGGTAGGCATGTGGAACTCTTACATTGGACTTAAATGACTTGCTGATCTTGACTGTTTATTATTAGAAGTAGGTGTTGAATAAACTCTGTCGACGCGTTTATGGATTAGTGGCACATGGTTATTTTACACGCAGACAGTGCCAGATTGTATTAAGCCCCAGTTGTCTCAGAAAATTGCACACATTGTTGGGTTACTTGAATTGTCTTTTTGCACACAAAAACACATTTTGTACATGGATGGATGCAGTCTGTGTATGTGAGTCTGTGTGAGTTTGTGTGTTTGTTGTTGTCCGAGTGGGTTTAGACATATTCATATGCATATTGACTTTTTAAAAAATATATGTTTGCATATTGCACTTTACAATGTTTTGAAACAACTCCCTGTGAATTTAGTAAACTATAGCCCATATTTCTTTTACTTGTCTGTTAATTTGTGTTGTGTAGATTTCGATGGAAGAAATGCATAGAATTATTTTGCTTGTGTGTTCTCTACCGCTCCAGCATCTCAGAGGAAGGGAATGGAAAATCAGGGAGCACGCAGCGCCCCAGGGAAACACTTAAGTCTCCCTCATCTGTGTCTCTTAATAACCAGAAGACGCTGTATTACCGTACAAGAAGATATGAAAATGCCAGCTAAAAGATCATTAATATACAAAATAATCAAATTCTATCTGAACTTGAAAACTCCTCATGAAAAAACTAAAGTTAGCAAGTTATAGATATTGACAAAGTACAATCATAACTAACCTGCTGAAAGGGCAGCACAGAAAGAGCATAGGCAAATGACAGGACAAAAAACAAAAGGGTAAGGAGCTGTACAGATAGGAGAAAAAAAGGGCAGTGATTGGGCAGTTCACTTTCATAGGTTATTATTCGAGAACCATATTGATTGACACATCTCAAATAGATCTCTCTTAAGATAGGAAATCTTTCCCCTAATTGACAGCAAGGACTTGTCAGTTATCCGGTCCTTGCAGGAGGGCTCATGTGGGACTTCCACACTGTAAGGATCCCCTGTTTGGGCCATAATCAAAGCATGGTAAATCCATGGCATAACACCACGATGAAGGTTTAGAGTATGTGGGAGGACCCCCCAGAAACATTAGGGTTTAGACGCAGGGAATCCCATAACCCGTCTTTGCCAAAACCAACCACTCGACCACACTCCCAGAACATATGGATATAGGAGCCCACACTTCTCTAGTAACCTAACTGTTTCTACAGCAACAATCCTGCTCGTGTCCAGTATAATACAGGAACAATTTTCTCAGCTGTCATAGTCTCAAATTCAAGTCTACTTTCATCCTCTTTACATTTGAACATGCCAAGGACCAGGTTGGGTCATCCATCATCGCATCCAGTTCCCTGTCCCAGTTTTTCTTGCAAACACCCTAATCCAGGAGAAGTAACCCTGTCTTCCACAGCATTTTATAGAAGTTAGATGCTGAGAGAGGGAGTGCGGAGCTGGGATCATAGGATATTGGCACATCCTGTAATTCAGCTTGGAGGACTGTGAAGAGCACATCAAACCCTGCCTCCGTTAAACCCTTGCTATAGATTTCTCTTAACTTCAATCTGGAGGGGGTTATGGCCACTGTCTATCTTCCAGAGGAGGCATGGGTTTTCGAATTGGCGCCATTCTTCAATCTTCATGAAAATATGACTGAGTTTGCTAAACTTGAATTATAAATTGGACTGTTCTCATTATTGCTGCTTGTTCCATTGGCCTTAACACACTCACGCTGACCTTAATCACGTTTGAGTTCTCTATGCCTTCCCAGTTCATTTGCATATAAGTCTTAACTTGCCTGAAAAGGCATGGCACTACATAGGATACAATGTTTACCTCGTGTCACAAAGTCCAGTCCTTGAGATCCTCACTCATAAAAGGTTACCAGATGAACATTCAGAGATTTGAGGTTTTTTCCTGAGAATAGTATTGTTAAGTACACAGCACTTTGATTGTTTTTAGGCTTCCCATATTTAGGTTTAAAGCAACACAAAATAAAAACCCACCAATATCAGATACTTGCTTTACAATAGAAACCAGAAAAACACCACTTTAAGGGCAACTGCCTGCCCTGACTTATCTGTTCTGGATGAGCTATTTTTAAGTTTGTCCTGCTCACAGATCAGCCTATCTGTAAAAAAGGCTGGCTCTAATATTTTTCTCTTGCCTTTCATTTATTCAGGCATCGTACTTTCACTGCAAAAAATATTAATGTGCACCTTTCCCAGCCAACCCCCTGCAAGTGTTGCAACCAACCTCCTCCATTCCATCTACTACTAACCTGATACTTTACACAGCTTTTTTAACATCGTGTATCCCACAGACGGCTTCACTGTAATTTTGAAGAAGGACTGGCCTCCAATTGCTCTGATCAACTCTTAATGAAATTGCAGGAAGAAAAACAACTGCAGGCTACACTGTCCTTCCTTACATTTGCATAGAAGACACTGGGCCTCATTACGACCCAGGCGCTAAGTGGTTAACGGCGCCGTAAAAGGCTGCGGCGCCGTTAACCACTTAGCGCCTTACTACGAGGTCCCTTTGCGGGACCTGACCTGAACGGCTGGTCTGGACCAGCCGTTAAAGTAGGGACCCGCAAAGGGACCTCGCAGGCAATTACGGTACCGCAATTTGCCGTACCGTAATTGCCGCCTTCTCCCTTTCCCATTGAGCCCTATGGGGCAAAAATGGGAATGAGGAAGGGCCATGGTGAAATGGGGAAATACCGCCCCGCCAACCTTGGAATGGGGCGGTATTTTTCCATTTCACCATGGCAGACTCGTTACAACACTGGCACCAACCATGGTGCTAATAGCGCCATGGTTTAGCACCGGTGTTGTAATGAGGGCCACGGGGCCTCATTACGAACCTGGCGGAAGACCATGGTGCTATTAGCACCATGGTCCATGCCGGTAAGTTACCGACTCCGCCATGGAGAAAGGGGGAATTACCACCCCATTACAAGGTTGGTAGGGCGGTAATTCCCCCTTCCTCCATGGCCCTTCCCCATTCCCATTTTTGCCCCATAGGGCTCAATGGGAAATTGCGGCATGTAATTAGCACCAAGGTCCCTTTGCGGGTCCCTACTTTAACGGCTGGTCTACACCAACCATTAAGGTCGGGTCACGCAAAGGGAACTCATAATTAGGTGCTAATAGGTTAACGGCGCCGCAGACATTTACGGCGCCGTTAACCCATTAGCACCTGGGTCGTAATGAGGCCCAAGGCCCACACAAAAGTCAATGGGCCTCATTACGACCCTGGCGCTAAATTATTAACGGCGCCGTAAAAGGCTGCAGTGCCATTAAACACTTAGCGCCTTACTACAAGGTCCCTTTGCCACCAGCCGTTAAAGTAGGGACCCGCAAAGGGACCTTGGTGCTAAGTACGGTACCGTACTTAGCGCCTTCCCCATTCCCATAGAGCTCTATGGGGCGAAAATAGGAATGGGGAAGGGCCATGGTTCAATGGGGAATTACAACCCCGCCAACCTTGGAATGGGGTGGTCCATGGCGGACTCGTTACAATACCGGCAGCAACCATGGTGCTAATAGCGCCATGGTTTAGCACCGGTGTTGTAATGAGGGCAAATAACAAGATTTCTAGCCCATTTTGAACCCATTGGGATTGTAGAGATAGTGACAAATGAAAATTATGCGTATAATAAAAGCAATATTTTTCTTGTGTGGAAAATGTTTTGTTTCTATAGCCCTCATTACGATACTGGCGCTAAACCATGGCGCTATTAGCACCATGGTTGGTGCCGGTGTTGTAACGAGTCCGCCAATGTTCAATGGGGAATTACCACCCCATTCCAAGGTTGGCGGGGCAGTAATTCCCCATTGAACATTGGCCCTTCCCCATTCCCATTTTTGCCCCATAGGGCTCAATGGGACTGGGGAAGGTGGTAATTACGGTACCGCAAATTGCGGTACCGTAATTACCTCGAAGGTTCCTTTGCGGGTCCCGAACTTTAACGGCTGGTCCAGACCAGCCTTTCAGGTCGGGTCCCGCAAAGGGACCTCGTAATTAGGCGCTAATGGGTTAACGGTGCCAAAGCCTTTTACGGCGCCGTTAATCCCTTAGCGCCAGGGTCGTAATGACCCTCAATATGTCATATTTGCTTCAAAGAAGCAACTTTTCTGCACACACCGGAATTTCAGGGTTGACATGTTTTCTGGATGGGATAAATGGGAGAACACTGATAGCCATGGACATGGTGACTGCTGGAGGGAAAACAGACGTGCCCTGACAATACCATCTGATTTCTGAGAATGAGAAGAAGAGGAATGCTTGTTCAGTAGAGTATGGGCATAAGTGACTTCAATGTAGGAACATTTTACACTGTAAACTCTCTCTATTTTCCAAGAAAGCTGAACTTCAGGTCCTTAATACTCAAACTCAAGGAAATCAAAGATGGTCTGGCATGATCGTATGCAGGACCTTTCAGGCCTATGTATCTCCCATCAGTGAGGCTCCACCACCAGAAGCAATGAATTCCGCTTTCTGCCGGGCCATCCTTCCTTCTATTTACACAGTGGGGGGCCAAACACAAATTGGCTGATTGGTGAGCTTACTATTTTTCTCCTCTGGTGCTCCATGCTCTTAGCAAGCCCGTGGCTGCTGCTTGCCCATAGATTCCAAGCTCACTGCCTAATGGGCTGGGTATCCATTAAGAATATCCTGCCTAGCTTCCCAGTGCCCACCTCTGGCATGCAACTGTCTCTTCATGTTCACGTCTGCCACGTCTCCTTATCTGGTTCCTGGATTGGGGATGCCTTGGTTCATGGATGTTGTGGTATGAGTGACCCACCAAGGACCATTTGTGCTGAGGGCATACAGTTCATAGTGAAAGTGGCCACTGAGTTATACTGAGTCAATGCTCCACCTTCAGAGACGTGTTGATTGTTGACTTGACTTTATACGAAGCTTATGAACCCTGCAGGGACTTCTTCAAGCAAAAGCTCAGGAGGCCACTTCACGTCTAAAATATTATGGAAGAGGTGGCTCTTGCAGGAGGTAGCCATCTTTGCGACATCTACCCTTGTACATCTTGAGGGTAATATTTCACATGGCACCAACCAAATTTCAGTTAATCGCATCGAAGTCTAGTCTGCAAAGATTTAGAAAAAAGACATGCCTCAAGTGCTTCCTCTTTATTTATTTGTTTAGTTAGTGTTCAGCACAACTGTGTTTAAAACACCAGGTAGTTGGTTTCCTGTAATTCTGTCCTTGATTAAACACTCATGCCTTAACTCAGGGGTCTGCAATCTTTGGATCTTCAGATGTTTTGCACTTCAACTCCCATAAGACCAAGACAGCATAGTCAAGGAACCATAGGACTGGCAATCCAAAACATCTGGAGAGCTGCAGGGTGCAGACCACTGCCGTAACGAGTCAATAAAAGCAAATACATCTCACTTTAACATGCCACATATTATGATGTTCAATCATACATTCAGTCTTCATTTGTCTGCATTAGTTTCATAATCATTTCTTCTACTGACAGAATAAGGCAGTGACTTAATTCTCCTGAAATCTTGTCTTACAACAAGCACTATTCCACGAGATCCAAACTTTCTTCTTCATTTCTAGACTCTAATTATTTTTCACCATTCTCCGAACTTGAATTAAACTTATTAAAATCAAATGTCTACACGCATACTGCAATTGCCATTGATTGCTGACAGCAGGCGCTCCTCCTGTTCCAGTGCAATTGAAGATGGTTATTGCGTTTCTGCACTAATGTCCAAGAACAATATGAGAAACCAGAACCTAATCATTTCATTGACTTACATTATCACCTATTCACGTCAGATGCATTTGGCTTAACAGCTACCATACTCTCGCTCCTTACCTCAAAAAGGCAGACTATTTAATTGCTCTCAAAATCTGGAAGAGAGCATTCAGAAATATGACTCCAAACCCCTTAACAACACTCATCACCATTGTACCGATGAGTCAAAACCCTACCTCTGGTATCAACCCAATGGTAAAGGACAGCAGCTAGAATCTTTGTTTAAGAGCCCCGTTGCTGGGCCCAACCCAAATCCATGAGACAATCCAGGGACTGTTGAGCTCATGCTACTCCAAAGAGAATCAGAAAGAAGCCACATACGTCAACTAGAAACAATGGCCCTCATTACAACCTTGGCGGAGGACCATGGTGCTATTAGCACCATGGTCCATGCCGCTAAGGTTGCAATTCCGCCATGGTGCATGGCAGAATTACCGCCCCATTCCAAGGTGAGTGGGGTGGTAATTCCCCATTCACCAATGGCCCCTTCCCCATTCCCATTTTTGCCCCATAGGGCATAATGGGAATGGGGAAAGGCGATAATTACGGCACCGTAAATTACGGTGCCGTAATTATCGCCAAGGTCCCTTTGCGGCATGGCTTTTAACGGCTGCAAAAAGCAACCGTTAAACAGCCATCCCGCAAAGGGAACCTTGTAATCAGGCGTTAAGGGTGGGCGCCGTTTACGGCGCCGTAAACCCCTTAACGCCTGAGTCGGAATGAGGGCCAATATATTGCTCTGACAATCCACCAAAATCAACAAGCTCAACTACAATCAATAAATAAGAATACAAATGGAACATCCTCAACACCGAAGTCTCAACAGTCCAGCACCAAATTGATGGTCTGGCTACTCACACCAGAGCTCTCTCTCAAATAATCAGTAAGAGCATAAAACCCCTTGACCACTATCTCATAAACGTCACACCACATATGCACCACTCCCTAATACCACTTGGATTATGCCAACCTTATGAGAGAGAAAGATGACCTCTCACAGAAACTCACCCTGCTTTCCCTTTTTACATACACAAACTGATTTTAATTTACCCTAATTTTCACTGAGGAATCCTCCAAAATAATTGCCAACTCAAACCCATGGCTTTTTTCAATGATGTCTTGCCAGCCACAAGTATACGCACTTCCTTTCACTTTTATTTCCGGCAGCACATGGCGCATTATCATCAGTGTTTCACTGCATCGAATAATATTCCTGAACTACTGTTACTGGGCTGGTGGCACTGAGTACCAACTATCGCCCAGTCACTGGTCTTCCTTGGCAAGTAAAAGCATTTGAAAAACATATGGCTCTTTAACTGGCCAGCTATACTGAGATGTAAGTACACTTAAACACTATTAATCAAGATTTCAACCAGGTTGAAACATGTCTGGATTCTGCTAACCAAATGCGTCCTCCTTCTTTCCTCAATCCCCCTTCTCCTAATCTCTCGAAAGATAGATTTGACTTTGGTGTTGGGTTGCATTGTAGCAAATCCGTACATGGTAACATTTCCTTGCAAAAAACAATACTAAATATATCAGAACTTTGAAAAGTCCATGTATCTACTGGGGGAAAATGATGATGCAGAGGACAGAATCCACTGTATCACCAGCTCGTCTGCTGAGACACAAGATGAAGAGAGTGGCCATAACTTCATGCAGGTAGGAGCCTTCTACGCTGTCAAAAGGAACCAAGGAAGAGGGACTGTCAGCAAAGAGTGGTTATAGAGCAGCAGGGACTGGGAAATCTCCATGCTTGTTGGCGGCATATGGAAAACATGTCCCTTTGAATAACAGGCCTGTGCCAGCAGCCCTGAGCAGGAAGGATGCTGCTGGCATACATACAGAGAAGGTTTCTTTCATATAAGAGCACACATTGGATGTAAGCTGAGGAAGCTGGTGAGAAGATATTGAACCACCATTCCACAGGACCTCAGATGGTGGGGCTTAGGCGCAAGGCCAGATAGAAAGGGGGAGGAGTCTACCCACAGCTGAACCTCACACAGCATATTACAAGCACAGGAAAGACACAAAGAAAGGACATACTAATTGAAAAGCATGTGGGAGGCGACATCAGGTGACACTTGGTCTAAAAGGCAGGTGCTGTATTCAGCAAATGGTCCTAGGAGGGGGAGAAAGAGTTTCACATTATATTTCTCTTTCAGCCAGAACATAAAGATGGTGGAGCAAGCTAGCTCTATCAGGGCATACTAAATTAAGGCATGAAAGAAGTTCCCCAGCTGAAACCAGATGAAGGTGTATCAATCCCTACAATATTTTAAATTGTAATAATAGATCCTTGATTGAAGCAGTATCCAAGTCTTATTGAGTCAATGTTGCCCGCAAATCTTTGACCTTCCCCAAATCTCATTACCAGTGGCATTTCAGGTGGCCACTGTAGATGGTTTTGTGGACCCCGATTGACAATATCAGAGACCTTGATAGTTCACTTGCATGGGTAGACTTCAAATGAAGGAGTAATCTCTTGCGGGAGACCAGCTGGTGGTTCATTTTCTTGACTGTGGGGTTGGCCTATTAATAGAAGATAAGCTCAACTGAGTGTGATAGAGTGCCCACTTTTGGGTTTGGGTGTTGGCTGGAGGCATCGCACAGTAGTTAAGGCCATGGCAAAGTGTTACCGATAGCTCAGCCAGGTAGCAGCAGGTCTGTTTTCAAACCATTCACACAGAAGACATTCTCCCTCATCCCGTGGTGCATATCCACTAGTCACATCCATAAAAGACAGATTGATCAATCACACTATTCCTTTTCCAGGCATGATTGTGCAGTCCCTGCCCGTACCAGTGAAAAAAAATCAAATGACAAAAAATGTGTGCTGCCATTAAAATGGAAAAGAGACTAGGTCCATTTTTGAATGATGGCGGCCATTTTGGAACATGTTTTCCATGGCTGCCATCACCCAAAAAGGGACCTAGTCCCTTTTCTATTTTAATTACAGTGGCCATTTGTTTAGTGATTTGTTTTCCTCCGACAGGAGATGGGCTTGTACTGCGCTCATCTCCCATTGGATAAAAAAAAAGAAAACTATCCGCAAACGGGTAAATCTTGGGGTTCGAAAAACTTTCACTCCCCTGCTGGAGGCGGAAGCTCGGGCCCAACAAAACTCAGCCTGCCGGGCTGTTACATTCAATGTCTAACCCCGCGCAGGGGCGTGAAAACTATAGACAGTGTTGGATATTGCCATGATTAGCAGATCGGAGATGGATCTGGGTGTGATCAGCGCTTATCTGAAAAATGAAAATAGGGACAGCTGATGAACTGTCCTAGTAGGCTAGTGGATGGTCGGGAGGGCAAGTAGAGCCCCTTGGAACTTCAAAGGTGAGCCTAATAATGTTGGATATTGCTGATACCACTCTTAAGAATGGATTCCATCCACTCACAAGCCGTATCAGTTACTGCATGCCTGGTCAATCGGCAATGCTTTCAGCATATGACCACAGCTGCTTCATGCTTTCTCTAAATCGTACACGAAAGAGCAAGATTTTTCCTGAAACCACTCCATCAACTCTAACAGGCATACAAGGAAGTACTTAGAACGTCTTCCATGGGGGGGAAAAGGCTCTAGCCTTTCGCTCTTTTGGATTTGTAGCTTTCACTAACCGGATCCCAAACACAACCATCCTAAAACAGTAGCAAAACATGGCGCAAGTCTGGGAAGAGAAAGGTTTCTTGCAGTCTGCTAAGAGCCAAAACGGCACGAGGCGACAGTGCTGCACCCCAACACCTCCACACCTAGTCGACACATTTTGGCAGCAGGATGAAAACTCATTTCCTGAAAGCTCTCCCTGCCCTCCATCCTCTCAGAGCTGGAACTCACGCCACAGCCCAAAACACCAGGATAGCCCCCAGGCTGGACCTGCCAGTGCAACAGTACAGATGCTCTAGGTGGCCATCTGATTGCCCACCATGACATAGTCCGCAGTGTTGTCAGATGGTCTTCTCTGATGTCTTTCATTACAGAAAGAATGCCTTGTATGGGCATGGAGCATGATTGTTTGGCATCATTTCTGTAGCTGTTTGGGGGGTTGTGGGAGGACAGAGACTCCAGGATTTGAGCGAGAGAACCTCCCCCCTATTCAAAAAGATAGGCTTCGGAGATCTTCTTGCCCAGAGTGGCCTTGCCTAGGCTGGCAAATGGTCTACTTGCATATATAGCAGACAAATTGGGAAGTCTATTACATTAAGGCCTTGAGTCCGGCCAGGACAATGTTCAGTGTCAGCGTGCTGTTGTGATGCTGCTGAATAACATTCATATCCCCGGGAAATAGCATGTTTAAACTGGCCATTGCAAAACGGGACCATTGTGCGATTGCTTTAGTTGCAGTGTACGGGGAAAGGCTGGCTGCTGGAGAACATGGCAAGCATAGAATGAGGACCTTTGCTGCGGGTAACAAGGGGTGCATCTGAAAAGGTTTATTGTGTTTGCGGTCTAACCCAGCATATTGGGCGAACAGAGATCCACAGCCTGTTTTGTATTTAAAAGTAAGCATTTTGTACTGCAAAAATGACTATGCATTGACTATGAACATACTTTGCACTGCAAAAATACACTTTGGACTGTTCCATGAATCAGGGTTTGTGCCGGCAGTGCAAAGTCACTTTTCAGCAGTGCAAAGTCACTTTGACCTGTGCAAATAATTCCATTAATCGGGCTCCAAGAAATCTACTACAGACTTTCTGGTTAGCCACTAGGCAATACAATGGGCCTCATTACACGGAAGGCGGTGATCCAGGGTGCTATTAGCACCCTGGACCATGCCGGTAAATTACCGGCACCGCCTTGGCGGAAAGGGGATTTACCGCCCCATTCCAAGGTTGGTGGGGCGGTAAATCCCCCTTCCGCCATTGCCCTTCCCCATTCCCATTTCTGCCCCATAGGGCTCTATGGGGATGGGGAAGGCGCTAATTACGGCACCGCAATTTTGCGGTGCCGTAATTAGCTCCGAGGTCCCTTAGCGGGTTGGTTTTTAACGCCTGCAAAAAGCAGGCGTTAAAGCACCAACCCGCTAAGGGACCTCGTAGTAAGGCGGTAATGGTTAACGGTCACCGTTACCATTAACGGTGGCCGTTAACCGTTACCGCCTTCCGTGTAATGAGGCCCACTGCCTTTCCACTGCAATTGTTGCAACTATTATTGAAAATGTATTTTGTTTGACCAGTGCAATGGCCCAGAGAATTATGTTTTAGCAAATATATTGACAACCTCTCCCATTGCACACGTACGTCAGATCGAGAATTGCGTTGTAACATAGAATTGCTACTGATTGTTGAAGAACGTAGACCAGAGCGTGCTACTGGGAGCACATTGGCATTTACTATTATTGTGTACAAATTGTGTAACATCAGAAAAACTGCATCCATCTGAATTTCAAGTATCCCCATGAGGATAATCACAGCCAATCTCTCACCAATAAGACCAATAGTACTTAGATGTTCCCACTGAGGTCGAAGCTCTGTTTTAGAAGGATGTTAACATAGGTAAGATATGCATTTAGACATGAAGAATACTAACATAGCCTCCACAGACATGAAGAACACAAACATGACCAATGCATAAGGTGAATGCAACATGAACAACATGCAAATATAGCTTGCTAACACAGAAGTATGAGACTAGTGGGGCAGCCATCTAATTAAAAATTGAATCTGCAGCATGTCTCTGAATGAGCACAGGCATCAAAACCTCAGGAACACTCAAAAGGCTGAATCCACAGAAATACATATCCGTGCAGCATTCAGACAGTGGTTGGCACCTAGTGCAAATGTTAGAGTGAAATAAGTGAGGATTGGAACGGCGTAACAAAGGCACAAGATAGCAATTCCTAAAATGCAAGCAGTATACTCCTAGATTAATTAAAGTTTCAGAAGGGCACAAACAACCTTTGATGGTCAGGTGCAGATGCAGTAGAGCAGTAAGACAAAAAACTCTGCCGCATAACCCAAGAGTGTCCCCAGTGGCAACAGAAAACACAACACACACATTAATGTTAGCTAAAACCTCAATAAATAGGAGGTAATTCAATTTCATACACAGTCTCATAGCACATGACAATACACAGAGAGCACTGGCCATTCATTAGAAGTAAACACAGATATGACACCTGCCATACTCCCTAAATGCACACATAGACAAAAGGCATCTCACAAGGCCAAGTACAAAGGGATTGCCCGGTCTCAGGGCCTGAGAATGAGGGATGGTAACCTTTTTAATTGGAAGATGAACAGTCCATGGGCCTCTCGTCCCCTACTCTGTGTCTGGCTCCTATCTTGATGACCTGTCAAGTGTCCAAGGTTGGTTAGCAATGTGCCAACCTATCAGAATCCTTGTTGTCATGCCGCCCATCAAGTAGTATGCCAACTACTCACTTGTCGTGGAAGTGATGCCTTTCACCTTTTATCAATATTGGGATGGTTCCAAGTAGAGCCATCAGATACTTGTAACCCAATAAACTAGTTATCCTATGAAATCTAAATGTAGCCAAACCCACTAACCTATCGCCATTCCCTGTGGGTTTTGTAAACTGATATTATGTTATGATGTCATTGATGACATGTTTGTAGTATTTAAGCTATTGTTCGGATTAACATGTTGAGAGCAGCAAGACTTGAAGGCTTGTATGCTGTCCCGGCTTTGTTTCAAAGTGAATGAAGTTGGATTTTTGCCATGCACTTTGTCTACTCCGTCATTGAGACTGGATTGGATTAACTCAGATTCCTCTGTGTTTATTTGAGATTTTGAGACCACTTTAACAATAGTGAGGGAAAAGAGTAGAAACAGAGCATGTAACATGAACACTGATGGGACAGGAGAGTGCAGAATGAAGGAGGGCAGAAGCGTGAGGGAGAGATTGAGAGTGAGAGAATGCAGGAGATAAGGTGATTGAAGGGAGCCAGATCAGGGTAAAAGAGTGAATGGGTACAGAAAATGAACAAGGGAAAGAGAATGGGGCAATAGTTTATGGGGCACAAGAGTGATGGAAATACAGGGTAACGCAGATTAAAGGGGGGGAAATAGAGAGCAGGGGGTTCAGAGTGTAAGAAGAATGGGAAATAATAGAAGTCTAAAGAGTCATGGAGAAATGAAGAGTGTGGGAGAGCAGGAGAAATGGAGAGAAGGGAGGCAAGTGAGTGGGGAGTGGAGGGGCAACAATGTAAAGGCACATGGTGTGTCACGTGGGTAAACTAGGGAGGCAAAATGGAGTGAAGGAAGGCAGGTGAGTATGAGAATAGCAGCAAAAGGGGGTAGAGAGTAGGATCTTTATAACAAAGAACCTTGTCAGAAAGGTTAATGTTAAAGGATATTTGTACCGCGCACTATCACCACCAGAGTGGTCCCCTGGCGCTCTGGTGGCTCTTAAAGTGGGAGAGGGGGTGAGTTAGTGGGAATTAGCTGGAAAAGTGCAAAAGAGCAGTGATGTGCTATTGGCAGCCTCAGCCCGGTGGGTCTGTTGGCTGGGCTTGGTGTGTTTTACGGTCGGTAGTTGTCATGTGCTGTTGTGAAAGTCTATGTGCGTTTTGTTGTTGCAGTGTAGTGAAGTTGGGGAAAGAAAGAAAAAGGCAGAAGGATTAAGGGAATGCGGCAAGAACCGAGGACGACCTTAAGACTGCAATAGTAGAGAGGAATTTACTATTAAGGAAAAAGGATGGCAAAAATAATACTCTATGCGAGGAAAAGGAAGCAGGAGGGAAAGGAGTAAAAGGGGAGCATATCTGTGAAGCGAGGTGGACAGGTGATTGCCCCAGCTACCCACCAATGAACAGCTTCAATAGATAAATGAACAGGCAAGCAATTACAATACACCCACTTAGATAAGGTTGTATTGAAATGGGCCAAAACGATCCACATGATTGATAAATAAAATCCCCTTTGTGTGAGTTCTCTGTGTTCACATTATACCAAGTTGGCAGCTAAGCAAGCCCAGATGAAACCAAAGTTCGGGGACCAGGGCTGGGTCTGTCTGGGTCTGTCTGTAGTGTGGCCAACCTTGCCGCATTTTGCGGAACTGTCCCAATTTCACGGTCAATGTCCTGTGTCTCACATGGCTTGAAGTGATTTTAATGAATGAAATTAGAGAGAATGAATTTATAACGAAACTTTCATAACTAAAAAATATAGAATAGTTTTTTATTTTTTATTTGGGAGTCCCCCAAATCCCTCCTTTCCCCCTGCTTTTAAAACCATCCCGACCCCCCTCCACACCCTTCTTAATCCCTTACCCCACCCCAAATATATATTTAAAAAATAAATTCGATAATTTTGAGCTGTAAATGTTTTCGCTGTAAATTAATTCTCTGATTTGTATTCATTATAATTACTGGATACCGTCTCGTACACAGCCAGCGCGGGACAGAAATAAGCCCTGACTTTTCTCCTCTGTTCATCAGTATCATCTGTCCAAAGTCTTCCCAGCTCACACGTTTTGTGTGACAATTAAAAGCGCAGGGAAGCACAGCACCTTTCCCACTGCTCCCCCAGCAACCCCAGGTTAAGCTTTGTGTCAACCTCATTTCAATAAACAGATTAGAGGTTGATGACGAAGACACAGAAGTGCCTGAGTAAGGACTGCTGTCCCTTAAAAGGTGTGACTTGTGGGTGATAATAAATGGGAGTGGAGTATAACACTGCATGCTGTGTAAAATATTGGATGAAGCAGATTACCTTATATTGAATTCTCTTTCAATGTGAATACCTTTTTAAAAACCAAATTATATTGTTTTTAGGTCCACGTTGCTCGGCACTCTGCTACTGCAATTGTGCATTCAGAGTTGTGAAAATTAAGCTATGTATGTTGTTTTGCTTGACCTATTTCTATAACAATTTATACAATGTCAGGTTGGTTTCTTATATGATTTGTGGACTTTACAAGGCATTGATAGAAAAACAAATAATTTCATTTTTGGAAACCCAAACCTGAAAAAATTATTTATGTGACCTATAACTAGAAGGATTTATAGTCAAGTGCTTAAATCATAGCCTGGAACCAAATACTGATTTCACCTCTATAACGAAATGTGTGACCCGGGGCAAATCATTTAATCTCACTGTGCTTGATCTGCTGACATTGGGTGTCACTAGAAGTGATTTAGTTTGCAAGTTTTGCTATGAAGAAAAACCCTCATGGTTTAATATTGAGTTGTATATTAATAATGGTGAATATTTTGTAATGCATAACACAGTATTATCTTTGCTTACACGTGAAAACATATTTTAATGTCTTTACCAATGGTGTTCTACGGTATTAAAGACTGATGTCATTGCTTGTAATGTTATTTACTGTGAAGTCATTTCTGATCATGTCAATCCATACCGTGCAAATTAGGGTTCTGCATATCTTGTGCTGGACAGGTACAGTAGAAAAATTTGAGCATATAAGCGCCATGTATGCCTGTCAGTCCCACAGTGCTGTGATATTGTTGTTCTGTGCATGTGTTCAAAAGCCACGGGGATGGGGGTAAAAAAGCAGCTGCCCCTATGTTGGCTGTCTGAATACACAGCTACATATTTCTTTCTTTCATGGCATTAAATGTGCACTTTGCGTTGCGTGCATGTTATAGGCTGGCTGCTGTCACCTTAATCAGTGGTATTTACACTTTTTTATTTTATTTTTTTTATTTTATACAGTCGAACATTTCAACTTTTAAAACATTGTAACCAACATAACATTACATTACATCACCACTTATGGGTACATAAAAAAAATAGAAAAAGGAATAAAAACTCATATCAAATCACTCACAAAGTTCATCTAAAATGAGAGCAATCTTTTTCCAAAACATAAACAAGTGGTGTATGTAAACAAGGACAAGTGGAGTATGTAAACAAGGACAAGTGGTGTATGTAAACAAGGACAAGTGGTGGATGTAAACATAGACAAGTGGTGTATGTAAACAGGAAAAGTGGTGGATGTAAACAAGGACAAGTGGTGTATGTAAACAAGGACAAGTGGTGGATGTAAGACTCCAAGTTGCCACACATAAACAGTTGCCATACTTCTTATATGGCTGGCCACTCCCGTCGTGCTATCGCACCAAGGGACCTTTCCCTAAGTTGTGCCAGGGCTTCGCAACCCAATACAAAATGTTTAGCAGTCTCCATGCTATCCCCACCACATCGACAGCAGAGGTGGCAATCACTAGGTATATTACCCCATGCCCCAACTATTTTTAAACTTTTTCATACCAAGCACCACCCACCCCTCTGAGTAAAACAATTGATTCTGCGCCCTCACACCTCCCCCCACCTAGGGGTTGCCCCCCCTTAGGGGGCCAATATGATGTCCAGTAGGGTAGATTTTCTACTGCTTATATTTTCTATTAAAAGCAGTCACCTTAATCCTTTTTTAGATTAAAAACATTAATCTTAATCTTATTTTAAAGAGTCTGGGGGCCCCCTTGAAATCCCTTGGGCCCACCTAGTTTGAAGACCACTGACTTAACTGAAGACTTTAAAAAAACAGCCTGCCTTCAGTAGCACCCAGCATCCCAGTAGTGTTAGCACCTCTTTGCCTTTTACTCTGGTTACATCTGTGTTAGCACCTTGCTGACAGAGCAATTACTAACTTTTCAGTGGCGGTTTAGTGTTTCAGCTCCCCTCTGGCTGCCTGCCCCGTGAGATTAAAGAGCATTTCTTTATATCCATTCCTATTTAAGCAAGCCAAGGGTGTCGCAGACTGTGTCCACCCCCCGCCCCCGCCATCTGTAGCCAAGGGGGGCCCCAAACATATTGACATGGTCCCCCACCAGCCTTGACAAATGTTTAGCCTGGGCCCTGTGAGCAAGCACTAAAACTGCTCTTTGTAATTCCACTGTGCCTGACTGCCAGCAAGGAGGGATGAAGGCATGCATGTTGTGGCTGATGTGAGGAGATTGTGAAGGGGGCAGACCAGGATACGGCAGGGCCGCTCCCCCTTTGTCCCTCATCTGAGTGCTAAGTCTGCCTCTGCCACTATCAGTTACTGTATGGGAGAAGGCCTGTGTGTCAAGGGCTGTTCCACAGAATGCCTACCCATTATCTACTGTGAAACTGGATCTTTAAATATCAGTCAGTGCGTCACAGAATACCTGCCTGTCAGTTGACGGTCCACGTCAGCCACTGTGGCACAGACTGTTTTGCCTCCAGTTACTCTGCCACAGAACCACTACCCATAAGTTACAGTGAAAGGGAATGCTCACTCATTAATTAGTGTTACTGTGTCAGATAACACCTGCTCATCCCTTTACTCTACCACAGAATACCTGCTCATCAATTCTTGTGCCACAAAATTCCTGCACATCAGTTACTGTGTCATAGACGCTGCACAGCCTCCATTAATGTGCCACTGAATGTCTGCCCTTCAGTCATTATGCCACCAGGTGCTCGCCCATCCGTTACTCTGCACAGTATGGTCTCCCATCAGTTATCGTTTATAAAATGGCCGCCCGGTGGGTTCTTTGAGAAGCAGTGCAGGCAAGAGTCTCACATTTCAGAGAAACTTTCCATCAAACGACGACCGACTGGACTAGCCCTGCGACATCTTGCGATCACCAAGCAAGACCACCGAGCGCCAAGGGAAAGGTGTACACATATTGTAGTCACACAGACAGCCATAGCGTGGCTAGCTGAAGAACATGGCCCCCAAATGACACTGCGAAGCTCTGCTGTTGTACGTCAGTGGCATGATCCGGGATGGGCTCAGAGAAGCGTGCGACAATATTGCACAGGCGGGCCCAGTCAGATTTTATAGACTGCACTCCTAATCCGCAGGCGAAATTCACAGAATAGTTTGTGCTATTCCAAGGGAGGGTGCTGGGAGTCTGAAGCCAGCAGACTGCGGGAGGAAGGCCTGGAGCCAACACCCAGAGACAGGATTCTGCAGTCAGCGAGGGGTGACATGTTTGTTCACTGAATCAGTCGCATAATACGCAGGCTGAATGAAGAGCAAAGGGCGCCAGCAGGCCTCGCTTCCCAGCTTTATAACGCATGGCAAGTCAGTCCTCCAATAACCGCATGCGTGTTTTGACACATGTTTTCATTGGAAATAAACCGCATACATATTTGGAATCCGCAAAAGTCTCATAAGTCTGGAAATAAAACAGTTAACATAGTTATTAGAATTCACAGACCTTCCCAGTAGTTCAATCAATCCAGTGTGACCCGACATCCATTGAGCCCCAAGTGGGAGCCCCCAGACTAGAAAGTGTTTGCACTATGTGTGCTCTAATTCACAAAGAAGCGCCGAGACACTTTCCTGAAATCAGGCTATTGTTTTGGTATATTTTTATTCTATACTTGAAATTTACTCCCGGCACATTTTCTCATTTTAGGTATATTATGACCTCATCATGACATACATTGCACTGCATCAAGTTTTCTCATCTAATGGAAGGCAGCTGTGTGCAGAGCCCAGCAGTCATGTTATAATCCCACTATCCGGCATTCCAGCTGCGCCTGATGAGCAGATAGAGGAAACTCCCATGCATTATGCCATCACAGAACCGAGCCTTAACTCCAGAGGCGAGGCCACAGAATGCAACATCACACAAATAAACCTTCCAAATGCCGCAGTAAGACTGGAGGACTGGCAACATTTAGCCTAGGGATCAAGTGCAGTTTTCTGGCCCACACTGCAGCCCCCCAACTTCCAGAACAAGTAAAGTGAACCCCAGCTTCTCTGCCTCCCAAACATTCTCAAGTATATGTAGTAGACACTTTTGGCATTGCTTTCCTTTTATGCAACATATCTTTCAGTTACGTTTGTAGTTTCCCCCAGGAAACTCTCCGACATACCAAACACAGGAACATTATTTCACATAGATAATATATCATTGGTGAAATAGGAAATCTGAGATTTGAGCCCCGGATTCATCTGGTCACAGTTTGCAATTTCACATCAGGCCACAACTCCCACCCCATCTGATCCTGTCTTTAGTTTTAGATCAATGTAAAGAGGTGACAAACCTAGAACTTTCATTGGTTGATCAGAGCCGTTACTGAACAGGGGAGTCTGGCTTACCCAAACATGAACTGGCACGGGAAAAGACTCATGCCTGGCTTCATGGCTCCCCAGCCCACAAAACAAAACCCATACCTGGGACTCTCTCTGCCCAACCCCCACAAGATAAGATCCTCGCTTGGTATCCTGCCTCCCCACCAGTGCACATTATATAAATGGTTAAAATGATGATTATTGATAGGCTAGCATTATAGACTATGAACCCATATGTTTGAGACTTTCTATACAGATAGTTGAGGAAAATAAGGCACACTGATAAAAAGTGGATTTGCTCAGGGTCACACAATGAATGGAGTGTTGAAGGTGGGGATTTGAGCCCTGTCATCTGGGTACCACTGTTTCCAATTTAGAGAGCCGGGGAGACTTCATTGTCTCATATTCCATCTTCAATGTAAGAAACAACAAAACACTTTTTGCAAAGTTATTATTCAAGGGATAAACTAGTGCACTGTTAATAAAATAAATAGCTTTCAAACCACCAATGTATCTACAAGAGGGAAGACTATTAATCAGCTGAATATTGAGGCAAATACATCTAGGAGTACATATAATTGTACAGGCTGAGATTATGAAAATTAGAAAAACTCACTATAATTATAATCTTTGTCTGTACAATTGGGTGTCCTGTCAAAACAACAAGCCATGTGTTGAAGCGACCTGAAAAATAGAACTCTTAATTTAAACATATGTTCACTTTTTCAAAAAAAAATAAAGGGGTTGAGCCATTCCCAAAATCGGGTGCAGTGGCGTGCAGGTCAGACATAGATTTTAGCAACAGTCAATCAACCTGCCGACCTGTACCTCTGTCTCTTTAAACCTATTTTCCTTACCAATTTCCCTCTGGTGTCCTTCCCTTGAATCACGTTCTCTGCCCACCCCCGTTCCATACAATTTACTTTCAGATCTCTCTTCCCCTTTAACTCCATCCTTTAACCCATAACTCATTCCCCTTTTCTTACGTTGCACGCATCCTTTTCCTTTGACCTCATTGCATCAGTCACCAATTCCTTGCCAATCACGCCCTTTAATTGCCCATCACACCAAGCCCGTTATTTGCCCCTCACCACATTCTATTGCCCAGGTACACATGTAGACAGTACACCACCGCGATTTGCCAGTCAGCCTCTGCCAGACACGACAAGATGCCATGTTCAAGGTCTTGCTGGTAATTGTTGTTATGTTGTCTGCACTTGGACAACGCAGAGCAAAAGACACTGAGGAGCTGAGCTTTTACTGTGCCCCAAGTTGCACTTTCTTGGAATGTTGGCTGCATATTATAATTCATTGAATCAAATGGAACTGCAAGTGCAAGTGGAATCAGTATTGGATCTGGTGATGAAGAGGTAGCATGAGACACTTGATATACTAATGTATGTTTTCAAGTAAGGTGGAGAGTGTGTGCGTGTATTTGTGTGTGCATATGTGTGTGTGTGTGTGATATGTGTAATTCAGTTTCTATGACTTGGGTGATGTGTTTGAGTGTATTAGTGACTGAACAAAGTATAGTCGGAAGGCTTTATCTGTGTTCATGTCACTTTGTATCTATATATCTGAATCTGTTGTTGATCTGCACGAGTGTCTTTTGTTGGTCACCTAAAACAAGAGTGCTCTGGACAAGACAGTGAAAAACAATCACAGACTTGGAGGGGTCATTGAGAGTTGGGTGGTAACAGAAAAAACAGAGGTATTTGGCAAATACCACCAATTTTACTGTCCATCCTGTTGAGGGTTTGCTCAAATACCTTTGTCAGTATTCCATGGGAATCCCAACAGTGGGATTTTAGGTGGACTTTCTGCAAAACAAACACCTCTTTGGTAGAGTTAAAAATCTAAATTAGCCGAAAATGTTTTAAAACTTGTTTTACGGTATTGCAAGGAATGCAGGTACTTCATTTCAGTAAAGGAAAAAAGGATTTGACACAGGTCCATTTCTAAGGGATAAAAAAGTGGGCATCTCTGATTGCCCCCTTTCACCACTTTACCCATGTAATGCATAAAAGGGTCCGATTTTACTAGCACAAGGATCCCCCATTCAGAGTGGGTTTGTATTACCTCTTGTGTTCACACATCCTCCCCCAAGGTTTCCAGTCCCTCTCATATTCTATGAGAGTACAGTCATCTGACTATTGCTGTGTCTCACAAAGCCTTCCTGAATGAAGTAATCCCAGTGCCACACAGTGTGCCGGCATGGGAAAACTTAAATGTTCATAAACCAAACGGGCCCACTTCATCAGGAACAGTCCAAAAGTAACGAGATGAGAGCTTACAGTTTGAAATATGAGGGTCTGAAACCACGTACCATAGCTAAGAAGAGTCTAGAAGAGGTTGAAAGAGACATGTTGTCATGTGAGAGCTGTGCAGGTGTTCATTTGGGAACAGGTCCTTCAATGACCCTTCTTGGTTCCTGGATCTGACTAGTGATGTGAATACAGGGTTAGTGAAGATTTTAAATGTTTTGGGAGGTGTGGGGGGTCGGGGGGTTCAGGTGTGCACTAGCATCAGAATAAGCAGATTTCTTCTTGTTTGAGCTTATTATCCAGGTGTGATTGCCGCTCTATGACACTCTGTTCATACAATTGGCTGAAATGGCATCAAAGAGTAGCTGTGATTGGAATATTGTGCTTATATTGTGATACCTACATCTCTAACAGAGGATCAGACATAATCCATGAAAGGAAGAGAATGCTGGGTTCCGGATCTGTTTGGTAATATTTGCTTTAAGGCCTCTTTGGTGCTCCCTTTGTGAATATTGTACATTTTAGCTAGGGAACAATGTTGTCAACCTAATGACAACTACTTGTCCTCTGCAAGGGCAGGGGGCTGAACTATGCCATATATCTGATACATCTAATGTACAATAATTTTTTTTCTTTTAGAAAAGCAAATACCTGATTTGGGGGAAACATGTATTTGGGCCTCTTTAGAGTACATCATTTTGGGGGAGCATTTCCCTGACTACAGAGAGAGAACCCTATTTATTTATTACAAGTGCATCAGGATTTAGAAACTAGATATATTCTGGACCAATAGAAGTTGTTACTGACATTCATTTAACAGTGAATGATTAAAGATCACTGAGGAAGTAAGTGATTTACTTGAAACAGGTGTTGCTCATCACACAATCATTATTCATGTTATAAATTAAAGGATGTAATTCATATTTCACACAAGAATCTTTTCTTGTGTAATTACATTTGAATATGTGTGGTCATACCCAAAACATGTAATGTGGGGTTCTTCATTTTACACATCAATATAAAAGAGGCATAGTCACTTTCGAAGAAATTCACTATTTTTGTTGAAGGAAATTACTTCTCGCTTGGTACTTAATAGAAATGGGAGACACACAGCACCATATTTAAGACTGCACATGTATCTTTGTCACTTTTGTATTTCCTTTCCCCTCAGAGCTCTACTCCCAGGATTTTGCCATTCATATGTTCGGGACAATCTGGGGTTTCTTAGATTTCTACTTCCTTTTAAAAATGTGGATTTTCATTTCCTGAAGAATCAGCATGGAATCAGGCAGTCTGGAATAACTCAATCAGCAATCTCCCTTAATTCTATGCTGTGTGGAAACCAATTTCCAAGCTGTGCTGGGCATCTCTTTCTCAGTGACTTTTGTATCCAATCTGCAGGGGGAACCATCATCCAGGTATATTCGGGTCCCTCTCTGGTCACTTCTTTCCAATTTTATCCAGACAATCTGTGATTTGGTGTGGGTATCGCCCGTCCCGTGACACAGATGCAGAAACTAACTACAAATTAAAATAATGGCAATTTTGTCTGTATGCCTTAACTTCTGATGTGCGTGTGTGCAATTCATAAAATCAAAATCAGTACAAACTGTAGATCCATGTGCATGATCACATGTGTGAAAGAAAGCAATATGTTAAATAATTCAGGAGATATGTTTTTTTTCCCATTTATCTCCAAATCTTTCCATGACAACTCACAAAAATGTTATATGTGGTCAAAGGATATATTTTCTACTTACATTTTGAAAGCGGTCCCATATCGATCAAAGCTTGCATCACAGAGCTATCTTTTTAAAAAATGATTAAATATTTGATTAAAATGCACACACCAATAACTTTTCCTCCATTTGTACATGAAGAGTATGCTGACTTTGGCGACAAGATGGCACTGTTGATACATGGGAAATGGGCTCTTTTCCATTTAACCAACATAGAACTGTGCTTCTTTTCTTGCCGTAAACAAACTTGTGGCTTTCATTAGCTGGATACTAGTTGAAACAGATTAACATAGAGATATCTTCCATGAATACAATAACAAGACTTATCCCTTCAGCAGGTCTCATAATACGATTTCTAAGGTGGGGGAAACTGAAGTGCGTTGACCTTTCCTGACAGTTTCAAATTCCCCCTCGCAATAACAGGAATATGTCCGGGCCTGTTTCCCGTCATAGCAAATTTATCACTGCATTACTCAAAGTGAAACACATGCAATTGAGAACAAAATAGGACATTAGAAGACACTGTTTGTTTTACTTGTCTATGGTTACAAATTTCCTGTGCATTCCTGTGCATTTCTATGCACATTCTTAAATAGGAATGAGGCTATAATTGAAGAAATTTGTGAATTCCAGTTGTGTCTTTAAAGTATAAAATCAGGCCTTGCAAATGGTTGAAAAATGTTCTTGGGTGTGCGTGTATTTGTTTACACCTCACACTTTAAACAGGCATCCTTTTTTTATCATGACAGCAAGCAAGATGTGCCATCCAATGAGAAGTAAACGTTTGTGAAATGCGCCTCTCTTACTCTTTCCGGAGTACTTTTCCTTTTTCACTTTTTTTAGGCCATCGTCTGACGTGCATTTTCCCTTACAGAACCCTCTGCTGTTCAATGAGGTTCAGAGTGGGAAATAGAGCTCCACATTGTTGCTCTGCCTGAGTGGGACAGAAGAATAACATCCTGAAGCCTACTTTGTCCATTTCAGTTCTAAGCATTTGGTACAATAAAGCAAATTTAGGAGTGTGAATCTGGGACAAACTGAAGTGAGCCATAGTCAACGCCAGCTGATTGTAGTCCCCAGGATCAGAGTGCACTGCGGCTCAGGAAAAGGACATTCAGACCTTTTCAGTACACCAAAAAACATGTGATAGTGCTGACAAAGCACCAACGTATGCATTAGTTGTGACTTGCAAAATCAAATTAATTTTACAGATTTGTGACAATCGCAGTTAATGTTGTCAAAGAATTGGCAAGGAACATTAATAGGCACAAAGGATTTAATAACAAAAAGGGACATAAAGAAGAAGTACAAATATCACTGCTCAAAAACCTGCAGTACTCTGATCTTTTTTTATGGTTAATATTAGTCTTAAAACACCTCGGATCTCACAACATTTAGTGCACGGATACTAAAAAAAGCCAGATAACTATGACTTCATTATGACAGTAGAATAGTCATCTATTGATCAGAAACAGCAACAACATCAAACAAGAACACTAATGTATTTTTTCTATCTCCTTCAGTTTTGCTGATTGTGAGTGTCTATTTGTTATTGTAGCCCTATCCTCTTTCCCCCTAGAGTTCTGTTCAGTGGCAGAGGCAGATTTTGGTGCCATAGGCATGGGCCTCCTCAGGGGGCACTGCCATTAAAAATTATTCGAAGTCAGGGTGTGGCAGATAACAGGTTTTAGTGAAGGGCCATTAACATCTCCCACTTTCTTGCTCCAAATAATGTTTGAAATAGTATGTTCAAATAGTGAATTTTATAGAACAATACTTACAGTACACATAGGTTTCAATACTAGCAATGTTTTACAACATGTTCACAATGCTAGTTTCCACAAAGTATGTCACCAGTGCATTACAAGTCACTTTCATGAAGCTGCAGCCACAATGTACCTATGCATAGTCATTGTAATTCAATGTAAGACACAAAGGGCCTCATTACGACCCTGGCGGTAAGGGGTTAACGCCAGCGTTAGCTGCGCCGACCCCTTACCGCCAACTACGAGGTCCCTTAGCGCCATGGCGCTTTTAACACCTGCTTTTAGCAGGTGTTAAAATCCATGGCGCTAAGGTACCATGGAGTTAATTACGCCACCGTAATTTACGGTGGCGTAATTAACGCCTTCCCCACTCCCATTATGCCCTATGGGGCAAAAATGGGAATGGGGAAGGGTAAATGGGGATTGGGGACTTACCGCCCCGCCGACCTCGGAATGGGGCGGTAAGTCCGCCAACCACCATGGCGTAAACGTAGTTTACGCCATGGTGGTAAAGTCACGGCCCAGGCGGTAACTTACCGCCTGGGTCGTAATGAGGCCCAAATACTCTGACTGAAAATAATCTCTACAGACTTCCCCAAAGTGTGAGACTAATCATTTGGTCCTCCTTCACCCTCCGCCGCCTTATCCTAATGGGAAACCACCACTTGCCCTCCTCAAAACATAATTTTGAGCTCTCTTCCTTTTCAGCTTTCTTCAGGATTACTGCACAAACTGCATGCATCGAGTAGGGAATACAATGTCAGATTTTATTTTCTTCTTCTTCTTAATTATCGAATGCGTGGGCAGACCCATGCAGGCGCTTCCCCAACCTAAAGGATGATGTGCACCAACCCCACCAATCAACCAACAGGCCACACTTCCACACAAACCACCAGCTATCCAACCACAAACAACCACACTCCCCAATCCAACACCACCAGCCACCCCACCACAAACACACACCCCCCACCACTCAAAACAGCACCCAGCGAGCCCCGGAGACCGGCGAGCAGACCCGCAAGACCCCAGCCCGTACGCCTACACATGCGCTTCAGACGAGGCACCATGCGCTGCCGCCCACCCACCGCGACCAACCCGAGCGACACCCACACTTCCACACAAACCACCAGCCACCAAACCACAACCCCCAATTCAACACCACCAGCCACCCTACTGCAAACAACCACACCCCACCAATCCACACCAACAGCCACAACACCCCAAACTCACACCACCCTGCGAGCCCGGAGACCAGTGCGCAGACCCGCGAGACCCCAGACCGTACGCCTACACATGCGCTTCAGGCGAGGCACCGCGCGCTGCCGCCCACCCACCGCGACCAACCCGAGCGACACCCACACTTCCACACGAACCTCCAGCCACCAAACCACAAACAACCACAACCCCCAATTCAACACCTCCAGCCACCCTACCACAAACAACCACACCCCACCAATCCACACCAAAAGTCACAACACCCCAAACTCACACCACCCAGCGAGCCCCGGAGACCGGCGCGCAGACCCGCGAGACCCCAGCCCGTATGTCTACACACGCGCCTCAGGCGAGGCACCGCGCGCTGCCGCCCTCCCGCCGCGACCAACCCGAGCGACACCCACACTTCCACACGAACCTCCAGCCACCTAACCACGAACAACCACCACCCTCAATTCCACACCACCAGCTACCCAACCGCAAACAAACGCCCCCCACCAATTCACCCCGAGTCCCCAGCTCCGCCAACTACCCACCACTTCCAAACGCATCCGCCATCCGCGCAACACCTCTCAACAGCCCCCACTCTGATGTCAGATTTTCATTTCTGAAATGCCTCAGAGCTGCAGTGCACCATGGGTGATATACAGATTTTTTTTCACGGGGCACGCCTATCTCCATCACATTTTCTTAAAACTACTGAATGGATTTAGACAAAACCAATAAAAAGAACATCTGTGACACTATGTGCCCAACTTGTTTCTTATTTGGTGCAAATCCATCCAGGGGTTTTCCCGCTAGTGTGTTCAGTGGAAGTACCTTTTGCTCTATGGTAAAATGAATGCAAAGCCAAAAAGCTTCATAACTTTTAAACTGTTAAATTAATTTTACCTAAATATTTGCGGTGCCAGACATATATATTTTTTTAATTTCATCAAAATCTGTCCAGAGAGTCAAAAGTTATTAGCAATAGATGTTAGGGAAAAGCCAATGTGCATCATTAGGAGGCTGGCGGTATCCGTGCCTGTATTACAGGCATGGCTGCCGCCGGTATATTTTTTTTCCGGCGCCCATGAATGGCCAATAATGGGTCGTTACAGCATTGCCGGACCTGGTATTTGCCCATTCCTTGACACCGGAAAATATTCTCCCCCATTCCCATTTGAGCCCCATAGGCCTCAATGGGAATGGGGAAGCCGGATGCACCGGCACCGTTATAAATTGTGCCGGTGCATCCGACCTGCTGTGCTCGCGGGTGCCGCTCTGCCCGCCACTTCCGCTAGCACAACTCGTCATTTCCCAGTCCGGGAACTATGGTACCGGGAAGCTTACCGGTACCGTAGTTCCCGGACCAGCAAACTTATAATGAGGCCCAATGCAACTTGGGTTTATCTTACCCATGGGTTGGTGACTGCTGTCAATTCGGTGAAAGGGACTTACGGTTGCAGCGGCTAACTTTTGATTGTTTTATGATGCTGATTCTTCAATGAAAGCCTGGCCAGGGCATGGGGCAGCATGCCAGTTTGAGGTGGGTAAAGGAGGGTGAGGAGTAGCTGTAAAAGCACAGGGTTTGCAACACGATAGGAAAGTGAAAGCCCACATGTCCAGCTCTCATACCACTGCTTTGTAAGCCAGTAATTGCATTTAGGGTTCTGAAATCTGCAAACTTCACCTTATACAAGTCTCATGTATTCATTTGATGCCGTTCCACCTTTGAAAAGGGCCTGGGACACATACATGTGGCTAATGGTTGTTTGAGAGCAAAGACAGAGCCGGTGGCTAAGCGTAATCGGAAGTGGTAGTGCGGGCAGGGACCTGGGCTGAGAATACCGGCCAAGAGGTCCTCACCGGCTTTCAATATCTGATTATATATGCATTTTAGTTTGTCTCCGACGTTGAGTTTCCGACTCCATTGGAGCAGACGCGTTCCATGCTTTGCTCACAAGCATCTGGTGCCCATCAGATGCACTCACATGGTGCTGGGTTTAACTCTGATCTCCTTAAACCAAGAAAATCTGTACGTCGCTCGGAAGAAATGCCGATGGAATGTGAGCATGACCGGGATCGTGGCTTCGGAGAAGTCATGAAAAACCTATAATCACCATTGAAAGCCTACTTCTTAATTCAATTAGCATTGGTTGCTGCCTTAGACCTCAGGACATAGGGAGACATGTTCACTAAACCTTTTTGAGGTAGTAGACAAAGATGCTACAATCAAAGTGCAAGAGCGAAAGCTCGACCCATAAAGGTACTGTACTTTATAATCAGCCAGGGCCCGGTGTCTGCCATCACCTTTTGATTTGAATTTGTTCTAATTTCTCCGAGTTAAATCCTGAGGGACAGAAGGATCTTAATGTCATCCAATCATTGCCATTACCGGCCACTTGTATGAGCAACATTTTCATGATCACCATTGTGCGATGGTACTCTAGTATTGCTGAACTTTCCCCAGAATTACTGCATGCAGTAATTACGTGTACCATCTGGATACCTATCAGTATTACCCGAGCATGCTCTCGAGCCCTTTCACGCACCCAGCACTACTCGATTTCTATGTTATATTACTCCAAAACTGTCATGGAATCCCAATGCACATATTGGCTCAACACATACTCTACTGTGTGGCCTCTCCCTAGAACATAGCCAATATGTAACGGGTATACCCTCATCCATACTAACAGAAGCATTTAGCCATGCCTAATTCCCTCCCCGTGTCAGCAAACTCAGTTCCCGCTTTCCCTCCCTCTTACTTCACCCTTGCTATTCCACCGTCTAAGACTAAGGTATGATATGATATGATATGTTATTTATAACGCACTTAATACCAGAGGTTTCTAAGCACGGACCCGGGGATCGAACCTGTGGTACTCCATGTCGTCTTGCTTCCAAGGTGAGCATGTTGCCCCTGAGCTATCCTCTCGAGACCAGGCGGGGGGGGGGCACAATACGACCCAGCCAAGGATTCTGCGCTTTGAATGATGCAGCCCAGTACCACACCATAGCAACATAGCATAATATAACATTTTGGGAATCAGCGTGATTGAATGTATATGCAATAATGATGGTCTCTCTTTCAGCAGGTATATGTAGTCTTTGTACTCAGGTCTTGGTCAGATACAGATTAAGTACATGTAGTGGAGAAGAAGACCCACCGGTCCCCGCCACCCAGGTATCTCTACCAAGTGGCAGTGTTGGGACTTAGTGCCAGTAACCTTCCCTCATCAGCATACATTCCAGCACTCACTCTGACATCAGAGCTACTGGCAGGGTGGCAAGCACAGAGAGAAGAACGATGGTCTGGAGGGTTGCCCCGAGCAATGCCAGTGGTTAAGATTCAGTCTAAACCTTCCAGCCATCACCTCTTTGTTTTTGCTTTGTCACCCCGAGTGGGACGGGTATGCCCAGACGTGGGTCCCGTGCCTGCTGGGCCTAGAGACCCAAGCTACTCCTCACTGATGAGCCCCAACAAGGGTGAAACATGTTTGGGGATGCTTGTGGTCTCGTGCAGAAGGGATGTGACCTAGCAGTTCGGGCTGGACTTCCCCTTTTGGGGCGGGGCCAAGCTTGATTTGCATATGGTCTTTCCCCTTCTGTAATGGCTTGGCAGGTGAAGAACGATGGTCTGGAGGGTTGCCCCGAGCAATGCCAGTGGTTAAGATTCAGTCTAAACCTTCCAGCCATCACCTCTTTGTTTTTGCTTAAGCACAGAGAGAAGGGCAGGAAAGACAAGACACTGCAGTATACTTCCTGGAATAATGCATCTCAGCAAATCCATATTCTGTATTAGTCTCTATTTTCTGGGTCCTTTTCCAGCCTTATTTTGAGGACGGAAATGGATTGTGTACAGTGGTGGATCACATGTTTAATAATGCAGAGGAGTGGCAGTATTGACCCGGAGATGCACGCACTTTCACTCCCTTAGACATGCACCTGCAGAGTTTTCGAAGCATCCCTTCTTCACCACAGGAAACAAAAATGCTAGAGCAACCATTCACTTACTAGCCAAATCGTTCGGCGACGTAGGATGAACGTTATCTTTTAACTCCATCTTTTGGGTGTCAGTAAACATGGAAGGATTTTAACCAGATAGTTTGCCTCACGACCAAGCAGTATTTTCGTTATTACCCAAATTGCTAGTTTCCAATTGACCGTATGGTAAATCTGGCCGAATACGGCAGTACCATTTGATCGTTTGCAAACGAGCAATTTGGGTGATCACTACCAAACATGGGTCGCAGATGTTGGGGGGGGGGGGGGTGCCCCCCGCTCTCCATGTTTGGTAGTGATGGCCTTTGTGGGTAGCTGGGGTGTCCCCTGCTTCCGGAGGTCTGGAGGCGGGGGACGAAAGAAAAAAAAGAAAAGTGCCCAAACCGTCTACAACCGTATTTTCCTGGTGCAGTGTTTCTCGGAATATGGGAGGTGGTAACTGTCTGCCCCCTACTCATGTGAGCATTCAAAACAGACACTATTTGCAAAGGTCACATGTGTTTACTATTGCCAGCCAACTCATAAAGAGGGCCTGTGCAGGGGCTCATTACGAGGATGGTTGTAACACTGAATGTGGGTGGTATTTTAAATACCAATTGTTTTTACCAACGATTCTCTTTATGGTTAAAGTAATGTTTACCTCATGCAGTAATTTCGAAATACCTGATGCATCCTCATGATTAAGGGCTGACATGTCTCCTAAAATCCAGAGGGATTCTCCCTTCGTGTTTGCTTCTTCCGAAAGATCAAGGTAAAAAAATGATTAGCTAGCTTATACCCTTCACTTTCAGGACAAAAAGATACAGTGAAGCTGTAAAGGAGGTGAGAATGCGAGGGTCTGGTGGTCACATTTTCATGCTTTCTGTGCATTGAAATGCACAGTGTGAAGAAAGGTCATTACTGACTCTTCTGTGCATTCTTATGGTGTTACACTCCCGTCCAAAGGGCCGGAATGGGGGGATTAAAGCTATTAGCACCCCGGGTTACCAAGGCTGTGACCCGGGGTGCTAAAAAAAAGTATTTTTCTTCGTTCAACTGCATGCCGCATGCATTCCATTGAATGAAGGAAAATACCTTTCCAAGATGGCCTCCATGGAAAGGGAAAGTGGAGTTCCATATGGAGCCCCTCTTCCCTTTCCATGGCGGTGTGCAGCAGCCGAGAAGAAAGAGCGGCTGCAGTGATGGCACTCGCTGCCGCGGAAATAAGGTTAGTGGGGGTGGAAAGGTGAGAAAAAAAGAGGGACGGAGGGTGGGTGGAAGATGGTGGCGGGGGAACCGGCCATCAGGTGGCATTGAAAGTGGCTCTGATCGCTGGTTGCAGCCCGTGTTCCAAGCCACCTGATTAGCTGGCACTCCCCACCAGGGTGCTAATTCTCAATAGAGTATTGATGGTATACGCTGCGGCTGTCCAATATAAATTTCCATCCATCAAAAAGGAATGGAAATGCATTTTTACATTTTAATAAAAAACAACTATGAATATTTCAGAACACCACATTTTTGCCCTGTGACATCAAAGTCATATACTGTAGGTACTTTCTACTGAGAAGACCACATGTGGTAACTTTAACAACATCATGCTGTATTCTTAGCATGAATGCCGCAAGACTTCTAGTGAGCTCCTATGTGTACAATACATTGTGTACCCAGCAATACACATCTCTTTTGTCATGAACTAGACATCATACCGCTTTGGAGCAGCTCTTTGTTGACTGCGTCAATCGTTATTTTGCTGTTCCTTGGTAGGAAGAGAAGGACGTTTTTTTAGAAACGTTCTCTGTGGAAGTGAGGGAGAGTGTCAAGAGATTTAGGGAAGCAGAGGTATTCCTGCTGCCTTCAGGGGTGGGTGTGTGTATGGTTCCCACCCCATATCGAAGAAAGCTAGGTTTAACACATCTGCCACTCCTCGGTATGGTGCAGACTGCACAGGCACAATGTATACCTGTCTAAGGAGAACACTCACAGGAGTAGGTCAAGACTATTCACCAGGCCAGGTGTAAAGCTCTTGGTGGGACGGTGCCAGTGTGGCCCACCTATCGCCTTTAAATTGAGATTGATACGTCATCCATCTGTTCAAATTCTATCCCAGTTAATATGCAGTGAGGGGATTGATGGCAGCTATGTATCAAACCCACCAAGTCAAAAAAGTATCACCAATTAACATGCCACTTTTTGTGACTTTTTAAGATGTTTCTTTAAATTTAGTCAAATTCTAGGGAAATGCTGCAGGGGAAAAAGTATCCTCAGTGGGGGGTAGACAAAAATCTGTTGGCATTTGTATCAGCCTTATACAGAGATGCTTCATGCATTACAGTTTGACCCAAGTTGAGAAACTGACTCAGCCTTTTAGCACTAGTAGTGGTGTCCATCAAGGCTGTCTCCTTGCACTCGTGCTATTATCACTATATATACATGATATGAGTGATGCTGCACTAGAAGCAGCACAAGACGCTACAGCTGAGGATTTCTCTGTTCCTATTTGATTATAGAGAGACGACTCCATCGTTATCATCCCTAGACAGAATGCTCTCAAAGCCCAATTGTTGAAAATAAAAAGCTACTGCAAGAAAATAAACTGAAAATGAGCACAACATAAACTGAAATCTTAGCTGTTGGGTGGGTGGCACTTTGAAGGTCGAGCAATGATACGCACAACACAAGATGTTTGTGATTTAAAAACGTTTATTTATTTGGTAATATGTCCTTAAACTGGCTCGGACCAAATGCCTGTAGGAACTAGGCAAAGCTCTAAAAGTGATAAGGATATTCCTAATAAAAAAAGTGTCAGTGATGGAACAACTCGAAGTTGGACGCTTCCCAGGTGTCCAGCAACTCCAGTGTAATTATTCCAAATCATAAAGTTTGTAACCAAAAGAGTGGTCAAAGGAAAGATGAAAAACCTAGTCTTACCAAGTCCGAAGTCTCCTGGCTATCTGTAAGCTAAAACACAAATGTTCCCTGTCTTTGGTCAACAGAAGAGTTCACAAATCCTATTCTGATATGTCCAGCCATAGTCTAAATACAACATAAACAAATGTTCCCTGGGCATCCTCCTTCAGTCTTCCTGCTTTCAACGTTGCTACCCACACTCTCTACAACCTACCCAGATCCTGCCCCACTTGTACCTGCCGATAACCTACCCAGATCCTGCCCCACTTGTACCTGCCGATAACATGCTGGTTGGCTCTTCATGCACAGCTGCGCTTTGTTCAAGTTCCGTCTCCTAATCTACAAAGTTATCAATTGTCTTGCTCCTCAGTGCCTATCTGATTGTATCTCAGTTTATTCGCCATCTCGTTCCTTCCGATTCTCCTTTGCATTCAACCACACCATCCCATACTCTCTCTGAGACTCCTCTCGCTTCCACTCTTTCTCCTTACTTGTCCCGCTCCACTGGAACCCGCTGCCCATAACACTCAATGCCAGCCTATCAGTGGATCGCGTCAAAACTCAGCTTAAACTTCCCTTGCTAAAGAGGGAGCTTCACCTGCCATTTCCCCGTCCTCCATACCTGACCCCGCCCACTGCCTCCATTCACGTGAAATAGTGTAATTTTGCATATTTATATACTATACGTTTGAAGCACTTGCCCCCTTAGGATGATGTCACCTGTTTTCTTACGTATATTTTTTCTGTTTGTTTTGTCCATGTTATGCCTGACTTTTTTACACTCATAAACTGGACCACCACTTGTTCTCATCTTTATGCTATTGTTCTGGCCTCCTTCTTGGGAATACCTCCACCATCTTTAAGTGTGTTGCAAGTCATTTCTGATTGATCCCTGTTCTTCAAAGACATAGAAATACAAAGGATGCACCTCCAGGCTATCCTAGCTCTTGGGATTCTCTGACTTTGAAAACCTGTCCCCCAGCTTGCTCTGGCCATTTCTTCAGCTTTTCTTGCTGTCTTATTGGATCTGCTCTAATGTCTGATACCTCACAAGTCGTAATACAAGATAGGTCTCTTGCAGACTTCTTGATCTAGGACTGCAGGTTTCGCAGTATTCACTTGTTCGGGTCCCTCAGAGACCTCTGCTTTTTCAGCATTCACTTGATCATGATCATGTCTCTAATGGACCACTGCTTCCTCAGCATGCACCTGATAAGGTCTTCCCCAGACCTTTGATCTTTAGCATTTATCATTCAAGTCTTGCATAGACCTCTGGCAGGCTTCACATACTTGCATCATGGTGCAAGTGCCAGGTAGCTTCTCCAGCCAAGTGGTCGCCATGCCAAGTGGTGTTCTCTGTGTCTCTGTAGGGTGCTGCAAAAAGCACGTTCTTTTTCTCCTGGCCTGCTGCTGTTCTTGTGGGCCACAACCCAGCCACTTTTGTAGTGCTTGGTTTATGTGTGTATCTGTGCTGGATCTTGGGACTGGCTGGTGCCGTTTAGGTCATTGTGCCAGGTTTTGGGATTTGGCTTTTCCTGACTATGCCAGTAATTGCCTCTTAAAAGGGATCATAAGCAATTCCTCTGCATTTAATAATGGAATGATTGCTCTGACCTGGCAGTTCCACAGCTTTACAAATGCTGCACCACATCGGCACCATTTTGCATTCCTGATTGGTGGAGCGCCTTAGTCCACGGTGTTCCGCTTCCTCCCTAACTTCGGCAATGTACTGCAGCGGCAGTGATGCTCGCCCGCTCAGCTCACTGTTGCGATGCATTCTGTTCATCCATGTGAGAAAATCTGGGACTCATTCCCATTGTAATGTGCACATTCTACAAGTCCATGGACGGATGTGTTACTCCTTTGTCCTGTTCATCTATTTCCTTCCACAGTGAATTTCTACATGGCCTGAAAGGGTGTACAAGTCACATTTACATTTGGGATTTGAATCCTTTGCTATTCCCGGTTCGGTCACACCACGCCGTAGGAAGGATGGCAAGCCTTTGAGATCCCACTCCAGCCACCTTCTAGGAGACATCTTGGTTGGGGGCCATACAGTTCCATTCCTTGCAGCGGGCTCACTTCACACAAAAGGCTGGAGTGTTCCTTCATTTGCCACACACTACCAGAAAGGGAGGCTAAATACCACCTGGAATGAAGAACTTAAGGTTTTCCCTTAGTTTGGCATTCTGATTGACAGGCGTTTGTCCAATAAACCCCACATAAAGCCAGTGCTCGCCAAGCCAGAGGGAGTCTTCGAGCCCTCACCTAGGTATGCTGAAGTCTCTTATGATTGCAAATGGACAATATTGCTCATGAAAAGATTAGTGGGATCAAGTCATAATGAATGGTGACATAATGAGGTATCTGGATGGACATGTCAAATTCCGATACATCAGGTTAGTTGAGTGGGCACAGCTTTGTTTTAGGTTTCTTTGTGGATGATTCTTGTATTCCTTTTGGTTGTTTGGTCCTGTCGCCAGATGCCACCCCGTTTGCACAATGGAGTGATTAGCAATATTGGTCAAGTGCTTGTTTGGTTTTAATGTCCCAGACAGGTGGAAGGACCTGCGTGGACATCCAGTTAGTTAGTTCTTCATTTTCTGTTGTAATGGTTTTTGCAAATATGGAAAAGTAATAATGGAAATGTCAAATTCCCAGATACAGGTGAAATGTATCTGGCATACAAATTGACATTCAAAAGATTCTAAATGCCCCTGCACTACATGCAATGAAGAGGATGGGGAAAAAAGAAACCAGCGGATGGATCAGGCATGGAGAGAGTGTGGCAGCCCACTAGGAACTGCCAGGCCCATGGCCGCATTTCAGGGAGAATTCAAGTTTCCATTAACAACTGCCAGCAACAGGCAGCCAAGATGTCTCTGAAACAACTTGGCAGCATGAGCGAAGCCAGTTCCAGATGAAAAAGGAAGCTGGCATTGAGAAGTTGGAGGAATTAAATCACCTTCCCGAGGGCAGAATTGTTTACATTTTTGGTGGCCTTACAAAATCAGCAGAAGCATGCATTTTTGCTCCAGCTAAGCAGATAGTTTCATGTTTGCCAACATACTGATAAACTAAAACAAGTCGACTGTTCCTCAATGTCTGTGCTGAGGTTCAGGGATGTAATCTATCAGACAATGTATGCTTTCATGTCCTTGCTCCCAGTGGTTCAGTCAGATCAAGATACTGAGGCTTCTGAGTAGAGAGCTCAAGTGATACCAGTACAATGACCTTTATGGCTTCACTCCACTCAAATGAATGGCCACTCATGAGTGCTGAGCAGAAGGCATGGTGCAGCAGACAAGGTGATTACGGGAGAGCGGGTGGCTGAAATAGGGTGGAGGGGGTTATCTCAGCAGTAGAAGGGATTTATCTGAGTAAAACCCTTATTAAGCCATGGAGGAAGAGGATGGGTGGGCAGGGGATGGAGTCATGCTTTGAGGTAGGTTCAGGGGGGAATAGGGGAACTACCAAATGAGGGAAGAAAAAGGTTAACGGCCCGATTCATGGAAAAGTCTGCATGTATCCCACAAAGGACGCACGCCGAGAATGACACTGCGTGAGCCTGCGCGCAGAATTTATTCTGCATGCTCCACATATTCATGGCATTGTTTGCGCAAAGTAACGGTATACGCAAGTCGTGACCGGAACGCTTCTGACATGCCCACATGCAAAGCAAAAACAGCCAGAACAGCTAACTTTGCGTGCTTGTCCGGGCACGAATACACGCACCCTTCAAACAGTGAGCGGGGTCCCCTGCAAGCAGGCCTGCATCTTGGGGACCCTGCGCATGGTCCCCCATAACTGTTACCAGCACAATGACAACATGCATATGATTTATCTTAACTTGGATACAACTCGGGAAATGTGCGTGTGAACCCCCGTAAACCTTTCCTGCACCCCTCTACAATGCATACGCGCACCATTAGGTTAATTCGGAACCACGGCTCTTGCAGTCACGTGCCATGCCACCGGATTTTGACCGGTGGGGAGAGGGTTTCTACAACAAAGGCATTTTTAAAATGCCTTTGTTGTACAAACTTCCTACCCCCACTCACCAAAATCATCTCGGACCAGCACAAACACACACACACATACACACACTTACACAACATGCAAACAGCAAGCACTTGCTGTCTCATTCACAGTCATGAGCAACCATCATGCAATCACTCATAACACAAGCAGACATGCATCCATGCACATATTTAAATAATAAACATACAAACACACACCTTTACAAAACATACACACAACAAGCACTCTCTGTTTCATTCACACGAACATCTATCATGCACTCACTCAAAATACAAGCATACACGTATCCATACACATATTTAAATAATAAACATGCAAACACACACATTTACACAACATACACACAGCAAGCACTCTTTCATTCACACAAGCACCCATCATGCACTCACTCATAACAAAAGCATACACGCTTCCATACACATATTTAAATAATAAAAATATAAACACACACATTTGCACAACATACACACAAGCAATTTCTGTTTCATTCACACGAACATCCATTATGCACTCATTTAAAACACAAGCATACAGGGGCGCTGTTGCGCACAACGAAGATGGCCGCCTGAATCCTGAGCTCCTGCTCCAGTACAAGATCCGTCCAGAAAACATCAGTTTTGGAGCCACCTAAACACCCACAAATGGCTGTGTAGACGAGCCGAGGTCTGGTCCCCAACGTCTCCGAATCCTGGTGGAAATCGGTCTCTGGCGCCGAAGTTACGCCGCTCTGAATTTGGCCCGACTGGTGTTGGGAGTGCAATCCGGCTCGGAGTTCCAGGCAGAGGCAACGGGGAGCCGTGGACTCTGGCGAGGAGGAGGCAGAGTGGGGGTGGGGCCATTGTCAGCAGCCCACGCCTGACTCGCGCCCACGCTGAGCAGCTGCGGACTGAGAGCTGTTCGGCCGTGAAGACGAGGAGACGTTGTGCCCTCCTCAGGTACAATACCTGCTACTCTTCTGTGGCACCACACCCCGGAATTTGCGGCGGAGACGCCACTAGACACGGCGGTGACATCCTGTTTATGCGGCTCCCCGTGGCAGGGAGCCGGCACGTAGGGCGAAGAGGAATTGGCCCCGAGTGGTCCGACACTCCTGGTGGACGGGAAGCCAGTCTCTGTGTTACGTGTGGGCCCACGCCCGCTAAGACATTACATAACGGAGGCCAAAGCCCACGGCTTCGTGAAGCAGCGGGAGGTGAGGGGCCCCTGTGCCAGTGAGGGAGGACTGACGGAAACGCCCTACTAGCGGGCAACATTGCTCCTGATATTACATTGCATGCCCTACATCCGTGTAGTCTGCTGCAGAGTCCTTGCCTCCTGGTCCCCATCCAGAACTATCTGTTTGTCGTGGGTGCACATACGCAGGAGATTACACTACCTTTGGCGACTTCAGGCACGGTCGCCCTAGCGCATGAAACCCTGTGCTGGTGGCCTGGCCGACCCCACGCGCTGGTGGACACCCAGTCATCTATATAGGACCTCTTTGGCGTAAACTGTGGCGCACCCTGAGTTTTGACACCTAACTACGTGGGAGAAAATATCCATCGCTGGTGCCTAACATTGGGCCTTGGTGCCCTGGTGCTGGGGTCCCTGCCGGAAAATCTACAGACGTCTTGGGAGCAAGGGGGGTGAGGCGGAGGACCCCTGTTGCCCCAGCGGCAAACTCTGTCGTCCTGATCCAGGTGGCTTCGCTGAATATCCATAAACGGGCCGGGGCTGGCACCATGGGCGAGCCGCACAGGGCTGGGAAGAGAGGCAAGACACCCAGTTCACAAGAGGAAGGGTCCTATGGATGCATTTACCGGCAGCCAGGCGCCGGACACCATAACTGACGTGCACGCTGACGCTAATGAAACCCCACCTGCAGACATTGAAGGACGGGAGGACAAGCTGGCCATGCTTTTGGAAAATGGATTCCGAGCAGTGAACATGAAACTGGACAATATAGTGTCTACCATTGGCTCCCTGAAGGCAAGAGTTAAAAAAGAGAGCATACGTGTCACTGATGCAGAAAATAGAATTAGTAGTAACGAAGACGCTATCTCACAACATGTTCGTGACATCGCTCAGCTTAAGGAAGCCATGACTAAAATGCAACATAAATGCGAGGATCTTGAATCTAGATCAAGACGTAATAACATCCGTGTGGTCGGCATGGTGGAGTCATTTGGGAAAGGCCAAATGGAGAAACAACTTGAACAACTGCTTAAAACACTATTCGGTCCTGAGTCATTCTCCGAACATTTCTTGGTGGAGAGAACCCACTGTACTCTTGCGCCGGCCCGCAAACCAGGTGCTCCCCCTCGCACAATAATTGCACGGCTGCTTAACTATAGAGATAGGGACACAATCCCGCGGCTGGCCAGGGAGGCTGGTACGCTTCAACACGAGGAATGCCGAATACATATATATCCAGACTTTTCTGCCGGGGTCCAGACGAGCAGGCGATCATATGAACCAGTCAAGAGACTCCTTAGAGTCTGCCAGATTCCATATGCTCTGATGTTCCCGGCAAAGATGAGGATCCAATATGCGGGTAGGGCGCATTTTTTCGAATCCCCGACTGAGGCCACACAGTATATAGAGACTTCCATACCTCTCCCCCCGAAGGGGGGCAGGCCGGCACAGAACAATAGACCAAGACCCGAGGACTAGGGATCTCTGGAGACCGGATTGGTCTGTATCCCTATGTAGGATCCACTACAGCCTTATGGGTCCTACAAGCAGGGCGGCTCCATTCCATGTGACTATTGGAGATTGGAGCCAATCAGGCGGCCATGTGAGGCAACATGGCTACCCCGGGAATGTTCCACGATTGTTGTTGGGTAAGTCGTCAAGTTGGGGGTGATGATGAGGGTGGGGGGAGGTAAGAGGGGTTGGAAATGGGTGTTCTTGGTGTGGAACTTTGGACCACCTGAAGGGGTTTCATTCGAATACAAGGTTGGCTTCGGCCGGAAGTTTGGTCAATGCCAAAACAAGCTCGACCACGGTTATTGAGTGGGTCAATATTCCGCAGTTGATGTGGGCGGTGGGTGGGACAAATTTGGGGCAGATGTTGTGGGTTCCTGTTGTCAGATCGGGATGGTTTGGGGAGTTTCTGTTTAAAGGAGTTTGATTGTTAAAATCAGAGAGCGGTTGCATGGCAGAATGGCCGCATCACTTGCGACAGGGGCGAGGCTATGGATAGATGATTTTTACAACATGCGGGTATGGCACAGGCTGATAGGGGCTTAGAAGTCAAGCTACTCTCCTGGAATATTCGCGGGCTTAACAACCCGGTGAAGGCGAGGAAGGTGGCAGCAAATGTTACACGCCACGATCCTCATATTCTTTTCATTCAAGAGACGCACGCACTGGGTTATGTCAATTCTGCATTCCTGCCAAGATGGGGCCCCCAGAGATACTACACGGAATACTCAACACAGTCTAGGGGAGTGTTAACCCTCATACACCCCAAGCTGTGCTTTAAATACCACTCCAGTAAAATAGATCCGCTTGGCAGATATGCACTAGTCTGGGGGGAGTTGGCGGGATACCAATTAATACTTGTTAATACATATGGGCCAAATGTGGACGATCCACAGTTCTATTGTACGATACTTGATATGCTGACTACGTCAGGGGAGGCACTGATAATCTGGGGCGGCGATCTCAATACTATTTTGGACCAGTCCCTTGATAGGTCCTCTACTGCCCCCAGGGCCCCCTCCATAGCCGCATTGGTTGTGCGGCTATTGATAGAACAGATGGATGTGGTAGACGCTTGGCGCACACTGCACCCTACTGAAAGGAAATTCACCTTTTACTCTTCTGTCCATCATTCCCATTCAGGTATCGATTACTGGTTCATTAGCTCACCCCTGGCCGGCATGGTCACCAGTTGTGAAATACACCTCTGCACCCTCTCTGACCACTCACCAGTAACACTTGGCATTCAGCTGGGTGATGCCCCTCCTCCAGTTAGACAGTGGAGAATGCCCCCGCCATACTCAGGGACACTAATATTTGCGAATCCCTCCATTCTGAGATCACAGAATTTATTGAAATAAATGAGGGATCGGTAACCACTTATGCTACTCTCTGGGAGGCATTCAAGGTCTGGATCCGGGGTACTATCCTGGGCAAGTCCACGGGTATGCTTAAAGCTGTAAGACGGGAGCTGGGCGCAGTCAAAACTAAAATAGGCCTGTTACAAACTGAATATAGCGCCACACAGGACAAGGCAACACTATCGCAAATGCATGTCGCGTTGAAGGAATTCAACGCGTTAGCCAGCAGGTTAAGTCTTATACATGGCTGCGCCTGCCAAGGCCCGTAGATATGGGGAGAGTAATAAGGCCGGGAAATTCTTAGCCACCATGCTTAAAACAGATAGACATCGGAGCCCAATCCCTGGTATTTTGACACCCATTGGGGCTTTGGTTAATAAGGAGGAAGACATTAATTCCACCTTCGCTGATTTTTATTCTTCCCTTTATTCCAATCATGACATCAAAAGTAAAGAAGACACGTTCCGGTATTTGGATAGCCTAGACCTCCCTACACTGACCACTGAGACCCGTAACATACTGGATCAGCCCATCACTATTGAAGAAATCGTAGAGGCCATTAAATCTCTGTCAGGGAGCCGTGCCCCCGGCTCGGATGGACTTAGCGCGAAACTATATAAGGAATTTAGGACTGAACTAGCCCCCCCACTGTTAAAGGTGTGGGAGGAGGCGATGGATCAAGGCAACCTTCCAGAATCGATGCACGAAGCTATTATTACTGTCCTCCTGAAACCCCGTAGACCTGCACATGACATGGGTTTGTATAGATCGCTCTCCTTGATTAATACCGATGCAAACATTTTCGCCAAGGTGTTAGCCACCAGGCTCCTGCCGTACATGTCGATCCTTCTTCAACCAGACTAGGCGGGCTTTATACCAACTAGATCTACAGCTCTCAACCTGAGGCGCTTGTTTAATGTTATGGCACACATTGATCGTACAACAAAGGCTGCCGTGGTGGCCCTTGATGCCGAGAAGGCCTTCGATTCCGTGTCCTGGTCTTATCTCTTCCCGGTGCTTGAACGATTTGGCTTTGGCCGATACTTCATCAAATGCGTACAGCTACTATATACTCACCCGACTGCTAAGGTTCTGACCAACACCACTTTGTCCCCCTCGTTTAGGCTCTACAGAGGTACCAGGCAGGGCTGTCCCTTTTCACCTACACTTTTCGCACTTACTATCGAGCCGATGGCGGAACATATACGCCAGAACCACTCACATAGAGGGCTTAGGATGACTGCCCCCCCAGATCATTTCACTATGTGCTGACGATACCCTGCTATATGTCCGCGACCCAGTAGAGAATGTACAGCACATAATGTCGGACATACATGAGTTCTCGGAATATTCAGGGTACTGAATCAATGTTCCCAAGTCCGAAATATTTACCCTTACGGATTGTACAGGTAACATTGCTGCAATTGCTGGGCTTAGGCCCACCCCGACTCAAGTACGTTACTTGAGTATTATGGTGGCCAGGGACAAACAATTGTTATATACACAGAACCATGGTGAACTGTTACTGAGTTTGACGACCAAGTTCCAAACGAGGGCTATCCTTCCCTTGTCCTTGTATCGTAGAGTGGCTATTCTCAAAATGGTAGTCTTACCCAAACTCTTATATTATTTTAACAACATTCCGATATGGCCCGGCAAGTCCTTTTTCATGAAACTCAAGTCGCTCGCCTCTAATTTCGTTTGGAATGGGAAGACGGCCAGATTAGGGTGGGATAAGATGGTGGAACCATTCTCACGGGGTGGCATTGCTGCGCCAGATTTTGAACTATATTATCTGGCTGCACAGGCTCAATTTGTTAAACACTGGTTTGACCCTGATGACACATCTCCCCACATCCCCATGGAGAAACATGCTGATCGCCCCAATGACATCAGATCACTTCTTCTTAACCCTGTCTATGGAGACACATGCCCTTTTGACCCGGTATATACAACCATACGTGCCTGGGCCAAGATATATAACAGATTAGGCCTTGAGACCCCCTATGATCCGGAGGTCCCCCTGTGGAACTTCTCGAGTATATCCCCAACATTTGATAAAGCCATTCAACAATCCTGGGATCCTAACAAGTTATTCACACTAAGGGACATGTTCCCAAATGGCACATTCTGTGAACTCACTGACTTCATCGGGATGGTGGGAGGAGGCCCACTTAAACGCTTTCAATATCATCGTATGAAAACTGCTTTTGCAGCTAGATGGCCATCTTTCCCGTTGGACCCCCAGGTATATGAATGTATTAGGGCAATAGTATCCCCTAATAGTCACAATAAAGGGGTCTCGTTGGTATACTCACTAGTACAAACCCACTCCCCGTCACATAATACGATAAGAGAGACCTGGGAGCGGGATACGGGCACTCAGATTGATGAAATAGGGTGGTCACGCTTCTGTCAACTCACCAGATCCGTCTCTATGAACGCGGGGCTATGGCTGATCCAGTTTAAAGTTCTGAATCAGCTCCACTATGCCCCCGCCAGACTGGCCAAATTTGTTGAGAGTTGCACGGGAGCCTGCCCCAAGTGCAATGCACCAAACGCTAACCCCTACCACATGTACTGGTCATGCCCTTTGATTATGGAATTCTGGCGGGAGGTGGCAGAACTCCTCGAAGACATAACGTCGATTCCGGCGACCCTGTCCCCCTTAAAGTACTTTCTTGGTGACATTGGTAAGGTGAAAGAAACTATGAGGCGTTTATTTAATATTTCATGTGTTGTCGCCAAGCGCTGTATCCTTAAATCATGGAAGTCTACAACTGCACCATCCAGAGCCAATTTCTTAAAAGACTTATGTTTGGTAAACGACGATGAAGAACTTTTTGTTTTATCGGTCCCGACACAGTGTCGGCCCAAAGACATTTGGTCGCTGTAGCGTATTTATTTGTGTTCCCAGATACCGGACGAGGATGCTACGCCTCTCCCTTCGCCATGATGTGGGATGTTTGATGTGTTTTTCTTGCTACTCTGTATATATGTGCCAATACTGTACATGCCTCAATACCTTGTCAAATTCTTTCTTTTGTGGACGGTCTGAATGCTAACCTGCTCTCTTAATACAATAAATGTTTAAAAACACAAGCATACACGCATCCATACACATATTTAAATAAACATACAAACACACACATATATACAACACACACACAGCAAGCACTCTCTGCTTTATTCACACGAACATCCATCATGCACTCACTCAAATCACAAGCATACATGCATCCATGCACATAGTTAAATAAATAAATTAACATACAAATGCACACATTTACACAACATACGCACTGCAAGCACTCTTTCATTCACACAAGCCCCCATCATGCACTCTCATAACACAAGCATACACGCATCCATACACATACTTAAATAATAAATAAATGAGCATACAAACAAACATTACACAACACACACACACAGCGAACACTCTGTTTCATTCATAAGAAGCATCCATCTTGCACTCACACATAACACAAGCGTACACGCATCATACACATATTTAACTGCTAAATAAATGGACATACAAACACACACATTTGCACAACATAGGCACAGAAAGCACTCTCTCATTCACACCAGTATCCATCATCATACATTCACATAACAACACAAGCATGCACGCATCCATATACATAAGTTAAAATTAAAAAATTAACATAAACAAACGTACCTTCTGTCACAGGTCTGGAGGTTCCAGTGCTCCAGCCCTCTGCAAGCATGAACAGGAATCAGGAAGTTTCCTGGTTCCTGCACATGCATGCAAGGGGCCTGAGTGTGGTCCGAGGCGCCCCACTGTAACCCACTCTGTCTGCATGTGCAAAGGGGCGCAGGAGTGCCCCCTTGCACACAAAGTTGTGCAATTCCCCAGCCAGCATTTCCAATGAGCCATGCGCGGCTGGGGAAGCAAATGCCTTCAGCCTTGCATGGCTCATTGAGCTTTGCGCGGCTGGGGAAATGTAACTGTGAACTTCGTTTCCCTTTCACAGTTAAGAGCACTCCCACAGCTGAAAAAAACAGCTGAGGGAGTTCTTGTATTTTACTGGGCTGGCTCCTCCATAATGGGTGAGAGGAAGCAAAGACCTGGTGGGTCGACGCCCCCTCACCCTTTATGGACAAGCCGCCCCCTGACTAAATCAACACTAAGGAGCTCATGCTCCTGAAATGCGTAATTTCACTGCCGGGATCCGTTATATTTACACTGTAAAGTAAGCCAGTTCTGCGGGGTGCAAATGTGAAGGGCAAAAGTCAGCATACACGTGTGCACAACACCCTTTCCCCTTCTCATTTGCACTCCACAGTGCAAAGTGAGTGAAAACTGCCTGGCATGTGAACATGACAGGCAGCGTTTACTTTTCATTGTGAGCGCGGCTTGCCAGGCTCGCATGGCAAACATTACTCAAGATTACAATGAAACCCTCCTTGAAACGCTCGCATGTCAGGAGGGTTTAACTTCAGTTTTGAACTCTGCTTACTATGCGTGCATTAATGAATTTGGCCAAAAACCTAGTTATCTGGTCAGTCAGTGATGTACAAAACAAAACCAGATGTTTCAACGTCTCGTTCTCATTCGCCAGTTTACACAACCTGCACAAAGGATCGGGATTTTTGTCTCTGCTACGTTTGTTCAGGATCTCCTTAGTGGGGTAAAGGTTTAATCTGAATCTCATGTATTCCATGCAGTATTTGCTGTCAGGAAATTTCACTAGATACTGGGGCAAGCTATTATATCTTCGAGTCTCAAGAATCAGCTGTCTGTATGGTCTAAAAGACTGCCTATGATCCTGGGACTCAATCCAATCCTTAGACCATAATATATTCTTCACAGAAATCAGGTTCACAACCAATGTCTCCTCAGATACATTTAAATCATTCAAAATGTCCTTGAAAAAAAACCTCTATTCATTTAGTGTTTGGTCAGAGCCACTCAATAGGGCTCCCTTTATAATAGAGAATCCTCTCACCGGGTCAGACATTATGTATTTCCTATACAGCATTATGCTTTTCCACAATACCCTAGCATACATGGATCTTAGCCCCAACTCTGCTCGTAACACCTGAATGGGTACTCATTACGGGAATGTAAGAACTCTCTTCCAGGATAAACCCTCTAGAGTTGCCCACACCTCAGCCGGGAGCGCAAAAAAGCTTCTGCGCCATAAGTAAGCATCAGGATCACCTTTAACCGAAGAAAGATATCAATGGCATTAAGGAGAATCGTCCATATCCTTTCAAGATGATCCTGCTCTGAGTTGCTAAATGTCTTGCCTTAGAACGCAGAACCCTTTCTCTGGATGCGTCCCTAATACTGCTTCCCAAGTGCAACCCCAGGTAAACAAGAGAGAGTTTATTTTCAGCAAAGTGCACTTTCCTAAGTACCATTTATGCTTAGAATTTACCTTCCCAAATTATTGTTGTAAGGTAAGCATCCCAGTTTTCATTGCATTTATTTTTAGGCCATTTTCTATGACGTACGTCTGCAATGCGTTTAACTGTCTTTGCATGCCCAATGGAGTTTGGCCTATTAAGACCAAATCATCAACGTACAGCAGCCTATCCAAGCAAATGCTATCTACCTTTGACGGGAAGCTACAGACCTTTTTTAAGGTTTTATCTAGGTCAGAGATTAAAACATTTAAAAGTTGCCAGGGGACATCCTTGTTTTAGGCCCTTTTCGGTTACAATGGAGTCTGAGAGTGACCCACCCAGATCAAGTTTCAAACCTGAAAGATGTGTCAGTATATAGGCATTTAATTGCCTCTAAGATATTATTCGGGCATCTCCAGGCTTCCAACTTCCCCCACAGTTTTCGTCTGTCCACTGTATCGAAGTCTTGGGCCAGATCTACAAATGCTAAAGAAAGTTTAGTTTTCTTTCTGGGTAGGTATTCAGGATGTTGATTACGAACACACTTAGCGATGTACCCATCCCCTTTATAAAACCAGACTGGAGAGGATCCCAGTTTCTCAAGTTAATAACCCACTCCGTTAGAGCTCTCAGCACTATGGCTGCATAGACCTTTCCTGTTGTATCGAAGAGAGCAATTGGCCTATAATTTCCCGGATCGGACCTGTCTCTTTTTTAAAAAATTGGTACCACTACTGACATAAAAACCATCCCTGTCTTTCCTATATACTAAAACAACTTGCATAGAAACGGTGCCCATTCCACTGGGTGTTCCTTTAGCATCATGTTTCTGATGCCATCCGGGCCGGTGCGCGAGAGTTACTTGCTCTTTTAATTAGTTCCACAATATCTTCAAACTCAATTGGGAAATACCATTTACCCTTAAAAGGTTTTATTGCCACTATGTCACCTGCATCAGCTGCAGAAACTAAGCTAAAAAAAATGGTCAACTCATGATTAAGCTGAAATGGCAATGATGGTCAATGTTGTCCTGGGTATGTGCATGGAGTTTATAAACTCCCACATTTCGCCAGTCTTTTTGTGTTCCACCTTGCTCAGCATATTTTCAGCATCATGTCACAACAAGAAATGTTTTCTTGCTTGGAGCCTGTTTTGACGCTGTAATTTAAGCCTTTTAGATATTGACATCCTAACCCCCACCAGTTAATTTTTGAGTTTTCTTAAATCGGATTTTAATGTTCTTTTTGCTGTTTTTACCTCTAAATCGTACAAATGCAAATGAGTGATTTTCTGACTTGGGCCTTCTTTAATTTTTATCCCGAAGTTTACCAAATGCCTTGTATAATCTAAGGGGTTGTTGGCTTGGTCAAAGGGATACTTAGTGACAGATTTTTTGAATCTCTCCATTAAATCCCCTATTCTAGATTTGTTCATTTACAATCTGTTTCTGCCACTCGCTAGTTTGACCTGTGTGCGATAGATCTCAACTGTTTAGCACTCCCACTCATTACATGTGAGTTTCACAATGTTATGGTCCCTCTGGGTAGTGCAAATTATCTATAGTCCCGAGCATCTAGAATGGATATTACCAGAAACAAAAATATAATACAATATGCTCTTTTCATTGCCCGGTTGCCAGGTAGCCTTAGCTCGAATATCCACCCCCTGTAGATGCCCGTTTGACATGTATTCCTACTAGTCAATTCTTTTTACCAAGCTTTCCCTCGCCTTTCAGAGGGGGTAGAGACCACCTCAATAATGGCAAATGCTTCCTTTGAACCCTCAAAACAATGTGTATTTAGATCACCACAAAGCATTATCACTGAGTCAACCCACCTCTCTGATGTTCTTTGCAACAATTCTATGAGAGTGATTGGAAAGCTTTACACTGTTCAGCGTTCGTACTCCAATACAGGTTTAACAGAAGAAACCATCTATGGCCCCCCAATACCTCCCTTCCACCTCAAATACCAACATTTGAATGTATGGGGTTGGGTTATATGTTTCACACACAGTCAAACATATTCAGTTTTTGACTGCAGTCAGCAACCCCGCCATTGGCCTTCCTTTCAAGCTCCTCAGGGCACAATTCCAATCCACTGTGAAGCCATCCAACATTGGTGGCTTGATTAGCCAAGTGTCGTGTACACAAATCACATCATATACATCAATTTAAGATCCCCTCTACCAAACAGATGCAAATGGCCTCTGGCATTCCAGGATCCCAGTGTGAAAGGTTTTTGCTTATCTAATCGAGGTAGTTATGCTCTTTGATTGCCACAGTTCAAAGTTTTCGACAGCCACTCTCAATTATGATTGTCATGAGGGCGCTCAGGTCCCAGTCTAGCAGCCACTCTTCTGGCGGAGTAAAGGAAACAGTTCGATGTTGCAGCGTGCGGGCAAGGGGTATCATCATTGGGAGCTAACGTCTCAAGATCTCGCAGGGACTTACTCCACTTCGACTGATATTTGTGTTGAATGATATCCTGCAATTCCAGCAACTCTGTTAGATCAAAACCTAATCATAGAAGGGAGGGAACCTCTGTCAATAAGACCTGCTTGACCAGGTCGGATGATAGGTGGATTGCCACCCTATCTAGCCACTGTCCATCCATGAATTCAATGATTTTTATATCCTAAGATGATGTCACCTGCAAAATGGGAATGTGATGCAGCAGTCTAATTACATTGGGCCTCATTCCGAGGTTGGAGGTAACCATGGAGTAAATAGCTCCATGGTAAGCAACCATGGAGCTATTTACTCCAAGGAAATCCGGCATGGTGAATGGAGTAATTACCGGTCCATTCCAAGGTTGGAGGGACCGGTAAGTCCCCATTCACCATACCGGTTCCCCAACCCCATTCCTGCCCCCATAGGGCTCAATGGGAATGGGGAAGGAGTAAATTACGGCACCGTAAATTACGGTGCCGTAATTTACTCCAAGGTCACTTTGCGGGTCCCGTAATTTACTCCTGCTAAAAGCAGGAGGTAAAGTGGGACCCGCAAAGGGAACTCGGAAGATGGTGGTAAGTGTTAACGGTCACCGTTGCCATTAACGGTGACCGTTAACCCTTACCTCCAACCTCGGAATGAGGCCCTTCTCTATTTAGAATTAGGCCGACGTTGACTTGTCATGTTCTCTCCAATTGTAGTCTAATAGAGACATTGGGGGGAGGACCAGATTGCATCTTCCAATCCCCCTTATTATTGTTAATCTCCTTCTCTTCCCTAACCCTCTTTCTGTTCGTGGAAGTAAACCTCAGACCCTTTCACCGATCTTCCATGGTCATAAAGGGAGGGAAGGGTGGATCATCCAATCTCTTTTTGAATTTTGGATTGACATTTTCTGACTGTACTAACGCTTTTTCTCTTCGAGGGCCCACCTCACACGTCCCGTGTCTCTAATGATCATGTAGCTGAGCCCTAAGGGGACGGATAGCTACTCTCTGAGTGTCCGCCACACACTTTTGACTGGTTGGACACTTCTGCCAGTGCCTTTCAGGTGATGTAAGCCCAGAGTTCCAATGCCAGAATTTCAAGAGTTCCCACTTGTCCTCCAGGGAGCGAGGGGCTGGAGATAATGGTGAGGGAATTGCCAGAAAGCCCCGCTCCTTCTTCAGTTTTACTGTAACCATGAACTGCACTTTGTTACTGCTTATTCAACCCTCCTCAGTCGGTAATAAGTTTGCTTTTGATAAAATCAAGCCGCCATCCTAATTTCCCAAATGCTGGATAATCTGAAGTATTCTGGAATGCCAGATTATCAGTGCCGTTGTCCGGGGTCTAGTCCTTCACCAGCAAATTAGACTCCTCCATTCTGTTAGATCCGTGAGTACACACCCTGGTTTTGGAGAACATCCACTCCCGACACCAGCTTTTTCTGGTAACCAAATTGGGAACCACCTTTCCCATTAATTTTCTTTTTTGGGTCTCCTTGGCTATAGTCGCTTTGTGAGATGCCGCCAACCTAGGATTCGATGAAAGTGTCAGATTTCTAACAAATTGCCAGGACCCATTTGAAAGTTGTCTCTGCATCGTTTCTTTCTTTTTTCTTTTTTTTCTTGAGTCTCCTTTTGTGACTTGGTATTCCTGAGAGATGTATTCCCCTCTGATGTTGCCTCCTGTCTCTCGGAAAAATTTGATTTCTTCACAGCCTGTGCAGCTTGGTTCTCTTGCTCCTCCACCCACAGAACATTGTTCTCCTCAATAGAGGAGCAAATAAGCTGGCATTCCAGGATTGAGTCGCCCTCTTCTGCCGATTCGTTCACAATGATGACCTCTTGACTTGCTCTTGGCTCAGCCACTTGTGGATCAAGGGACTCAGAGTTCACCCTTGGGGCTTCCGTCCTCATTCGCTCTGGCAGAACCATGGTGACCTCTTCTGTCTGAGTAGAAGTTACCACTAGCTTCCTCCTCGGTCTTCTATGATTTTTATCCCGAATGATCGGCTGCAGGATACTTCGGAGTATGTTAGTGGTCTGTGCTCAATTTTTATCAAGACAGTCTTATATAGCTACCACAAAGCCCTCTAAAAACAGCATCTTAGTATGACCCATTGCCAACATCGTAGTGTGGTCTTTCAGTTGGTTGTTTAGGCTTTCATATAACTTAGTGGAGGGGGCTAGGGTTATAGCCAAGGATGCCACTGTATTTGTATCAATTCCTGCTGGCTTCATGCCCGGAGGCAATGGATCTTCCCCAAGTCTGGAGGGACACAAGGGGGGCAGCAAGGGTTTTGATCACTCCCCTCCCTAAAGTCAAATTCTACATAGCAGTCAGGTGAAGTTCTTGCTCTTTTGTTGCTTTTCTTTACAAACCAGGCCGGGGGGTCAGCCTTGCTCTGGTTAGTTGATTTAGCCAAAGTCAGATTGTCAGCCTTTCCACTCTTATAGGCTCAAATGGTCCAACTGCCGGATTTATAGGTGAGAGTCGGGTCCTACTTCCCCCCAACTGGGAGGGCTGACTCTGGTGCCCTTATAAATGTTTCCTTGAAAGGCGCAACTTCAAATGCAGTAAGACTTTGAGATAAAAGTGCCACCCCTGTGTCCTGCTCGGCTTTATCCTTCTCAATCAGGGAGCTAGATTCACTCACAGGATCGTAGAATTTGGAAGAAGGGCCTACCCCCCTGTCAAGAGTTAGCGATGCCTCAAGTGACGGGAATAAGGAGGCCTCCACCGATCTAGAGCTTTCCAACAAATCCCCGTCATTGATGTCCATTCTCGCATTTCTACCATTAGGTAGTTCCCTCTGTTGGGTCTGAGCCACTAATTAGGGCTTCCTTCAATTGACGATTTTTGATAGAAGAATCTATGGTTTTTTAATGACTCATCAGAGCCCAAAATCAGCGGTTTCCAAACCAGTTTTGATTTGTTAATTTTTGCATGTGTATACTTCATTTGAGCAAGAGGGCTTTACGGTCTCAGCATCCTTATTGAGTCCTTCACCAGCATGGATCTTTGTTGTACAGGACTCTCTTAGAGTTTTTCCCATCAGTGTTGATGGAACCCCCTCTTTTTGCAGGTCTATAAATCCTGCAGTGGAGGCCGTTATCTCCACTGTTACATCAAACAGAGTTGGAGCCGGCGTATGTGAAGGCTGTTGGGGATCAAGCAATTTGTTAGTGTCACTAGTTGTTTCCCCGTCTCACTATGCTCACCGCTTTCCAATGCATCCTTATCAGGTGTAACCGGGCTTCTAGGTTTTCTAGGGACAGTACTCAAATCTCCTTTAAGCAAACTTGATTCGTCGGGTGACTCACCCAGGACTTCCATTACGTGCGGTGGCACACACAGCATTGGGCAAACAGCTCGGAGGAAGCTTGCACGTCTTCAATTGTAGAGTGACTGCAGCCCGTTGTTATGATTCCGGACTTCCAACTCCAGATCCGCTCAACCTGCTACACCCCGTGAAACACAGCAAAACACTCCTGCCTCACTCTGCGCTCGCTCTGCGAGAGATCGGGGTCTTTATGGAAAACCTCCTCAACAGTCACAGCAATGGCAACAGCAAATAGACTGTGGCTCACACACCGTGGTTCAGGGTAACAATACGGCAAAACACTCCCACCTCACTCCGCGCTCGCTCCACAAGAGGTCAGGGTCTTTAAGGAACGCCACCTCAGTAGTCACAGCAACGGACACAGTAAACAGACTGTGGCTCACAAACCATGGTTCAGGGTAAAAACACGGTAAAACACTCCTACCTCATTCTGCCAGACTTTGACTGCAAACGTGACCAATTAAGACTCTTGTGTAAGGCACTGCTTCAATTCAGCCCTTTATCGATGTTCTTAAGTCCATAAAAGCCAAAACACAAGCAAACAATAGCACACAGAAGTCACAGATGCCCATAGGTTGCAGTGTGTTTAATATATAATTTGCAGTTATAGAACCTCTGAAGTATTTTTAAACTTGTCAATGGTATTGTACTTTCCTTCGTCATCTACCCAAACCCCTCACATCTCGCCCTAAGGTTTACTTAAATTGACTTCAATTTTTATTTTCACAGGAGGCATTTACCCACAAAGCAAGGACATATTTTTTTTTGGTTTTTTTTTTACACCTCCTGTCACAACGACATATTTTGACTTCGAATTAAATTGGATATCTTCCACGTTTTGGGCTCAGAATGTTATGACTTCCTCTCCCAAAAAGATAACTGAAGCTCTTTTCTGGGCTACCAAAAATGGTCAATTTTGAAACACAGTGTTTCATCAAGGGTTTCCCTTTGGTACATATTTCAAATACATGATTTTGTAATTTGCCAAGATAAATCTGTCATTGCATTAGCAATGTTCTGAAAAGGAGCATCGTTTAAACCTATTTATAAATGTTGCAACGTTGCAACAAGTCATTGAAATTCAGCATTCGTATTTACTTGATTCGTAAGATGCTTTCGCCAAAGCACTGTACATACAAAGTTAAAAGGTTACAAAAATGTATTCATTAAAAATTCAAACAAACATCAGGGAGTTAAGACATAGAAGAAAGGAGATTGCTTTTGAGGGAAGTGCGAAAAAGAGTAGGAAGAGATGGACCAGATGTGTAGTGGTTGGTTATTCCAGAACTGGGAAGCAAGTAGACCAAAAGAACGGAAATGAGACTGAACACATGGAGGCTTAGGGACAGATAGAAGGAAAAGAGATCGAGAGTGGAGGGCAGGGATGTCATTTCGCCAAAATGCCTGGGGTAGCGGCCGTGACATCATACGACCCTTGACCTCTGATGACATCACAGGAAGTCGTGTAATTTGACCCCACGCCAAAGTGATATCACAGGAAGTGATGGAACATGACCTTTCACCCCTTGAGAAAACAGAAAGTGGCATCACATAGCATTGTTCCTAACTACAGTACAAAAAATATGGGTAAAATATCACTATAATGTGATACACATTTCCTACAAGAATCGATCGCCATATGTATCGTTAAGATCAGTGTGTATAGGCCCATATTACCAAATTACTGTGAATGCAAGCAGACGACCATGGCCAATAGATAATTATGTGTTATTATTATTATATAGCACTTACGCTTAACCACTTTATATAGAACAAACATACATACAATATCACCCAACCTGTTTTAGTACTCATTTATCAACCTCAGAAGGATGAAAGGCTGAGTGCAGGTGTTTAAGAACAGACTAAATCAGTTACTCACCCCCTGAAGTGTGCCTGAAATAAACCTTTAATGAGTCTAGCAATTATTGTATTGAATTCCAGAAAGAAAAATTATTTGATATTCCTATTCTTATTTAGCATCACTGCTCAAAGTGTTCTATTTTGTCTTTTTCTTTGAGCGGCCTGAACAAGAACGCCAGCCCCTTCAGAAGGAAAGAGCCACATGGCACTGGCCACTGCCCAGGAGCTTGCATTTAAAAAAAAAGAGTTTGTTTTTAAAACAAAAAAAATTTAGGGTTAGCAAGGGAAACCACAGGGGTAGCAAAGGAGACCTCAGGAGTCGCAATTGTGACCCCTAAATGACATCCCTGGCAGAAGGACCAGGAGGGCATAAACATTGAAACCAACGAACATAGGAACACAGGAACTACACCACCAAACTACTCCACCAAGCCCTTTTCCGATACCAAGGCATTTGCATATCTAATGCAAATGGGAAAAGCCTCACTACTGCTCATCACCATTTTTTAGATCTGCACTGTGATGTCAAAACTCTGCCATGTACGCAGATGTTTTACAAATGATGGTGGTCAAGGTTGGGGTGCTACTGCTGTCACCATCATTTCTGCAAAAAAACATAATTAAAAAACAAATGAACCAAAAAAAACTCTAGTAGATAAACCAACCTCCAAATTACAAACATGCATGCACCAAATAATACCAAGGTACCCAGTCGTTTACCGACCAATTTTTAATGATAATTTTTTACCGCATATTTTGTTTGTAACAAAATTAGATGGTAGGTTATGTGATGGGAGTTGAACTGCAGGAAGGGGTAGAAGGGGAAGTGGGGGGGGGGGGTCCGCCCATTAATTTTGTGGCAAATATGGTACACAATGTGCGGTTAAAAATTGGAGCTTCAACATTTTAATATACAAAAAAACTCTAAAAAACGATAGATTTTGACGTTCCAACTTGCGACAAGTGGAAAAAAGCGACCATGATAACGTTTGTCATTGTCCATCTACATTCCAATTCTGACGCATCTACCAGGGATATACAGATGATCCTTTTCCCTGGCAGCTTTCAGGAATTTTTCCTTCCTGATAATTTATCATCTTGGGCCCCAAGCACTAAAATAAACTCATAGCGGCTACTCATTATGATAGTCAACCTTTTATTTTATGTATGTATTATTTATTTATCTTAATAGTTAAATCAATAATACAAAGAAATTAATAAAGCTGCTGACTCATTACAGCAGTTGAATGACTTACCAAATTATTTGCAAACAGTGGACATCACAGACTGCAGGGCAGATAGCATTACCAACCAACGATTGCCTTCAGCCAAATTGTTGCAGCATTTTTACGAATAAAAGGAGGAAAAGAAGAGGTCTTTACCTCGAACATATGGAGAAGCTACATGCTATCACATGGCACAGGGAAAAAAGTAGGAAGGTCCTTTTTTTCGTTTATGGAGCAACAATGAATAACACAGAATTAGGATTGTGGCATCTACTAGGGATGAAATGTATTTGCTGCCTGTACGGGGTTTGCAGGATCACATTTCAAGGGTACAAATCATTAACCTCCCATGTGGGATTCCCCACCCATCTTTGCCTTTGAATGGATGCTTCTTGGCGATTCCAGAATGTTGACTAACAGAGCAGCGGTTTAAGCCTGAGGCTCCTGCTCCCCGTCTATTGATAATATAAGGATACATTTAGCACAAATAGCATCAAGAAAATTGATGGTATGGTGGACCCTACCCCCACCAAGCCAAAACAGATGGAGATGGAATAAACCCTTGGACCAAAGGATATTTACTCCCTATTACTCCAGTTGGCACAAGATGTGGGAGACGTGAAGACTGCCCTGAATTCAGGGCTGTTGCTAGGTTTGGAAAAGAGCCGGGGATACGCTAATGTAGGGACTGTCAGGACTTGGGCTAGATAGCCTTTTGGTTGTAGTCCCTGAGCTTCTATCCGGGGCTACAACCAAAAGACCCAGGGCTATAGCCTTCTCAGCCCCCACTAGCAACGCCTCTGAGAATTACTCGTCATTGAATGTGAACCATCTAGACAATGAGTATCCAAGGTGGAAAAAGACACAGGAGAGCGGCTTCTGAAGTTTCTGGTAGCTATAGAGTCTATAATGATGTGAACAGTGAAATGAACAAAACCTTGGCAAAGAACATGTAGTTGGAGATGAAGAGCAGGAATCACCATTTGTGCATAATCGGTCCACAGGAACAATTCTGTAATCCAAGTGCTCAAAGAAGTATATCGTCATGGTCCTAACAAAGATCAGCGTAAAGGAACAAATCTTGAAAGCAAACAGGGAAAAGCGTCATTCTCTATATAAAACAAGCCGATTGCAGTGTTCCCAGACTTTCCTAAGGAAGCAGTGGATAAAAGAAAGGTTTTCAATGAAGCAGAGGCATTGGCTAAAGACAAAAAAATTACAGTGATATTGGCTAGACTGGCTGTTTTCAAGATGCTTTTGTCAAACCAAAGCAGTACAGAGAATCCCACTGAAGCTCTTGCATGGATGAAAGAAATTTGACCGAATCCTGATACTTTATTATCTTGGGCCCTCAAGCACTAAAGTAAACTCACATTGACTACTCGTTTCTATAGTCAACCTTTTATTTAATGTATTTTTTTATGGATTAGTTGAACACAAATGTTGGCTTTATGAAGATGCTTTACTTTTAGTGTTAGAGCAGATAGCAGGCTACCTACCAGCATTCATGTAGAAGATAGATGGCCATGGTGAAATTTCAGGATATAAGATTAACAGGGAGAAATCTGAGGCGATGCCGATATCTATGTCTTGCAACAGAACTGGCATCCCAAACCATGGATTTCGCTGGTGTCTCATACATTTAAATACCTGGGTATTTGGCTTATACGTGATGTTACTCAAATGATGAAAGGGAATATGGACATGAAAACTGAGACTTGACTTGGAGAGATGGTCAAAACTAAATGTAACATTATGACGAAAGGTAAATGTCTTAAAAAGGACAGCAGCTCCTAAAGTAAACAATATTTTAGGAAGGGTCACTCTCACTCACCAAAAAACAGTTCGGAAGGGTTTGGAAAAACGGATGCACATTTTTGTGGGCTAGAAAGCCACCGAGAATGAAACTGTGAAAATGATATCTGCCCGGTAATAATGGTGGGATGAAGGTACCCAATTTTAAAGACGATCAACTAGCATTTACGGTGCAGCATATGTTACTTGTCTTGGAGGATGAACCCGATGAGTGGACAAAAGCTGAGACTAGCATGGTTTGTCCTTGAAAGCCCAGAGCGGTACTACATTTTAGAGCTAGAAACAAAGAAGAAACCTATCTTCCAGCAGAATGTTTGCAATATTGCTGGGCTGGCGTATCTGAGATCATTGTACTTGATATGGACAGATACGGTAAAGTAACTATATGTTTCAACCCCAAAATAAGGGAAAATGAGGGGATGCTGTTTTGGCCCACTTGGTGTTTGGGAGGGGTGAAAATGGTGCAAGATTTGGTTGAAAATGGGAAAAGGGCATTTTTGGAGAAACTGAGAGGGATTCATTATCTATGGGAGAGTGCTTACGAAGAATACAAAAACCTGAAAAGAATAATAGGCTCTGCATGCAATATTTCAAAAGAAGACTTAGGATGTCATATACAGAAGTTGGGTCAGTGAGAACAAATCGTGCCAGCAACATATAATCTATTAAGGAGAGATTAGAAAGGGAACACAAGACTGATTGGGACTTGGTTACAGAGTCTCACAAATGGAATGAATACAGAGAGGTGGGAAGCTACATGTAAGAACATACCACCAAAGTCATATGACTGGGGGAAAAAAGCTAGGCAGATCAAACTATCAAATAGAGTCTTTTGGACTCTGAGAGAATGTTTAAGATGTCAATATGTGATTGTAGTGCACGCTGGTGAAGCAAACACAAAGAAGTCACTTACAAACCTGATTTGGGAATGCAACAGAGTAAGTATTTTTGGGGGGAATGTTGGTTCTGTGATGAACAAGGATCTGAGATTGGTTTTGAAATGCTTATAGAAGTCTCGAAGACCTTTCTGTAGTGCAAAGGAGCTGGCTGTTCTGAGCTACTCTGACTGCAAAGAAATGACTTTTGAAAAGTTGGAAATTGTATAAGCCTCCATCTAAAGGGGAGTGGCAAGAAAAAATGACTAGATTGTGTTAAGTAGAAATGGTACTGCTAAAGCAACAACAAAAAATGTGCTACATGAGAAAATATGGGGCAGGTTCCTGTAGGTTGCGAAGATGACATCCGTTTATTGGGAGGGTTGCATGAACGGCTAAAAGAGGATGTTCAGGGTTATTGAGTCACCTCTGTACTGTTTTAAGTGTATGTGCATGTTACATTTGTAAATGAAAAGCTAAAAAAAAGAAAACATTTTAAAATAATGTATAATTCTTGACTGCAGCAGTGTACGCAATGAGGGAAAGATTATTGCTCTGGGTGGACAATGCGCCATGTGCACTGGATTTAGCTTGCATATTTGCACCTTTTTTGAGAGATTTAGCAATAAAAAGAAAAGCGTGGAGAAGCTCTTTGGCTATCTTTCCCCATCTTCCCCATTTTTGTCAGGATTCCTCCAATGCAGTGGTGCACAAAGGCGCAAACACGCTCCTCACATATCTCTGCTCAGTGAGGGGAATGAACAGCTTCTGTGCTCACATCTTATTATGATTCAGGTTGAGGCGCATGACTCACCCAATTCCAGTCTTCAGACCATGCGACGCACAAAAAGGCACGGCTCGTAGGCCAACACGCAGGACATAGCTCTTCCGCCCCATGGACTACAGAGTGTACTTGGAAATGGAGGCGGGCCGGGAAAGGTAAGTAGAGGGAATAGGTGAAAACGGTGAGCCGAGGGGTGGCGGGAGAAGGGCCCTCAGCAGAAATGGGGATTTTGGGTCTGGCGACTGCCTCACAAAATTGAACTAGGGAGGAGGGAAAACGGAGAGCAACCTTGCCAGCCTTCACCGGGCGGCCCTCCAAAATGTTGCCCATATGCTTGCAGCCTTTGGCTGCTAATCAAATTTCCTCTGGATTTCCAGCTTCTTTTTAAGCATCTCCTGAGGATTATACATCTCATATAAAATGAGCCTGATTGCTGCATCGAGCTACACAGCTTGTTTTTTTTTTCTTGAAATGTTTACCGTATGAAAGGTTCTCCTTAAGGGACGGTTTCAAATGAATGTGCTGGAACTGGACACAGATGACATTTGTTTGACCTGCGTAATCACGATAATCCCTAATAATGATGCCTGGCAAATGGGGGGAACATGGCTTATGTAAAATGTTGCCACAGCCACGCAAGTCTTTCTATACATCACAAAACGTATGAATTTAGCATCAATGTATGTGTGTGCTGTGCGGTTTACAGTGCATCTAACTGTGGGGAATGGTACAATTAGTACATCCAGCTGGCATTGATTAATCAGGCAACCAGCGCGGTGCTTTAAATTAGAGTCATGTGACGTGACTAACCCGCTTCATTGAGTGACGTCTTATAACATGTTGCACCACTTACAGCCCTTGTGGTAATAAAGACACGTATACAAAAGTGCTGCCCTATAAGACAATGAAATCGAACTCATAGGGAGGAAACTGCAAGCATTTCATTTCATTTGAACACCCACAATGCTTTGCTGCACGTCTCTGAACTGGGGGTGAACTTCAAGCCATGGCACCTAGGTGCTGATGTGATACGACTGATTTGACAACTAGGATGACCTAATCTTCTCTCACATTACCTGATATAAGGTCATTTTCCACCAATTTTGTGAACCCACCATAAGATTGATGGGGTTTGAACATCTAGGAAGGAGCAATGTGGCTGCATAATCTCATTAATGAAGGGTTGCACACCAGGGAAGTATCTGTGTTTGATTGCTTTGGGCTGTAGTGTATTTGATGACAGTGCAGGAGTTATATATATATATGCATGAATGGGATCTGTAGCGTAAATCTAGCTGGGAAGATACAGAGTGTTGCACAAAGAGTATACACCCAGGGGGTTATAAGTAGGGTGCTGGGTTAGCAGATGAGCTTGTATGGGTGTGGGGGGACGGGGAGGGGACCCCCGATAGGAAGAGTATGATTGATTAGAGTGATTGGCAACATGTTCTTTAAGGAGTAAGATCCTCAGGGCCTTCCTGACGCATAGGAGGACGCGGGGCTGTCTCTTCTGCATTGGTAAGCCTCCCCCCTGCATCATTAACATGCAGATGAGTACAGCCAGTCACCCCTTTTCGCAACATCTGTTGAAGGGAAAGGGTGAACAAAATAAAAAATGTAATTGTGTCTTCACTTTTGCAGATAGAATTAATACTGAGAACTGGACAAGTGCTGAACTCAAAAAGGTTAGTCCAGATTTTTGTATCATTTAACACATACCACTGTGGTATTACAGCCTGCCTGGAAGGAGGGTCTAAACAGGTGTTAAAGGCTCACACCTGCAATTTGGCCCGAGGCAAAGCAGAGGGCACATAAAAAGGGTAAAGGGCAATAACCCCATTTTACAGTGCTCTGACCGAGGGATGTAATGCAATTATAATTCGGCAAAATCACAAAACGACAATAATAACAAAACAAAACAGTTGGTGAAGATGCTTAGTGTCACATTGGTATTTTTGATAAAGGGGGGACCCTGAGCATTGATGCTGAATTTTGGGAGGGAAACAGAACTCTTGATCAAAGTGTGTGAAGACCTTTACTGACCAATCAATTTTATTTTGATATGGTCATTTCCCATAAAAGCAGAATACACAATTATAAAAACTGAATACCATGGTACATCGCTTGACTGCAGCAAATAAATAACATTAAAACAAAATCATTATATTATGAGCAGCTAATTTTTAAGGGGCTTCATAAAGGACAGCATGCTTAACGTGAAAAATAGCCAATGGGTCTTGGGCTATATTCATCCTAAACAACAGAAGGTAGCACAGTAGAGAAACATGACATCGGCAGGCACAGGAGAAGAGTGAATTCTGTATCTTGGGTATGGCAAATGAGGGAACAGCTCTGGGGAAAGACAGCTGGGTGGAAATGAAGGTGGTGCATTAGAGTAACATAAGATATGCAGGCACAGGAGAAAGGTGAACACTGTATCCTCGGAGTAGTAAACGCTGGAACAGCTGAGGGAAAGAAGACTCTGCATTATAGAAATATGACATCCACAGGCCCATGAGATGGGGGAATGCAGTATCCTCAGAGTAGTAAAGGCTGGAACAGCACAGGGAAAGAAGACTGTGCATTAGAAGAATAGGACATCCAGAAGCACAGGAGAATGGGGAATGCTTGCAGTAGATGGGGCCCCCTTTCCTCTTCAAGCAAATTTTGACAGGTGGCAAAGCCCCGTTTGGTTCTTTAGTCCTGCCCCCTTTGGATAGGCTTTTGATGTGAATTTTAATATCAACATTTTTTTATATCAAAAAGATATCAAAATGTGATCAAAGTGTATTTTTATAGGAAGTTTGATATGTTTTGATATGAAAAGGGTATCATTTCTATCGGTTTGAAATTAAAGTTTATATTAAAATGTTTTAATATGGGAGAGCGCATGTGCGCTGTTGCTTGGTTGAGGGCATAGTGAGTTGTGAGGCGTTAGCCGGCGAGTGTGAGGTGTTGATGACGCTTTGATGACGCGGGAGTGGGTTGTGGACATGATGGTATAATGTCATGATGTTATATAAAGCTGGCCTTTGAAGAGCCTTTGAATAATTGTATATAAACTTTATATTATTTCTATTTATAAAATCAACAAAAACAAAAATGGGCTATCAAAAAATGTGCTTTGAGATCAAAAATGTTTGATATCAAAAACACAATTTATATAAAAATGTTTCAAACATTTGAAATCTGATTTTGTTTTTGATATCAACAATTTTTATATTGAATTTTTTATATCAAAATTATGGAATTTTTATATCTAAATTAAAATATATTTTTATATAAAAATGTTTTAAAAAATGTACATTGAAATGAAGAAACATTTTATATCAAAAGAATGTATATCCAAATTAATATAAACAATTTTTATATAAAACATTTCCAAAAAATGTATATCACATTTAACACATTTTATATCACAAATGTTTTATATCAAAATTTTAAATAATTTTTATATCAAAATGTTACAAACGTATATCAAAATAAAAAAAGACATCAAAATAATATCAATTTTTGTATATCACATTTTTTACAAAACAAATTTAATATCACTTTTTTATATCAAAATAATATTACATTTTTTATATCACAATTTAAAAAAATGAAAACAAAAATGATATCAAAATTATTTTAATAAGCCTTTGAATAATTTTATATAAACTTTATATTATTTATATATAAAGCTGGAATACATTTGATAAGCCCTGAATACATTTTATATAAACTTTATATAATTTTAATATCAAATTTGATTGAAATGGCTAGGGTGACATGGGGGTGGGCTTTAGAACCCAGATATATAGCTTTTTGTGATGGGGTGGAAAACACAGTGCTTTCTGAGTTAACCAAGGGCTACTATTATCAAGGCCGACTATTATCAGCTATAGCTATGACGAGGGGAAAACACCTCCAGGGCCCCTGTAGATTTTATGGTGTAAGGTGATCTGGAGATTGATCAGGACTTACTGACAGAGCCTGAGACCGGGGAGCACTGTGAAAACATGGCTACACTTTCTGTTGACATCAAACCGTCACTTACTGTTGCAGCTATTGGGGAGTCTTTTTGAGATTGCATACAAAACATTAAGGAACATGTGCCCATAACAATGGCTAATCTGGGGAAGGTGACCTGGAATGGCGATGACGCAATTATGGCGCAACCAACAGCGTACAATGTGGGTGCGAAGAGAATGGATATAAATCTATGGTTTAGCAGGCAGATGCAGTGACAATGCCAGAGACAGATTATCCCCTACTGCTCCATCAAAAAAGGGGTCCATGCGCCCAGGGTAACAGACGGTGTGCTATCCGGTAAGTATGTTTTACAGTGATTGTGTGTATTTTGGGTACAACATCCTTTCATCGCTGGATGTTTTTTCACAGGGTTTTTTCTACCACGAAATGTTTATCGAAAAAAAAAAATCACATTTTTTTGGGGGGGTTAAACAATTACATATATGGGATGTGGGTTTTTGGTAATAGATATAAACTGAAAGGGATTGGGGGGGTTGGTTGGGACCCCCAAAAAATAAATGTAAAAGAAATGTGATGGGTTTTTTCGATAAAACATTTGCGGTAAAAAACCCTGTGAAAAAACATCCTGCGATGAAATGACATGGAACCGTATTTTGTAGGGCGTAAGAAGTAGCCACAGTTAAAACTGTGCATATATGTTTTGTTTCCAACCTCTAACTGATAAAGTGGATGGCATTGAGGACAACCAGGTTGTAGCAGAGACCATCAATATTGACTGCGTTTGCTGTTCAAACCAAATTGAAAACTCAGGGCTTCTGAAAATGTCCTGTGTAAGGCCTGTGTTTCCCTAATGGAAAATGATAGTATAAAAAATGATACGGTTATAGCGGCTGTGACATGGATCGATATCATGGCTATCAAAGGTTTTGCAGCCATTGTTGTTAAAACATGTTTAAAACAGCACTTTCACAGATGGTGCTCAGGGCACAATATTGATGACCCCTCCCTACAGGATGCTCACAAATGTTTGGAAAAATATTACACAGATAATTCTCTACGTAAAATATGTCACATACTGAGCTCTACACACCTTGCAGAAATGATGCACTTGATGCAGGCGCTAACACAGCTAAGGGCTGAGCATGGGGCAAAGCAATGTTCATCTAAAACATTGTGGACGATACAAACAGTGAATAACCCTCTTTTGAAAATGAAGTAATTTAGACAGGGCTGCCCGATGTGTGCTAGAAGCATTATTGAGAAAACAGTTTATAAATGGGGGGATAAAGTATACCAAAGACAGTATGGTAGAGCAATGTGCATGGAACCCTGTAAACTGGCCTATGAGGCCTGAGACTATAGATGTTTTCATATGTATGTGCGCTTATTTGCAGGAAATAAAAAATGAACATCTGCTGAAAAGTGATCAATTTAATGTGAAACCAGCCATTGGAAGTGTATAGCGGTTATTGCTTGATCTACTTAAAGAGTAGCTGGATACTACATGTCCAAAGCTGCTGTGTTATCTGGAAGCACCAACGACGATATACAGAAGGAATTGTAACAATCTTTTATGCATTGCAAACATATGCGTAAACAGCAATCACCCACTAATGGACAACTACTGGCAAAAGCATCACTAAGGAGGTCACTGTGATTGAAGGTTGCTGGGCAGATCCTCATTGCGGTTAAATGTGGCCAACCTGCAACAAAGTTTTCGATGAGTTAAAGACCACTAGTTGTTTGACAGGGAACTTTATGAATTTCTGTCAAACATCTCTCTATTATGTATGTCTGCTTATCGACGCAGTAAGAGACAGGCTGTGTATGAAGTAATTGATGATACATCGAAATTTGTATCAGAGAAGATCATTGTACAACAGGTGCTAACTCAAGTTATTCAATGTGAATAAAAACACATGTTTTAAATATGAATAAAAATCTGTTGTTTTATAAAACCTGGTGTTGAATGGGTACAGAGGGCAAACATGCCCTCCGTACAAATGGCAGAAATATATGATGACTATAAAGATGTCAAGAGTTTATAACAGCACCTGTGAAAATAAAAAAAGTCAGCATTTGAAAACAACAGAATTTTATAGCGAAATGAAAACCAGTCTCTCTAAAAGTTGATGTCCCCAAGCACAACATAGCTGATGGCACCTAATTAACAAGTGATGTGTGTTATTATACATATAGTAAAAAGAAGCATGTAATAACGAACAAGACCTGTTTTATGAATTGTACAAATATTTCATTTATTAAAAAGATAAACTTAATACAAAAAGGAAAAATACATGTGTAAAAACGTTTTGATGTAGTAGAAAAAATAAATATGCAGTTGCAAATAGTCAAAAGCTCTAACACTCAACTTGAAAGGATGTGGCACAATTACAACTACAGAAGCACTGTGAAAAAGTGAGGGGTTGGTAGAGGTCCTTGTTAAAATATTTAATAACCATAGGGGTGGGTAAACCCGTCTGCTGCCACTGTTCTTTTATCAAGCACAACCCTGAGCGTCTTTTGTAGAGTGACAGTGTTCATTTTCCAATGTTTTTATAGTGCACTATACATGGATGTGTAACAACGATAGTTTGTGGGGTGTCACACGCATCTCCCTGTACAAAGGATTGCACCAGATCTTTTAAACTGTTGAAATGTACCTGGGCCGTGTTGTTAACATTTAACGTTTACTTTCATGTTGACGGTTCCTAGGAATGTGCGATAGGCATATGTTTTGAGCCTGCAGATATGAACTCCACAATGTATTCTTCAGGAGCTAGCTCAGAAGTCAGATTTCCTAGATAATTGACAGTGGGTGTGTGGACATCTCCAGGGAGGCTGACCAAAATGTGTGTTGTCTGAACTTGTTGGGTATCCCACAGCAGAGCGCCAGCAAACACAAGCCGTTTCATCATCTATGAACATGCAGCTGCACACGTCATAAGAATTATCAAATAGATATGTGTGAGGCATTTAAGGGTCTGTGATGATGGCTGTGTTGGGCAAATTAACTCTTTGCACAAACTTAGCCCACAAAGAATTGGAATCGTCCAAAAAGCATAAGAAAATAAGACTGAATGAGAGATTTGGCTGAATTTCGGCCATGCGAAAAAAAATTACGAACAGCCAAAAAGTTTGACCAAATCCCCCATTCGGTACACAGGGCTATGGGGGCTGCAGGGAGTCCCCGGCACCTTTGTTCACTATACTGTGAGTGGGGGCCACAAAAAGTAAAGAAAAAAAAGAAATTTCAAAATGGAAAAGACCCTTCGGCACCGGTTCCCGATCACAGAAGTGAAAGGGAACAGCTATTGCATGGACACAACAAGTTGGCGGCACACAGCGAAGTGTGCTGCTGCAAGGTAAGTAGGGGGGTGGGGCTGGGTGTGGGTAGAGGAGCAAGCATGTTGCTGCAATGTTCAGGGGAGAAAAGAACAAATGTTTTTTGAAAAATAACTTTCAGTCTTTTCTCCCTCGAACATTTCAGTCTCAGCCTTCCAACCCCAATCCCAAAGAATTAAGACATGATTTTGCCAACAGCCGCCGAGCTGGGGTTGTCCTTAATGTGTTCCACGCGCAAGCGTATGCCCTGATGTTTATAGTAATCATCAATGTAAACCCACTTCCTGAACCACTGCATAGCCGTCCGACCAAGACTGTCCGTATTGTTTTTCACCACTGCCAGTTAGGGTGTGCTGTATAGAGATGTTCTCTGTTTTCCAGATGTATAAGAACTGCGGAATAGTGTGCGTGGAATAACATTTTTGACGACCGTGATATGAACCATGGGGCAATAGCCCGATTGTTTTGGGTTTTAGATATAGTTGTCTGTAGCTATGCATACAACAACTAGCCACCATGACATTTTGAAAAGGGTCTATGTATGACACGTGTATTCCACCCATTATAGGTGTTTCACAACGAGTCATTTGAATAATGCCGTCCATCAACAAATTACATACTTCTCTTAAAATGTTCACATCTTCTTGACAGTAGACCCTTAACTCTCAGCGAAAGGCAAACACACTGTATTTATTCGCCTTGTAACAGGCAATAAACTGGTCTTTCTCACTAGCCATCATGTATTGAACCCCATATTGATCCTGGGGTGGGAATGGGCCTATGTAGTTTTGGTTAGCGGCTTTGTTAAAAAGATGGAGAAAGAAACCCTTTGAACCGGTAAAGCTAAAAGCTTTTGGAAGCTTGCTGAATTTCATGACCAAAAAGTTCAAGGAATCAATAAAGCGATTTTGTATATGCACCACAAAGATGGCAATTAGCTTAGCACCTTGGGTGATACATTTTACTTAAGGTTTTTCCTGAACTAGCTGTCTCAACACAAAGTATGAATCATATCCTTTGGAATTATGGGCTACAAAGGTGCTTGTTACAAAGGTGCTTATAAAGATAGCCACACAGGTGTCCTCTCTAAATTCCCAATAACTATCCCCTGATAGATGTCTGGCATAGATGTAGTTCAGCTGGTGTGTTATGTTTTCTTCGTGGGCCTCCATGTCATATATAATGTAATTCTCGGTTTTGTTTGATGTCTGCCGGCCGTCATGTAGCACAGGTGTTAGGCAATGTTGACAATGTAAAATGTGCACACGCTACAAATCATTCCAACACAGTTGTGACTCTCCGGAAGACATTTTTGAAATCCTGGACAATCAATGCGCGGCTCACACATGACCGTCCCCAGTGCCGCTTTTTGAATGTGTGTGTCTAGAAAGGTTTGAGACCTCATGAACGGGTGACACTGAGGGAATTTTGCAGGTTTTTCTTTGAGCGTTTGCTATTCTTGTCCTCGACACAAGTGACAGTGGTATTGGCAACTGTGTCAATGTTTGTTTTTGGAAATGTGATGACAATGCAGACAGAGGTGTTTAGACAACAGAAAATCTTTTGGATTCAATACACCGTAGAAGTGGTTGCCATGTTGTAAAACATATAAAGTGTTTTGGCTGTTATAGCCGTTGGCGGTAAAAACCGCCACACACAGATGTTAAAATGGAGTATCTTGATGGGTGTATTAAAATACTCCTCAAAGAGATTGAGTTGTCCAAAACCTAACAGCATGTCCATCGGGAGTCCCAACTTTGTGTGCACTTGCACAGCTTTCGCACATATGGCGGCGTCTGTCATGCTTTGTGGCTTGATTAAACCTATGAGACTAGACGCCAGACAGAGATTTAGGGGTCCGTGGTCAAAATGTAGCAGCCATCTGTCTTTGGATTTTATGATGTGGCTGTGCAGAATTTTACTCAGAGGCTTCTAAGCACCACCGGAATGGGGCATGACAACTAATGTGATGATTTATAGCGTGCAAAATACAAAATCTCAGTTTTACTCTACAGAAGTCTTCGTACATTTTCCAAAAACTGAAAAATGCAAAAAGTATCACGATTTTATCGCCTTTTAAACAAGGGTCTGTTTAAACCATCAGCCTCCATTCTTATTTGAACAAAATCATTGGGCCCAACAGTTTCGGGCTAAGGTTTCCACATCATCTGTTATGACTGCTATACCGTGCCCCAAGGAGCGTAAGTGATCCAAGTTTATGAATCTAAATTCCTCGTAATGCTCCATGGCTGCAAATGTTTTATAACTTCTTTGATAAGTTTTCACCCTTTCCAGATACACTGGGGCATCCAGCATCTGGGGGTCTGATATCTGTGGTGTGGTAGCTCAATTGCATCTGGATAGAACCCGTGGTGCCTGTTTAAAGATTTTAAATAAGCGACGCCTCTGACTCGAGATCCAGCCCATTTTAAGTTTTTTTGCCTGTTTAAGAGCACTGTCGAAGTGGATATCCTCCTCCGTTTTGAACAATTATTACATCTGTAACAATGGGTTTGATAGCGGTTCTGTTATTAATTTTACTCGATCTCCCGGAGCAACGGATGCTGTGAACTTGTTCTTGAGTGATTTGAGATGGCTCACTAGTTGCTAGTCAAAACTTTGCGGCATCCTCTGATATGTTTAATATTTGGGATATTTTTCAGGATCGGGTGCGGACGGAGATCTGACTATATTAGGTCCTGGAAATGTTTGTGGACTATCGGCTAAACAGTCGGCTGAAAATGCACTGATGGCTGGTGCGCTGTATTCAACAGCAGGGGCCTTGTTTAGTGTTGTAGCGAGCAGTGTCTCTATGAATCTTTCATGAAATGCATTATAAGACCCTCCTATGATGATGGTGTTGTGTTGAACAACCGGCCCATCGTCTATCGTAATATCTGCCTGCAACACTAAAGCTAATTCACAAGCCTCCACCTCTAAGGCACTAATATCACCACCCATGTGCACTAGTAGCGTCAAAACAGTCCCTTCTGCATTTTCTCTCAACCATAGATTGTAAAATCTGCTTCTTTTTACAGTTGGGTTTTAAACTTTACATAATGCTCAGTGAGTTTCTTATAATTTTGCTTTAAATTAGGTTTCCACATCTGATTTGTGTGACTTTTCCCCATTCTGTTGGGGGTCTGTTTGAGCTGTGTGTTAACTCAATGCATGCCCCAACTGGTCTTATACATAGAACCACCGCCCATACAACATATTTTAACGCTTACTCAAAGATCCCCAGTCACAGCCTTGAATGCATTTTTACATTTTATTACTAGCCTCGAGCTGAGTTGGTTTTGTTTGATGCTTCTGTAAAAAACTTAGAAATAAGTCACCAAATGCTATGATGTGAGTCAACATGATCAGGTTTAAAATATGATAATTCCATGAGTTGCTGTCAACGGCTGTTAAAGAAAATAGCTGTTCAATAACTGCAGAGCCCTACATAAGTATATTCACAGACAATGTCTGAGAATACAAAGTGATTTTATAATCATAATATTGTAAACAAATTATAAAGAATGTGACAGCCCCTTCAGCAGTAAAGTTAGCCGTAATCTAGATATTATTTGAATCAGTTCTTAGCCTATATTGTGATTGCCTGGTTATTTTAAAATTGTAATATTTTACGGGTATAATTTTATCAGTTTTACTAAATGTTCTAAATTGTGTCTGAATAGCCTTGTGCTGAGCAGTTTATCTACCAATGCATTGAGTTAGCTTCATATTTACCAAAAGTGATTGTGGACTTAATTTACGGATCATTACCACCTGGTGCTCATAGCCTGAACCACAAGCCCCAAGATCCTTTGTGCTGCGCACCCATTCTACGGAAGCGGGGCGCAACACAGGCTATAACTAGACTGCTTCAGTGCTGCCAAGTTGTTGACATTTTCGGTTCACTGTAATTTAGATAGTATTTGAATCAGTTCTTAGCCTATATTGCGATTGCCTGGTTATTTTAAAATGGTTATATTTATGGGTATTATTTTATCAGTTTTACTAATTGTTCTAAATTGTGTCAGACTAGCCTTGCGCTGAGCAGTTTATCTACGACTGCATTGAGTTAGCTTCATATTTACCAAAATCAGTTGTGGACTTCATTTATGGATCATTACCTTGTGGTGCTCATAGCCTGAACCACAAGCCCAAAGATCCTTTGTGCTGCACACCCGTTCTACGGAAGCAGGGCGTGACACAGGCTATAACTGGCCTGCGTCAGCGTGGCCAAGTTGTTGAAATAAACAGTTGACCCTAATTTAGATATTATTTGAATCAGTTCTTAGCCTATATTGTGATTGCCTGGTTATTTTACAATAGTAATATATTACGGGTATAATTCTAAATTGTGTCAGACTAGCCTTGCACTGAGCGGTTTATCTATGACTGCATTGAGTTAGCTTCATATTTACTAAAAGCGGTTGTGGACTTCATTTATGGATCATTACCGCGTGGTGCTCATAACCTGAATCACAGGCCCCAAGATCCTTTGTGCCGTGCACCCGTTCTACGCAAGCGGGGCGCGACACAGGCTATAACTGGCCTGCGTCAGCAATAGAAGCCTGTTTTAGCCTGTTTGTGTCAGAGTCGCCAGTCGGCAGGAGATGCTGCCGGCTGTGATATCCGTTCAGTAGGACCATCCATTGAAAGCCTATCATTGTGGTAAGATATGTGAGAATGATGCGTGGTTTTTGTTATAGTGCTACCTCTTTGAAGGAATTAGAAAACTCCCTTGCTAACATATCTTTGAGAACTTTAAACAAAATTAGGGACCTGGACATTATTAAACACACAACAGTACCTCACACAGTGTCTGAGGGAATTACTGTGAGCTGTAAAGCTGCACTTGTCAATGCTAGATCAGCAGGGGCTCATTCTACTGAAATAGCAGTGCTCATAACTTGGATTTAGTCCTGATTATGAAACTTGCTTCACTGAGGTTTCGCAGAGCTCATTTCATGAGCTGGTTCCAGAGGACTATTTGATTAAATATATGAACAGAGTAGGTAAAAATGGTGGAGGTGTTGCAGTTGTTCACAAGCCTGCACTGCATATCTCACACTTACATGCTCTGGAGTGGGGTGATGATGCTCAGGTTGGGCAATTTACCTTTCATATCTCCCCAAAAGGCTCTAATCATATAATTCTGGGCTACAGACCACCGGGCCCTTATAAATATTTTCTGAAGAACCTTGACTCCTTCCTTAGTAGTGGAGGGAGCAAATATAAGGAAGTACTTCTGATGGCCGATTGGAATATCTGGTTGGATGAGCAGACAAAAGCAGACTCTAAAGAGCCATGGGATCTCCTGAATATTCACTGTCTTTATCCCCTAGGGTTTCAAGCATCACACATAAAGGAGCATTGTTTGGATGTTATTATAGCTAGAGGCACGTATGCCCTTTTGAAGGATATTGTGCCTATTCATCGGTCCGAACATCTCGTGCAGTTTTTCTCTTTAAGCTTGCCCAAGAGGGATAAGGATAACTCCAAGGACAGACCGATCATCTACTCTCGGAAAGCCAAAAATGTGTATAGTATTAATGGTCTTGAAATCAAGGAGGCTCTTGCCTCCCTTGACTCTCTGCTCCCCTATCGATTTGTTGCAGCTGGGGCTTTGACTTGGGGCACTATTTGCACCAACACCGCCCCTTTAAAACCCCAAAATAAGAGAATCTCTAATCCTTGGTTCTCATAGAAATTAATTCCTCTGTGCAAGCTAGTCAGTAGGACCAAACCGAAAATGGCAACAGAAACAGACTATGGAGAACAAAGTTAGGGCCAGGAGTGCATTAACGGACTACAAACTGGCTATTTTTCAAGCTAAGACAGATTTTTTGAGTAAAAAGTTAAAAGCTGCCAGTAATTTTCCCAGGGAATTGTTTCCATCATCTCGAAATTCTGCAACCGTAGCTGCAAAGCTACTTCGTTTGATCTTTCTATTGTGCAGGCCAATCTTTTCAATTCTTTTTTTATTGAAAAGATTGAATACATTAAGGCTGATATTGTTCAGGCCGCTGTCATAAGTTTACCTGTACCACTAGATAATCAGTCTGGAGTTAACTTGACCTACTTACAGAGTCAGACTCCATTGCCTACTTTTGATTTTCATTTAGTAGCAGAAAATGATATATATCAATTATTGGAGACCCTTAAGCCTACCCTTAATTTGCTGTCTCCTCTTCTTGCTTTTGCAACAAAGCGCATGGCGCTGGACCTGACTCCTTTCGTGACTAAGTTTGTTAACAAGTCACTGACATGTGGGATTGTACCTGATAGCTTAAAGCATTCTTTGGTCACCCCTCTATTGAAAAAGCCAATGTTGGATTCCGAGATTCTCCAGAACTACTGTCCCATTGCAGGGCTTTCTTGGCCGGATAAAATCCTTGAAAAGGTGGTCACAGAGGAATTTGTAGAACATTAACTGCTATTGGATAAGTTCCAATCAGGTTTTAGACCAAGATTTGGAACTGAGACTGCTCTCCTATCTGTACATGATGATTTGTTAAGTGCCACGGACCAAGGTGAACTCTCCCTTTTGGTAATGTTGGATTTATCTGCGCCCTTTGACACAGTAAATCATCACATCCTTCTTGAGCGATTGCAAAAGGTAGGTGTTAGGAAAGATTTCCATTTCATTTGTAATTTTCTCTCCTGTTGTGTACCCGCCCAAATTTTTGTTGATGTTTAACACCATAGTCTGACTTTGCCAGAGGAGCACAACCTTCTGCTGCACTCTCCTGGGCTTTTCACTCACTTTATTATGGGGAAACTGATATGCCCTTACAGACAGTCAGTACTGGGAGACTTTGTTTCCCTTAGTCCTTGCAATGTTGCAACTTTTCTGCAACATGTTGCAAGTGCACAATGAACCGTCCAGTACAGTGCACTTGGGTCTTCCTGTCATTTCTAAAGGCCCTACATACTCTTGAAGGATCTTTTAGGAGAAGTGCAGATGTGCCTTGGACAGGGCTGGTGGCAGCTTATCATTTTATGTATTTTTAACCCTTGCCTGCCAGGTAAACTGTGTCTACCGCATTTGGCACAAATAGGTGGCCTAGCTCCAAAATGGCCATGCCACGAAGTTCTTTGTCCTGTCCTTTGGCCGTCTTGCCCCTTCACCTACCCCAGGTCTGTATTCTCCCATGAAATGCCATGCTTTCATGGGCTTCTGCATGCCTTGTGTATGTACTTCCAGGAAGTGGGTTGGACTCTCTGGTTCCAATACACATCCTGGGTGCCAGAGAGTCTAGTGTGCTGTGAATGCCTGGGACCACTGTGGTCTATGATTGGCCCACATATGGTGTGCCTGTATGTGAGCAGATCTTCCATTGGGTCCTCTTTGTTTTGGCACAAAGGAGATTCTGGATAAGAGAAGGCTCCAAACACCCATACCATGTCAATCTCCTGAGTTCTCACTTAACGAAGGATAGGATCCAAGTATCCTGAAACTAAGAAGCCGAGTCAAGGAACCGCTGGTGACCCACTGGAAGATTTGGCACCCTGAGCACGCTGTTGTCCCGTTGGACCCCTCTGTATCTGATTGAACTAGAAGGTCTGCGAAGGTGCTTTGACCCATTGGAATAGTGGGACTAGATATTCTGGGCACCTTCATCAAACCCTGCAAGTAAGCCTTCTCGGAAGTGTCCATGGGCCAACCAGTGGGCTGACCAGTTTGCGCAGGACCTTTGCTCAGATACCGCGACCATTTCGAAGAAGCCCTTGAAACTTGGTAAATCTCAAGCTCTGTGTTCACGCACTGTCACACTGAATTTCGAACACTTGGCATTCCCAGGTCTGGAGTAAAGACAGAGTGCCCGAACCTGAATTCCGTGTCATCAGCCGTGGTGACGAACTTTGCAAGTGTATTGCAGCTGTGACCCTCTGTGCCCTGAAGCCTGCTACAGTGAAACTGGCCTGATCCATTCACCAGGAGTGGAGAAATCGCCTCTGTCCTGTTTGGGAATCAACCTGGTAACTTTGTCGCTGAAAGCCGCAGAACCGTGAGATTGCTGCATTTGAACCTGCAACTGAATTGGAATCGATTGCCAAAGTTTGGTCCGGAGTGCGCCGGGGTTCAGTGAGTAACTGCAAACCTTACAGGTGGCCCCTAGTGCATCCATCCATTTTTACACATGAGTGGCCCCTGAGGGCCCCTCTCCATTCCACAGATAGCCTGATCTATCGAACTATTCCCAACTCTTGGAATCTGTTCTGCCCTCTCAGGGAGACCCTCCACAAATAGTGGGAACCTATTCTGCATCACCTCACCCACCTTCCTGAGCTGCTACAGACCCTACAAGAGATCCCGTTTTCACCCATCTGCACTACCGAATGCGCCAGCATTGCACGTACATTTGAGCACAAGGCTCCCCTCTTCTTAGGGACTGGACTGCCTTTCAGTTAGGATTGTGATTACTGCAGAACTGCCTTAATACTCTTTTCACTACCTGCTTCCTTCCCTTTTCTAGGTTGTGAACCCATTTCGTGCATTAACCCTTTAGGCCCCTTGGTTTTGTATATATATATTTTAGTAGGATCGTGTTGGTTTAAAAATGTTACTGTTAATAACTATTGTGTTGAAGCTCAAAGGCCTTGAATAAATGTATTTGTAATATATATACACCTGACTGGGAGTGATTTGTAAGTGTCCTTTACACTGTGTGCTCATTGAGACCATTCAGTCACCCTCACCCCTCCTGAGACCTAGCCTTAACTGCTGCCAATGCTACCTTGATTGGTCTGGCTTGTCCAGAAGGTTAGCCTGTTCCAAGAAACTAGGCTGGCCTTCTGAACCTCTGCCCACCAGCTCAGAGTTCAGAAATCCATCTTAACAGTAAGAAAAGTCTCTCTGATCTTGCTATAGGCTGGTTTAGGTAATTCTTGGCATTCTATCAACAACAGGTGAGACTAGGTGAGTTCCTCTCAGATTCCATCAGGCTGAATTGTGGAGTCCCTCAGGGATCATGTCTCTCACCTTTGTTGTTTAACCTGTATATTCGGCCTCTTTTGGAGATCTTGAAATGCCACGAGTTGAATTTCCATTCCTTCGCGGACAATACCCAGATCTTCATTAGAATTGTTAATTTTGCGGACGCATTTAGCAGGTTGGGGCAGTGTCTGGATGAAGTAAGCAAGTGGATGTTCAAAAATCAATTACAACTAAATGCAGCTAAAACCAAACTCATTTTGTTTGGACGAAGACATTTGTTGACCACAGCCAAGAAACTGCCCATTCCAACCCATCTAGGAAAAAGTTTAAAATGCTTATCCAGGGTAAAGAATTTGCGCTGTGGTTGTCAAGATGACCTTGGCAGCGAAGGCCAGGTGGGAGGAAAAGTTCAGGCGGTGCATTTTGTTCTGACACTCCTACGCCAGGCACTTCCCTATATCCCCAAAGAAGATCATGCGTCTGTGGTTGGCGCTTTGACCAGCGTGTATTTGTAAAACTGTAATAGTCAGTTGCTTGGGATTCCATCTAAACAAATCCAAAGACTCCAAAAAGCACAAAATGTGACACTGAGGATGATTTTTAAGTTGGGCAGAACTGCTCATATGTCATTGTTTCACTGTGACTTGCATTGGCTGTCGATAGAAGATTGAATAAGGTTTAAGGTAGACTGCCTTATTTTTAAATGTGTAAATGGTATTGCACCTCTATACTTGAGGGACCTGATTCATTCATACCAGCCTGCAAGACAGTTGCGATCTAGTGACTGTTATCTTCTATCCATACCGCAGTAAGTGTCCAAATCGCGGGGAGACAGAAGATTTTCTCTCTTTGGTCCAAAATTGTGGAACTCTTTACCACTAGACCTGAGGACCCTTAGATCACTCTACAAGTTTCGTAGAGCACTGAAAACATTTTTGTTTAGACAGAGTTCTATTATATTCACTGGTCGTCTTCTAAATGGGCTTAGCTTTGTTCTGTATGAATTATGTTACCACCTGTGCCGCTACACGGGTTGGACCGTTCTGTGCGCATTGCAAATCCCCAAATACAAAAATACAAATACAAAGTTACACCACAACCACCCTGTGACTCTATTTTGCTAAACACACCGATTTACCGTTCCGATGCCACTTCTGATATCCCGGGATATCAGGCAGCGGAAACAGTGTTACAGGGTTGGCGGCAACCCACCAGTGCCGCAGCCCGCAGGTGGGTTACCGCCAACCTTGCAATGAAGTCCATGTGTCAGTGAAATTGTGCGCCAAACTCCTCCATGAAGGTGCTTATTTTCTCTTGCAAACATTGACCAACGATTGTAAAATAGCACTCAGGTTAAAGCTTACTGGATGGACTGTTAGAAAGAGACAGTTCTAAGGGGGTAAAAAGTATTTATCAAACCACTCAAAATTGAATTCCTCCAAAGCAGCATTGGCATTTCACTTATATTGCAATCAGAGTCTCAAAGGTGTTCATCTAAAACACGATGAAAAGGGTACTGTAAAGTAATGCCCCTCTGAACGTGTCAAATTCCCAAAGTGTGACAGATGAAAATACTTGTGCCAACATCCTTTAATATCTGGGGAATCCCCTAGATGGCATTCCATTCCATCATTTTTGATCTCATTAGATCCACGATGGAGAGCTTCTCCAAAGGATCCCGCCAGCCCAGACCGCTCAGGCACGCCCATGCTGCACATGAGCACAAGGCGCCCCACCGTATTTCATCCTAGTTGGGCCTCATCAGTGAGGTGCAGCTTCTGTTACTTAGGACCCTTTCGGGGATGTGCCTCCTACTTGAGATTCATCAGAAAAACTAAAAGCTGCGGTACGGCATGTTTTTTCGGTTGCATTCAAATTTGAACTCCTTTGTGCTATGAGAGATAGATAGAGCCCAAGAATATGCAGGTCAGGATTGACTCCACTCCCAAAGGTAGCACTCCACACCAACCAGCTGCCTTAAACCCAGCACTTGCCATTTGCTGGCTGCACTCCCTCTGTTTGTTGCCTTTTTATTTATTAATTTATTATTATTTATGTTTTTATCCTCCTTGCTCTGCACTCTCCTTTTGTTCCCCCTTCCATGCACTTCTCCCTCTACCCCTCTACCATGCACTTGCACGTCCTCAATGTCACTGGGCCTAGTAAGATTGTTGTTTTTGTTTCTCACCTGTTCCCCTTCCCTTGCCTTGTCGCGCTCTGAAACACTTGTGTATGAGCGCAATAGAAATAAAATATCAATATCAAAAACAACCTCTGTCCTCCCACTTAAGATTTCCTGAGAAAACCTGAGTGAGGAATGAAAATAGTTAGGCAATTCATAATAGCTAGTTAGAAATCCTTTGGAAGCATTCCATCATCGTTACCCCTGTATATCATTACTGACAACAACCAACCATTTCCAAATCAGGTCTGGGCCCACCACCAAGTCTGCATCCCCTCTGCACCGGAGCACAGTCAGTGGAATGTAGCTTGGGTCCCTAGGCACTGCATTATCCCTTTCAGAATGTGTAATCCAGGAATGCCTCTCAGTAATGCCCCTAAAATACTGTATCATACATTGGCACCCTGCTTGAGGGAGCCAACCAATCAGGTGGCTAGGAATGTGGGCTGAAACCGGCGATCTTAGCCTGCGTTCCAAGCAGCCTGTTGGGCAGTTCCCCCAGTTGCAGAACTGCTCATATGTCATTGTTTCACCGTGACTTGCATTGGCTGTCGATAGAAGATTGTATAAGGTCTTCCCACACCCTCTGTTCCCCTTTTTTAAGAGTCCCCCTGCTCACTTACCTCTTCGCAGCAGAAGCAAATAACTCTGTCGCTCTTTGCGCACTGCCCCTGACGGCCTCCATGGAAAGGGAAGAGGGGATCTGTACGGAGCCCTGCCTTCCCATTCCATGGTAGCCATCTTGGAACAGTCTTTTCTTTCTGCGAACGGGACACCGAGAAACGACCCATTCAGGTGAAGAGAATGCTTTAATTGGAACAGAATTGTCATTCCAAATACGGTGCTATAAGCAAGGCTACATGTAAATGCAGATGGAAGTCAATCTGTTTTCTCTATATATTTATTTGGAAGGGGAACCAGTTCTTGTTTTATGTGCGAATGTAAAACTGCTCCTCACATGCCTGAAGAGCTGCTGATCATATTGGAGCCGTGAAAAGCCCTGTATGGAACTTTGACAATATGCGAGATACATAAGGCGTGTGAGGAGCAATTTTTATTTTGCACATAAAACAAGAAGCGAAGTGCGCAAATACCTGTAGGAAGTTGAAAATAAAAAAATACAATACAACAGCCCTTTTTTAGAAACCCCACATCCATTAGCGGTACTGAACTAGTGAATGTTTTGTTCACAATGAATTATCATACAAATTTGATTTGTTGTACGAACATATGGAATTAATTTATTGAACTTACTTGTACTCTTTTTTTAGAGTTGTGTTGAGATTGGATTGTTAAATCCTATGTGTTGTTTTAATATATGTAGTTTAATAATAAAGTCTTAATTTTTTGACAAATCATTTTGTGTGTATGTCCACTGTCCCGTGGCTGAGATAATTTTGCTCTCAAATGGAAGAAATTGAAGAAATGCATTTTTTTCATAACAAAGTTTTATATCAGTGGCATCAATACGCCGTTCAGGTTGGAGAGAGTGGTAATCGGTGTCATTATGTGTTTATGGACCTTTTGAATGTCCTCAGAATACTGGAGTAAACACTAACTTCTCTCAGACTACTGTATCATAAGACAAGTAGTCTTAGCTATAAATAATGCAGTTAGAATACTTTTCCAAGATGCAACTGCCTTCAGAATACTGTGCCAAGCAGAAACTGCCCACAGAATACTCTATCATCCAGTAACTGCCCTTAGAATACTGTAATAAACAGTAACTGCCCTCTGAATACTGTATCATAAGACAAGTAGGCCTAGTTATATGTAATGCACCTAGAATAGCTTGCCCTCAGAACACAGCTGTTCTAAGAAGTAACTGCAGTCAGAATATTGTATCGTGCAGTAACTGCCATCTGAATACGGTACCATAAAACAAGTAGGCTTCGCTATATGCAATGTACCTGGAATAACGTGCCCTCAGAAAACAAATGTACTATGCAGTAATTGTAGTCAGAATATTGTATCATGCAGCCACTGCCCTCAGAATACTACACAAGCCAGTAACAGCCCTCAGAATACCATACCATAAAACAAGTAGGATTATCTATAAGTACTGTGCAAGAATACTGTACCAAGCAGTTACTGCCCTCAGGAAAGAAAACTATACCAAGCGGTAATTGCACTCAGAATACTGTGTTGTGCAGTAATTGTCCTCAGAATACTGTATTAAAAACGAACTGCCCTCAGAATATTAAAATAAACAGTAACTGACCTCAGAATAATGTATAAGCCAGTAACTGCCCTTAGAATACCGCACTAAACAGTAACTGCCCTCTGAATACTGTACCATAACACATCTAGGCTTAGCTATATGTAATGCACCGGGAATAATGTGCCCTCAGAAAACAACTGTACGAAGCAGTAATTGCAGTCCGAATACTGTACCATGCAGTACCTGCTCTCAAAATACTGTACCAGTCAGTAACTGCCCCCTGAATACTGTACCATAAGACAAGTAGGCTTAGCTAGAAGTAATGTTCGGGAATACTGTAACAATCGGCAACTGCAGTCCGATTAGTGTACCAAGCTGTAGGATCAAAAGAAATATCGAGGCTTAGTACCACCAAAGATGAAATACGCCAGTCACAAGTTCAAAAGTACATGTACAGTTTATTGATCAGATAGCTATCTGGCTCTCAATGCCTCGCAGTGTGTACCAGCAGACACCGTGAGCGGGGAGAGTGCTGGCCATTACAAAGACACAGGTTTTTATACATTTTGCCACAGTCCCAGTTACATCGTCCAGCCCATCGTCGAGTTACATATTAATTAAGGGTTCGTAGCCAGTTCACATACTAATACAGATTCAAATAACTATACATTGTTCAATGTTTTCCTCAAACACTAAACATGTTTTCCTGCACATATGATACAATGGTAACATTTGTTTTTAAGCTTAGGGTTAATCCAGTTTCAAGGAACATACACAACGATTTCTGCAAAGACACACAGTTTCAACTATTCAACATGCTGTTCCACTGTTTGAACGAGGATAACGCTATTGGTACAGACAACATCTAAATTAATGTTCAGTTCAACTCTAGTTTAGCTCCAAGGTTTCTGAGTACAGGACAAACAATCCACTTTCAGCAGCCACAACATGTTTATCTGCGTTGATTCAGAGCAAAGTTCATTTTTCTCGGCTGGAGCCGAAAACACAAAGTTTAACGTAAAGCAGAAACAGGAGTTTAATAAAAATGGTGTATGATTCTAAAATGGCGGCGTAGTCAGCCTTATTCAGGTTCATTCAAATGCGATTTTCAGTGCGATGCGAATTACGCTTAGGCCAATGTTCGTTATCAAGTGGTATTATGTGAAATATACTTTAACAAAGCAGTTCTGCCCTCGAAACAGAACACTGTAGCAACCAATAACAACACTAAGAATAATGTTTAATATAGAAGCTGGGTCAGGATTGTTTACAGCTCTGTATTCTAATATATCGGCGCTATGCAGTCTTGCATGCTCTCTATAGTCTCATTAAGAGAGGAGAGAGAAGACCACGTGCATAGACATCAGTCTGACACCACCCCAAAAGGAACAGACTAGTCAGGCTGGGTCCTGAGTTTCTGCATGTGTGGACTTCATCAGTGCACAACGGCTGCAATTCAAACACAGCAGTGGAATGTCTCAGAGCTTCACAATTTGCTTGCAGCTGCCTGCCGTCTTTGTGTGTTGCCCTGTGCTTTAGAGTACAGTACTTGCTCTACACTTGTCATAATGGTTCATTACTCACTATAGTCCATGAAATTAATATAGAAGTTGGTGTGATTAAATGGTGAAAATGAAAATGGTATCTTACTTGTTCACTATTGTACTGATGGTGCTTCATGTGAGGAGACAGAGGGTAGTTTGGCATACCCTTGATCTGATGCTTGCAGTATGATATGATAGGTTATTTATAATGTGCTTAATACCCAGAAGTTTCTAAGCGCGGACCAGGGGATCGAACCTGTGTTGCTCCGTGTCATCTTGCATCCGCGTTGCTCCTGAGCTTTCCTCCCGAGACAGTGACGAGCACACTGGATACTGCATCCATGTGTTCACGCTTCCCACACAATTTCTGATCCAACCTCTCACATAGCGTAGATATGGCGATCTGAAACAATTGGCTCTCCAGATGTTTTGGTCTCCCATAAGCTCTAGGCAGCAGAGTCAATGGTGCGGAATCTTGGGTCTTATAATCTGGAAAGCCGTAGGTTGCAGACCCTAGATGGCTGCGGCACCCACCACTTTTGTGTGGTGAAAGCCGATTGGACCCCGGATCCATTTGGTTTTCATGCCATTCATCACACAGATCTGGTGAGTCCAAGGTACCGCCACCATCCACAAAGGCACACGATAGCGGTCAATACAGCCGGTCAAGTGGCACAGCAAGTAGACCACTCGCTTTGACATCCGTGCGGAGCCTGCTAACACAGGTTCGAATCCCGGCAGGGCCAAACTCAGCCTTTCATCCTTCCGAGGTCGATAAATGAGCATCACACAGCGTGGGTAAAAATAAGCACCGCTCACATACCCGAGTGTTCGTAGTGCTATATAAATGCAAAATTATTATTATTATTAATACCCTGTTCATTCACACAGATTGCATAAAGGCACCTGGTCATACTCTGTTTGAATAAAAACATTCCTCGCGGATCGGAATGATGTGGAATAATCTGCAACAGGATTCACACAGAGTTTTTTCGCAACTGAGAATTGAAATGCGCAGAAATGGATCAAAGGCCTGTATAAACATTTCCACGCTTTTTCTAGACATCCTTCTTCAAAAGAATGAGCATTTTAATGCGTTCCAACATAAAGATGCCATTTTGAAGTGAAGAGAAACTCACTTCCAATTTGGAACCAATAAAAAGTACTTGCTTTAATATTCCTTTGGAGACATAGAAATTCCACTGGAGCACTCATTTTATTTACAGTGGAATATTTTGTTATTTACTATATATGCATATTTCTTTACAACAAATTAGCCCATTGGTACCCGAGCTCTGTACACATATGGCATTACGAAAACAACAAAGCTAAAAGCTAACAATGTGGCCAATTTTGCCATTCCTGAAGTCAAAAAAAGAAAAATCTGATTACATTGAAAACTATAAAATAAAAATCATTTTACAGAGTGAAAAATAGGGTTAAGGGATGGGCTATGAACATGTTCTCCTGAATACATGGTAGTCAGGTCCAAAGCGAGCATCACTATGCAGTCGAGTACCATTAAAAGACGGCTACCCGATTTAACTTTGATTATTTGAAATGACATTGGCCACTCTATTTCGAAGGATTCATTGGTACACACTTCTTTCTTTGGGCATCATTACGTAAAAATGGGCGTATTTAAAAATACAGCTTGTTTCATCACTCCGCCTAGTCATGGTTGTGAAGCCCAAATGTGGAAAAATCCATCTGCTGTTGGTTGGGGGTATTACATCCGCGAAAAGTGGCAGCAATGCAGCATTCAGTGTTAACGCTACCCCCAATAGCGTCCTGTGGCCCTTTAGAATGGGGATTAAAGGTAACTGTGAAGCTAACATTGAGGGGCAGATCCATGGAACAAACGTGCACTGAAAATCGCAGCGCAAGGTGGCGCAAGCGTGAAAAAGCAAGCGCACGCGCACGCGTGCGATTCAAGGAAGGCGCTGCATGTGTATACCACTGGTTGTGCGCCAAATAGGTGCGTTGCGCACGCTGGCGCACACATCATCAAACGGCGTGTGCTACGCGCACAGCAAAAGCGCACATAGCGCGGCGCACACAACAAAAGTGGGCGGAACAGTGGGCGTAACACGCGGAATGGGGAATAACGCGTGAAAAAGAAGGCGTAATTGGGGAAGTACTGCAGGGAACTACACAGAACACCCACATGCACGCGAACAACCCGTATTCATGGATCCGAATACTGGAAACCTGTGCATGGCAAAAGACGCGCATAGGCGTCAACGCGTCCACCACAGGAAGGCAGGTGGGAGCGTCCCCGCGCACAGTATAAAAGTGCGCGCAAACAACAAACACGTATATACCGCTACGATGAATGCCCCATTTGTCGAAGCACTGATCGTGGGACACCGCAGGAGGAGGAGAATAGCCAGGGCACGCATTTTTTCACCCCGGACAAGCCTTTTTGGAATGCCTGACGACCAGGTCTACGGCAGGTATAGATTTCCACCTCGTATCATCCTGGTCAGGGAGTGGGAAGATGACCTTACATCCCCCACCCTCTGCTCCCAAGCATTGAGCCCCTTGGAGAAGGTGCTCAATGTCCTGCATTTTTTGGCAACTGGGTCATTTCAGCAGACTACTGCCATAGTGGGGGGGTCTCACAGGCCACGCAGTCACGCTGCCTACACCAGGTCTTGGCAATCATGACAGCGTGCCCCTCAGTGTGCAGGCACATATACATGCCCAGAACACCCGCAGAAAGGCAGGCCGTTGTCCAGGACTTTTACAGGGTGACACACTTCCCCAAAGTGCTTGGTGCCATAGATTGCACCCATGTGGCCCTACGTCCACTGAGCACATCTACTGAAACCGCAAGCACTGGCATTCCATCAACGTGCAGGTGGTATGCGATGCAACGGGAATCATCACCTCTGTCTATGCAAACTACCCTGGCTCCACCCATGACAGTTTCATATACAGAATGTTTGCCCTGAGCCAGGCCCTGGAAGCTGGGCAGCATGGCGACACATGGCTCCTAGGTGAGTACAAATGCCTGTGCACATGCATGCATGTCACACACACACACAAACACACAAACCCCAATAATCACAACCATCATCACCTCTCCAGGGGACAGTGTCTACCCTCTGAGCAACCACATGATGACGCCAATCCGAAACCCCACCACACCACCCCAGGTAAGATATAACGCTGCCCATATTGCAACCAGGGCCATAGTGGAGTGCACATTCGGAGTGCTTCCGCTCCCTTGACCGTTCTGGTGGGCAGCTACTCTATGGACCCCCAGTAGTGTGCAGGATCATTGTGGCAGCATGTGTCCTGCACAATATTGCCACAAGGCAGGGTGTACCGGTGGACATGGTGGTGCCCCCACATCCCCAACCACAGGCACAGGCACTGCCCATGGGAGGGGACAAGGCACGTGGCGAAGCAGCCCGGACCCAGCTTGTGGCCACATTTTTCACCTAAACTCCCACCCCTCCGGAGTGCACACAGGCCTGGCACATACCAGGTGACAATCGATGATGACAAAGAGACAGTCAACTGTCACAACTTTATCACCCAGAGAATGTTGCCATGGAAGTGCCACATTGTGTGCATCCCTAGCTACTTAAACATAACCAGTCCTGTGTGACCAAAAGGCACACATGCAAGATGTGAATCACACAGACCTGCAAAACAGGCCATGACTATCACTGCTATGTCACCCAAACCCTCCCAAACCACAACATGACATGGCAAGCAATAGCTATACACCAACACAGTACCAATAAGGTACACATTGGCCCTCATTACGACCCTGGCGGAGATCATGGTGCAATTTGCACCATGGACCATGGCGCAAAGCTGCCAACACCGCCATGGGGGTTGGCGGATTTACCGCCCCATTCCGACCTTGGCGGGGCGGTAAATCCCCAATCCCCATTTTACCCTTCCCCATTCCCATTTTTGCCCCATAGGGCATAATGGGAGTGGGGAAGGAGTTAATTACGCCACCGTAAATTACGGTGGCGTAATTAACAACAAGGTCCCGTAGCGCCATGGATTTTTCCGCCCGGAAAAAGCAGGCGTAAAAGGCTCCATGGCGCTACGGAATCTCGTAGTAAGGCGGAAGGGTACGCCATGATTTACGCTGGCGTAAACCCTCTCCGCCAGGGTCGTAATGAGGGCCATTGACATGTGAAAAATGTAAAGTGGCATCACACAATGATGCCTGACATGGAATCAGATGAAATGACTGACCAACAACCTCCCACCCAAAATAAGTCATACCCAAATGCATTCCAACAGTTGTAGTTGTAACATATCAATGAATGCCTATCTACATGCACATTGTGCATTGCAAAATCAACACTGCAGCTTCTGTGTGCCGTGTCCACCTCATGCAACACACTGCTCAGCACACAGCATAGTGAACAGCCATTGTGTGTGACGCACACCGTGAGCATCACATCCAAGCGACAAACTACATCAAAAAGCAAATTATGCATGTACAGGATCCACAATTGGTCATAGACCATGTGCTGCAGGGACACAGTGGGCACCAGAAGGCAAACAGAGTGTACATGTGGACATGGAAGGGTGGTTGTACATGTAGTGGATCATAGAGCAAGTGTGTGGGTCAGTAGGGACATGCACTCAATATATGCATGTGCAATCAAGTGACCATCAGTTTCCTCTACACATCACATGTGAACATTCACCATGTGTACACCCCAGCATGTCAAGCCACAACTATTCCCTCACACCTGAAACGTAAACACAACACATGAACAGGCATTGATCAGCAGAATACATCATGTAACCAGGATACTGTAATTACAATGTCAGGGTGTGCATCACACTGTAGGGCAAGGCAACTGTCAACAACAAAACACCCCCCCCTCCCTCACAAATCACCATGACCCACTGAACAACTGCACCTGGGTTATCTAGCCTTCATCCTTGAATTTTACCTTCCCACAGGATCACCCTTCCCCTTTATCACCATCTCCCACCTTGTGTGCAAAAAGTGTCCAGCACCCTCAGAGGCCACCTTGACTTGCAAAAACACCACATCAAAGAGAACTCAAAGCAGGCCAAGACAGAAGCCAAGCAAAAAGCCTGCAGGCAGCAAAACAAACCAGAAGACCCTCCAGTAGATAACTTGAAGTAGCAGTATGTCACAAAGCCCAAGTACTACCACAATGACGTAACAATCAAGGGAGCACAGTAAAACAATGTCACAACAGGATGTGTACCATGTGTGGTACATAACACAGAATAATGCACCACAAACTGATGTGTACTGTCACTGCTCCCGTGTACAGGTTCAGGAGTGGCACGAACCAACCACCCCCACCGTGGCTGGGTGCCTGCAAGGTCAAAATCACACAGGCCTCTGAGACCCTGGTAGGGAAGGAGGGTCAGGGATATACAGTCAGGACAGGCATTGCTATACTGGATAACCAGAATGAGGGGCAGGAGAGGGGAGTAGGATTCACATGGGAAAGTAGGAAATGCACAAAACTGTACTACTCACATTAACACATACACAAGTACACCAAACCTGATCATCATGCACATAGTAACAAATTACTCAAATGGAAGACAAACAGAAACTTATCTCTGGGGTGAGTGCTGGCCTCCTGCCTGCACACTCTCAGGTCTGGTAACAGGAGAAGTTTAATGCTGCAAAGAGAGCCACAGTTACTAATCTGTGCGTGCCTATAACACACAAACACACCACCATATATGCCCCAAAGTAACGAAATACTCTACAAACAAACAATCTGGTGTGGATGCTTCGTACCCATACGTAACATTACCCCTGTGATGGTTCATACACAGTCAATGCAGTAAGTCATGCACCGCTGAGCGCGTTGCAAATGGAAGACCAATGTGTCACGAATCACACAACATGCAATGTTCCCTGGGTAAGTAGCCAGACGCATATAGCAAGGAATGACTTCAGAACAAGTCGTGTTCCACCATTACCCAAATAAAGTAGGTAGTGCATGTGTCAGATTCTACATGGTAATGAAATCCACTGCACACGAGTCTATCCCTTGCTGTCTGTCCCTGTGAGCTGCTTCTTTCCATGTATCGGAATGCTACATGGCTAATACAAGTGCTTCAATGGACCATGGCGGACCGGAGGGTATGTGCCACTGGCCCTGCAGGTGCCCCAGACAACTTTCCCATCAACTAGCCATTAGTCCACCAACGCATCTCAGCTGTATTGTGCGCTTCAACACCAATATTTGTCCAAGCTCACCGTCAGTGCTGCTACTAAGCATGCATGTGCAACTGGCCAGGTGGAAGGTCTGCTGCATTGTGGCCCCCCCTTTCCTGCTCACCTTCTCTTGAGCGCAATCCCTGTGCCTCTGCTTGCGCACACATGCGCATGTCGGCACCACCAAACGTGTCCAGCTTCCAGACGTCCAATGGCCCATGTCTGCTGGCAAAGGTGGTCTGGAGGCTCATCCCCCTGCAGAAAGGGCATGAAACACATGATTAATGCTTTAAAATCACCTGTGTGGGTCTCTTCAGGCATTACATGACTGGACCATGTCAGAGACGTACAACACAAATTACACCATCAGTCCGTCTTTCACAGGCAAACTGTTGAACATACCATCTACGCCATGAATTGCCACAAGCACATGTACAGTATGGATAATAAACATACTACACAATGAATAGCAATGAATGTACACATCAATCATGAAACCCCCCATCTAGAGAATGAAGAACAGTGGTCAATAACACCCCTATCATCCCCTCTAGGGGTGTTAACACAAGTTTCACAGCAGCAGACATGTCACAGATATGACAGTCCAGAGCCCTTGTGTAATAGGCTGTTACACCGAACCATCCTTGCGAGCCCATGTATAAGGGAAGCAGGAGTGGCATATGTGAGTCAAGGACCCCAAGCTGCAAACACATACACAAGACAAGCTTGAAGGGCCCAACTGGAACAGACAGTGGATGCTCTCAAAAGCCACAAAGCACCACACCGTCACATGAAAGCATAATAGACAAACAATTTTAAACTATATATCAACTAATTACACTAACTTTGAAAACCCACATTACCTATTTAAACTAACTATCAAAATGAAACTAAACTAACTAAACTGAAAGGAAAATCAAAAATGGCCACATATGACCCAGGGGGGAGGCACCCAGGAGGGGCGAGGTACAGGGTGCTGCTCAACACCCACATGCGATGATATTGAGGAAAAAAAAAAACTCCATGGGCTCAACGCCTGCACAGCCCGACCTATGTGGGAGATAGATTGTCGTCCGAGTCTGGCTCTTCCTGGAAAGGAGGGCGTGGCACAGGAGCTTGACCATGCCTAGCCGCATCTTGCCCCTCGTCGGCAGCAAGTCTGCCGGACGGGTGAGCCTGGTTCTGTGCGGCGATCACACGTAGGTCTGCATGCAGAACCTCCCGTGATACACGTGCTTCCTCTTGCAAAGTAGCACGTGTAACACGGAGTTCCTCCTGCAAGGCCTGGCCGGACAACTGCTGCACCTCCCAGCAAGCATGTAGCTCAGCCAAGATGGTACGCTCAAGCTGCGCAAACCTCTCCTCTGCCTGCTCCCTCTGGGACATCAGAAGGACACCCAGAGGGGATCTGAAGGAAGCATACTCTTGCCTCAGGGCCTACATGTGTGTCTCCGCGTGAGCAGCAATTGCTTTACGCAGAGACTACATTTCAACCTGGCGTGCCCTGTCTGAGGCCGCCATGCCCAGCCTGAGTGAGCGGGCTGTGGCCCGTGCCACCTGCTGCTGGAGAAGCACCTGCCTAGCAGGGGGGAACACAGATTGGGCCACACGCTCCATGCTCTTAGCGATGTTCTCCATTGCTGCCCCCTGCCGTTCAGAATTGGCAGTCATGTCTTGCTCCCACTCAGTATACTGCAGTTGCGCGTGACGACCGCGTTGCTGGGCTTGACCCCTGCGGGACCCAAGGACTGGGTGTCCTCGTTGTGTTGGCACCGCCCGCGGCTGCACGACTACATGCCCCCGTCGACTTGATGGCTCAGGCACATCAGTGACTGGTGTGGAGGGTGACCCTGCGTCCCGATCCACCACAGGCGGAGGTTCCAAGACTGTCTGACCCCTCAGTGCAGGTGTCGCGGACCGAGGAGTGTCCATATCAGAATCACTCATCCCTGACATATGGACCTGATGCTCATCCAACTCGACATGGACGTCAGAGTGTTCATCAGGGCTGGACTCATTGCCAGCCAGAGACAAGATGGACTGTAGCACATGTGGGTTTTCGTGGCCTACCACCCCACGACCCCCACTTGTGCCGGGTTGCTGTAGTGATGACAACCCTGTGCCTGGCATGACAACACCATCCTCTGGCTCCACTGCATCATCATCTGAAAAGTAGAAAGAAAAAAGGTCACTACACATGTTAGAAGCACACAACACACACACACACACACAGACACCAAACACATCAAGCAGACATGTAACACACAAAATAGAACCTGCCATGCATACTGGGTCAACTTGAAATTGCTTCTGTGATTAGGCATGTCGAAAGGTGTCAGTTTGCACTGAAGTGGGTCGATGCAGTTCAGCAAATATGTACGTTACTCACTATCTACATGTACAAGAACTTCATGATGTGTGTCAGAAAATGTGAAGGCAGTGCAAGGTCAACTTCAGGCAACACGTGCAATGTGCATTCAATGGGTAGCATGTCTACAAGGAAACCACCCCTCCCCCCAAGTGCAAATGCAGGAATGCCTCGCATGGTATCAAAAGGCTGAACATAGACCTGTGTATTGACAGACAGTGTTGACTAGCATCAACTGCATCATGTGAGTCAAGTGACAACACAGCAAATGATGATGGGACAGTAAGCAGGACACATGATGAAACCTCTGGAGTACACCCACGTGTGAAGAAGACGCTACACCAGTTGGACAGAGTCATTGGCCATTAAACAGGCTGAGGCCTGTGACCCACACAGACTGTCACACCCTAAACATGTGTGTGACACAGGACTGAGCCACAGTGGAAATGGGAAGGCTGATGAAATGCCATGCAATGTAGGTCCCCCTGGACTCCTACTACAATGATCATCCAGTCAAGGACACATAGGGTTATGAGTGGAATACACATGGAGCATGAATGGGCACTCATGTCCCTGCAGGGCATCTGACCTCTGCACAGTCCAAGTGAGACACCCTTCATCAAGTACAAAGGATGTACCACACAGCATATGTCTGGCAGATTGGCTGCTGGAAGTTAGCATGTACACAGGACGCATGAACAGGGAAGTACTCAATGGCAAAATTGAAGCATACCAGTGTGAAGGTAGAATTAGGGTGCAGAGGGGGGGTGGAGGGGCAAGGGAGCATGCCTACGTGGAGGACCCGCATGCAGGCACAGGACACATGCACGTCAGTCATGCTATGACATAGACCCTGGGCTGAGAGGAAGGTCACCCCACGCTACATGCAGAAGGGCCAGTGAGCACATCAGAACCATGTACATGTGACATGTAGTGGCAGTCATGCACAACACATCACATAAGTAAAACACACATGTCCACAACAAACATGCAGCAACACTCATTGGACTGGGCATCAAAGTCCGGCATCTCTCCAACTCCTTCGACCGATTCAGATGGTATGAACTCCGCAACGAGTGACTCATGCGGAGTGAGGTCTTCCTCCTCAGGTGCAGGCCCACTGCCAGTCACCAGAGTCAAGTTGTAATTTGAGGCACGCTTAGCCTTAGTGCTGCGTTTTAGGTCATTCCAACGCTTTTTGCACTCTTGCGCGTGCGCACCTCATGGCCGAATGCACTCACATGTTCCACACTTGCTTCCAATGGGTATCGCGGTGGGCAGCTGTAGTCTGACAATTAGGACCCACTAGCATGTCACGGCTGTGGCCCAGCACGTAGTCCACCAGGCAGTCCAGTTCCTGGTTGCAGAAAGGCTTCTTCCTCGACGTGCTGGAGGTTGTGGCTGTGTGTGGGGTCCCAGCCTGTGCTGCAGGTGCAACCTTCCTCCTCTTGGATTGTGGCGCAGACCCTGGCTGGCAAATGCTGCCTTGATCACTATGGCCAGTAGCACCGGTGGATTGAGCCAAGGGAGTGGCAGGTGGAGGGTCGACCAAAGGCCTGACTTGCGTCAGTGGCAGATGGGTGCCCTCTACTGGACCTTGTGCAGCAACATCCGCTGTGGCAGGGTCATTGACCGCGACTGTCCTGGATGGCAGACTCACAACCGGGTGTTGTTGGCTGCATCTGCCCCTGCACTTGCCAACACCCGGCTGGTCGGGGCAGCAGATGACATTACTACCCCAGGAACACGTGTCTTGGTCAGGGCAGCCCTGCGTGCACCTACGGTTTCCCTCCTGGCCTGTTGGAAATCTTCCAAGGGCTCTTCAAGTGCCAACGCAGCCTGCGCTGGCAGACCCTGAGCCTGGGTGGTGGTGTCCACAGCTGCACCTGCAACTACCACTACCCTTGAGCCCGTGGCAGTCGATGAAACAGACTGCCGGGTCACACGGGCACCAGTGCCAGATGCAGAAGCTGCATCTCCCGGAACCACAGGGGGTGGTGGCAAGACTGCACCGAAACATGGCACACCATTGTGCTCAAGTGGCGCACCCCTGCCAATTCCCCCTCTGCGGCCACCCTGGACACCCTGGAGTCCCCCTACTCCCTGGTCACCCCTGCCATGTCCCTGACCACGCCCGCCATGAGGAGGACGCCCAGCTGAGGTGCCCCTCACCTTTGGTGGCCTCCCAACCATGGCACAGATGGAGTAGTGCCGGCACAGATGGAGGAGTGCCAATGGGAGGTGTACACCACAATTGTCCTGGGCAATTGGGGTGAAGGGGGTGGGATGCAAGATGTTAACAGCCCCCCTGCACCTGCAAGGCTGTATGTGACCCCGGTGATGTAGTGACGGGTCACACAATGCTCAGGCACCCCAAAACTGCAGTAAAACTGTGCACGCAACCCTGCAGCCTACGTGCGTGGAATCAATCTCCCGCAGTACGCGGTGGCACCCAGTAACACGAAAAACGCATACGCGTGGGACACGCAGGCTACTATGACCTCGAAAACGGGTGCGATACACAGGGGCACCTGCAGTGGGAAGAATAGTGTGCGTGACTCACCGTCTGACTAGCGTGAGAATGAAAAAGACGCGTAGCCAATACCCCCGCCAAAAGAAGAGATAGGTCCTCGATCCGCTGTGAAGTTGTGATGGCGTGCGAAACAACACGAAGCAGCAACACACATCGGTATCCATGAAAGGCACATACAGCGAACTGCTGGCCCTGCTCACCTTTAACCCGTGCTGAGGGAAACGCCCGCGTATGTCACATCACTTACGCGTAGGCCCTTTCCTCGGATTACACACATTCTCACGTGGACGTGCAGTTTTTTCACGCACGCTGAACCACTATGCCCACGTCACGAGGGAAACGCCCACGCGTGTAACATCACAGACGCGCTTACGTGCTAAGAACCTTTCCTCGAATTACACACAGATGTGCAATTTTTTCACGTGCCAAATCACTCCGTATCAAGCTGGCCACACAACAACACATGGAAGACCACGCTCCTGCCCAGAAGGCCGCATTACTGCCCCCCAGAGCCCCAAGCACGCTCCCACCTGCCATTTGCTGCTGCCTGTCTTCCTGCCTGCTGCCCACGTGCCCTGCTATTTGCTGCCTGCACATCAGCCATCTGCAGGGGTGCAGTTGTTGTGACCACCCTGGCTGGAAATGAAGACTCCCGACTGGGATACCATCGCTCGACAGCCCAGCCCCAGGACCCAGTTGCCCATCCATACATGCCTTTGGGGTTGCCATGTCAGGCACACCACCATCTGGCACCACTGGCAACCCCCAGCCAGAGAGGCAGAGGGCCACCAGCTTCAGTGCCAGGGAAGTTGGTGTCCTGGTGGAGCAAGTCCTGGGGCAGTATGATGCCCTCTTTGGAAGTTCTCGCGCCGACTCTGAAGGACGGACCAGGATCTGGATGGACATTGTGACTGCCATCAATGAGGAGGGGGTGCAGTCCGCGACGTCAAACATGTCAAGAAGCGCTGGGAGGACTTCAGGTCCAGGACCCTCAACAAGGCCCGGCGCCTCTTGAAGGCAGCGGATGCCAAGGGGCGCCGGGGCCACCTGTCCGACCACCAAATGAGGGTCCTGGAACGCATATGCCCAGCACTCCACATCCAGGTCCTTGAGAGGCAGACCCGTCTGGAATCGAGCGGTAAGTGTACATGCATACTGATTGGACGCTGTGTGTGTCGTGGTGTGCCAGTAGTGTGCAGGTTGCACATGTGTTTTTGTAGGTCCATGTATGGATGTGTATGTACAGGGGTGTGAGACTGACACATGCGAGTCCTCTCATGTGTTAGACGCATGGATGGTGTATGTGTGGGTAAGCATGCAGGCCAAATGCAGAAGTGGGAGCACACATGTTTGAATTACTGTGTATGTATGTTGGCATGGTTGTGGTGTCACACATGGATGTTGGTTCCAGCTGCATGTATCTGTACAGTGTACATGTGCATGTGTGTGTATTTGACAAGTGTGCAACTGTGATGCAACATGGATGCATGTGACACTGATATGTAGAAGGCTGAATACCAGATTTGACATGGATGGCGATCTCATCACTGCGACAGTTGGTGGAGATGTACACATGCATGTAAGTGTGGTGGTGTGTGTGCATGTCTTGTGCACTCCCCGTGTTTCATGTGATGTCAGGCTCACCTTCGGCTGCTCATGCTGTTGTATGTGTATGGATGGTGCTGCCTGGTGCAATATCGCTGTGGATTGCTCATGTGTGTGAGTTGAAATGACATGTGTGTTGGGGATTGTGATGCCATGTCTGAAGTTTGACACTGCCACTCATGTGCAACTGTCATGTGTGTATCAGTCCATTGTACAGTGCCCTGATGCCTGTGTCCTATCTCTCCCTGTCTGCAGCCTCAAATGATGAAGAGGCCGGAGAGGGTGCTGTGGAGCAAGGTGGCAGGGATTGCACCGCCAGCCGGAGACGCAAGGCCCGGCTCCCCTCCCAGGTTGTCATCTCGTCAGGGAGTGAGGAGTCTGGTGGCGCGTACCAGGCCACAGCTGCCGAGGGTAGGTCCAAGAGGCGGAGGTCGGAGTTGGACCCCTCGGCAGCCGAAGGGGCAGCTGAGACCCCACAGGGTCCGACGGAGGAAGATGGCACGGAGTCATCCAGGTTGGTGGGGGGTTTGGTGGAGGAGGAGGCCATGGAAGGGACAGACACGGGGTCTGGAGGTGGGGATTCCACTGGTGCTAGTGTTGCAGTGCAGTGGCAGGGACAGGAGGCAGCACAGGCCGCCGCGGAGGTGCCTGTGTGTAATCCTGTCCCCGGTCCTGTGACTGCATCATCCCGCACCAGCAGGGATGCCTACGTCCAGACCTGTTTTCAGGGAGGGGATCCGCTTACAACAACTGGCCTTCCTCTCCCTGTGGACGTGGCTATCTGGGACAAGGTTGAGCCTGTCCTGAGTGGGATGGCGTTGCGTCAACGGGGCATGCGAGCTGACCTGCAGTGTTTTCGTGAGGACACTGCACGTCATCTCGAATGCCTCGTTGACCGCGTTGACCTACTGGGATGGGTCACCAGGGCCGGATTCCTCCATTTGCTGGACCTTGTTCCGACCCCCTCCTCACCTGAACCCCCTATGCGCCAGTCGTCCTCCATGCCATCTTCCCACCCATGTATCACCTGGGTACCCTGTGGAGCTGCCTCTGACCCTGCGGCCAGGCTGGTGGGAGACACATCCCTGCCACAGTCGGGAGTCAGACGTCCAGGAGGGGTGGCCCAGTCGGAGGAGGACGTTCAGGCAGCAAGAGCCAGGGCACAGGCACAGCAGCAGCAGCAACAAGGTGGGAGACATGATGGCTCGGGGCCTTCAACATCGGAGAGGCAGGCATCGGCCAGAGGGCAGGAGGACCCAGGATTGGAAGTGTCTTCCGTGTGGCAGCGGTTGGGCCAGGCCATAGATGCGGAGCGGCAACGGGCGGAAGAGGCACGGCTCACAATGGTCAGGGCGGAGAACTCCATGCGGAGGGTTCTGAGGCGGGCCGAGTGTCTCGAGGCAATTCGCAGGGAGTTGGAGGCCCACATGTCATCGTCCCTGCGAACCCTCGGGGCCATGGAAGAGGACCGCCTCAGGGACATCGAGCAGGAGTTCGATGATGCCCTGGCCCGGTAAATCGGGAAGTGAGCCGTCGGACTAGCCCGCTGCCATTGTAAATAGTTTTTAGAGTTAGGTTTCCTTTTCCTTTGATTTGTGGTGAATGGGCTATGCCACACACATTTGTATATAGTTTTTTTATTAGGTAGTTTCTTAGGTAGGTTTCATTTCTTTGGTTGGGCTCATGGATTTTGAACATGGATTAATAGATTTTTCTTTTGGACAATGGATTGTACATAGTTGAACAATGGATTATTTTTAACTTTTTCTTTTGATTTCACCATGGATCAATGGATTTTTCTTTGTACGTTTCCTTTGGATTTGTGTTGGTGGAGGGAGAGTTTGGACTATTTTTCTTTCGGATTTCTTTGGATTGGTTATATTTTTCATTTACTCATTTTTTGCACATGCTTTTCATTTCGTGTTTGCTATTTTGTTATGCTTTCATTTCATTGCTTTATTTTTGTACATAATACATTTTGATATTTTAGTTCCATGTGTGGGATTCGCTCATTGGGTTAATGCATGTGAAAATGTGGGTTTACACAATTAATTCCAACCAGTGTGTGTGTGCGACGGATAGGTGTTTATGTACATAGTTGACTTTTGGTTTGTGTCTTGAGATAGGCATGTCAGTGTGGGGTGGATTGGGAAATCATTGCTTCTCAAGAATGGGGTGGCGTGCTGTGGTATTTTGGTGCAGAAGTGGGCCATGATTGTGCATCTTTATTTCATGTAGGGGGGGCATGAGTGGGGGCCTGCTGGCAGGTGCCCCTCACTGCTGGGGGGTGGGGTGCTGGGGGACATGATTGGGCCATGAGTGGGGGCCTGCTGGCAGGTGCCCCTCACTGCTGGTGGGTGGAGGTGCAGGGGGGCATGAGTGGGACATGAGTGGGGGCCTGCTGGCAGGTGCCCCTAACTGCTGGGGGGTGGGGGTGCAGGGGGACATGGTGGGGGCCTGCTGGCAGGTGTCCCTCACTGCTGGGGGATGGGGGTGCAGGGGGACATGAGTGGGGGCCTGCTGGCAGGTGCCCCTCACTGCTGCGGGGTGGGGGTGCAGGGGGACATGAGTGGGGGCCTACAGGCAGGTGCCCCTCACTGCTGGGGTGGGGTTGCTGGGGGACATGAGTGGGGGCCTTCTGGCAGGTGCCCCTCACTGCTTGGGGGTGGGGGTGCTGGGGGACACGAGTGGGGGCCTGTTGGCAGGTGCCCCTCACTGCTGGGGGGTGGGGGTGCTGGGGGACATGAGTGGGGGCATGCTGGCAGGTGCCCCTCACTGCTGGGGGTGGGGTGCAGGGGGACATGAGTGGGACATGAGTGGGGGCCTGCTGGCAGGTGCCCCTCACTGCTGGGGGTGGGGGTGCTGGGGGACATGAGTGGGACATGAGTGGGGGCATGCTGGCAGGTGCCCCTCACTGCTGGGGGTGGGGGTGCAGGGGGACATGAGTGGGGGCCTGCTGGCAGGTGCCCCTCACTGCTGGGGGGTGGGGGTGCAGGGGGACATGAGTGGGGGCCTGCTGGCAGATGCCCCTCACTGCTGGGGGGTGGGGGTTCTGGGGGACATGAGTGAGACATGAGTGGGGCCTGCTGGCAGGTGCCCCTCACTGCTGGGGGCTGGGGGTGCAGGGGGACATGAGTGGGAGCCTGCTGGCAGGTGCTCCTCACTGCTGGGGTGGGGTGCTGGGGGACATGAGTGGGGGCCTGCTGGCAGGTGCCCCTCACTGCTGGGGGGTGGGGGTGCTGGGGGACATGAGTGGGGGCCTGCTGGCAGGTGCCCTTCACTGCTGGGGTGGGGGTGCTGGGGGACATGGTTGGGGGCCTGCTGGCAGGTGCCCCTCACTGCTGGGAGGTGGGGGTGCCGGGGGACATAAGTGGGGGCCTGCTGGCAAGTGCCCCTCACTGCTGGGGGGTGGGGGTGCTGGGGGACATGAGTGGGACATGAGTGGGGGCCTGCTGGCAGGTGCCCCTCACTGCTGGTGGGTGTGAGTGCAGGGGGGCATGAGTGGGGGCCTGCTGGCAGGTGCCCCTCACTGCTGGGGGGTGGGGGTGATGAGTGGGGGCCTGCTGGCAGGTGCCCCTCACTGCTGGGGGGTGGGGTGCAGGGGGACATGAGAGGGACATGAGTGGGGGCCTGCTGGCAGGTGCCCCTCACTGCTGGGGGGTGGGGGTGCAGGGGGACATGAGTGGGACATGAGTGTGGGCTTGCAGGCAGGTGCCCCTCACTGCTGGGGGGTGGGGGTGCTGGGGGACATGGGTGGGACATGAGTGGGGGCCTGCTGGCAGGTGCCCCTCACTGCTGGGGGGTGGGGGTGTATGGGGACATGAGTGGGGACCTGCTGGCAGGTGCCCCTCACTGCTGGGGGGTGGAGGTGCAGGGGGACATGAGTGGGGGCCTGCTGGCAGGTGTCCCTCACTGCTGGGGGGTGGGGGTTCTGGGGGACATGAGTGGGACATGAGTGGGGGCCTGCTGGCAGGTGCCCATCACTGCTGGGGGGTGGGGGTGCTGGGGGACATGAGTGGGACATGAGTGGGGGCCTGCTGGCAGGTGCCCCTCACTGCTGGGGGGTGGGGGTGCAGGGGGACATGAGTGGGGGCCTGCTGGCAGGTGCCCCTCACTGCTGGGGGTGGGGATGTTGGGGGACATGAGTGGGGGCCTGCTGGCAGGTGACCCTCACTGCTGAGGGGTGGGGGTGCTGGGGGACATGAGTGGGGGCCTGCTGGCAGGTGCCCCTCACTTCAGGGGGGTGGGGGCGCTGGGGGACATGAGTGGGGGCCTGCTGGCAGGTGCCCCTCACTGCTGGGGAGTGGGCGTGCAGGGGGACATGAGTGGGGGCCTGCTGGCAGGTGCCCCTCACTGCTGGGGGGTGGGGGTGCAGGGGGACATGAGTGGGGGCCTGCTGGCAGGTGCCCCTCACTTCTGGGGGGTGGGGATGCAGGGGGACATGAGTGGGGGCCTAGTGGCAGGTGCCCCTCACTGCTGGGGGGTGGGAGTGCTGGGGGACATACGTTGATGATCATATTGCAACGTGACATGTGGCTTGGCTGGGGGGCATGCTCATGGTGGATGGGCTGCCTGCGGGACATGGCCAGGGGTGCAGGGTAGTTCCTTGTGGTGTGGGCTGCCTGCAGGGGCCGTGGAGGGGGTAGAGGGGACACCTTGGTGGACCCACACTGCCAATTCACGTGTAGGACTCCCCGCGCACCCCACTGGATACCCGTACCCCGCTCTGACAGCGAAATCACATGTGAAACTTCACGCGCACCCCCGAAATATACGTACCCAGCTCTGACAGCGAAATCGCGTGTGAAAATTCACGCGCACCCCTGAAATACACCTACCCCTCTGTGACAGCAAAATCACGTGTGAAACTTCACGTGCACCCCCGAAATACACGTACCCCGCTCTGACAGCAAAATCGCGTGTGAAACTTCACACGCACCCCAGAAATACACATACCCCGCTCGCACACGGCCAATCGCATGTGAAACTCCCCACGAACCCCAGTAATACACGTACCCAGCTCGCACAGGCCCAATCACGTCTGACACTTACCGCAAACCCCAGTAATACAGCTAACCCGCTCGCACAGGGCCAATCGCATGTGAAACTTCCAGCGAACCCCAGTAATACACTTACCCCACTCGCACAGGGCCAATCGCGTATGAAACTTCCCGCGAACCCCAGTTATACACGTACCCCGCTCGCACAGGGCTAATCGCGTGTGAAACTTCCTGCGAACCCCAGTAATACATGTACCCCTCTCGCACAGGGCCAATCGTGTGTGAAACTCCCCGCGCCGGAGTGTACGGTGTACATGTATTCGGAGGGGTGCGCGGGGAGTTTTACAGGCGTTTTCGTGGTTGGGGGCCTGTGCGCCATGTACGGGATTTGTGCGCTGTGCATGGCGCACGGGGAGGGGCTGGGGGCGTAACTGGCGCTGCTGCAGGGTCACTGCGCCTCTCTGCGCCACGGCTGGTTTTGGATGTTAAAATCCATGAATACGTTGTGCGCGGAAATGGATTTTAGTGAATGCGGCTGGCGCAGACTGTCGCACGCAACACACAGTGCGCAAGCCCCGTGCGCCTCTTGTGCGCTGGATTCTATGAATTACCCCCTGAATGCCGCATGTAGTAAGTGTAACTGAGATTGACTACCTTACCAAACATGTCATTTATGGGAAGTGATGCCCCTAATGTTATTCTCAGAGTCAAGACTGCAGGGCACAGTATTTGGACATACATTGTTGCATAGCACAGTTTTCTGAGTTATATTGTTGCATGGCACATCTTTCTGAGTTACATTGTTTCATGGCACAGTGTTTTGAGGGGTGTCACTGCATATCACCGAGGTTAGAGGGTTATCACCCATTCTCTGATAGGAACATACATGTGGATACTGCTTGAGAACAGTGTAACCTACAACCATGCTGCGCTGTAAAGCACAGAATATTTGTGGCGGAACACCTGCTTTTGCTTACAAAGGAAGGGGGCATTGTCTCTATAACTAGACCTTCATATTTTGTTTCTTTTTGTATTTGTTGTCGCTGACCGGTACCACTTCTTTAGAAAATGTTTGGCAGGACAAAGCTTCGTAGTTTATTCAAAGCCAAAGTGCACACCCAAAGCAGGGAACCGTTACCACTTGCAGAACTGGGGTGTGAGGCTTGTAAAATTAAAGACGATAAACCACTGTGAATCAGGGAAGTTGAGGAAAGTTACATTTCCCATCTTTGACAGCGACTACTGTACTAGCAAAGCCCACATAAGTACTCACGTTATGTAAACAGTTCTTTTGTTAAGTGAGTACTACACAATCCACCATCTACCAACACAAGTCCTTCAAACAATACACTAGACAAGCCCACAAGTAATGTGATTGTATTCCAAACGCCAGTCTGTGTTAGTGCCTGGGTAAGCCTTCATAAGTGCTAAGGGTTCTATGTTCATTGATCAACAGTCTTTTTTCGATGCGTTTTTACCAAAAAAAAATTCTTTGAAAAAAACGTATTTAAAATGTATGTTTTATTTGTGTGGGGTTCTCCCCCTAGACCCCTCCCCTAATATGATTACACTATTCCCTTCCCCCACCACTTATATACCCTCGCCCAAACCCCCATATATTTTTTGATGAGTTTTTTTCAAGAATACAAAACTCGGGGAAAAAAAATCGAAAACATGACTGTCGATGAATAAATGATACCTTGCTAAGGCCATGTCATTTCGTTAAATTCATAAAGACATGTATTAAAGCCCAGGGCTAAAAGGGTTAACTTGATATTGGATGATAGATTGTTCCAGGGTCGGCTACAAAAAACACTTAATTCACTCAGGCATCCAACTTTAGGTTAATTGTGTGAATGGGATTCTGGCATGCCACCCACAGCTCACACGGAACCCCACTGCCATTGTGTGGTGACACTAACACATTTCATGCCTTTATCTTATCAGCATAAACCATGAGATACTGCATTAAAACAATCTATGCTTGAACTAACACATTAGGTGTATTTACTTTATATGCATAAATCATAAGATTATGCATAACAAACCAATCCATTATTTTACTCGAATATTTGATATATTTGCACGATCAGAGTAAACTATAAAATAGTGCAATAAAAAGACATTTCTTACATTTTAATTTCCTCTTGAAAAACAATTATTCAAATCTTTCATCTGAAATACGACAGATTTTCCTACAGGGAAATTTGAAGAGTGAACCAGACAGTGCCCACCATTTCTCATTTCCTTTTGACATGAATTGGAGCCTGGCAAATGGAGAGATGTGCCCGTATCCCCTTGACTTGCATAGTATCTGAAGGAATGCGTGATATGCCACCATCCCAACCAGGCATGCATTTGATCTGCAGGTCTAGGGGCGACATCACTTTACCTATTCGTGTACATTGATCTGGTGTTTCCTCGGCTCTCGTGAGTTTAGAACAAGGCTCCTGACTGTTTTCGTTTTGTTCAAGATTAGACACAGTGACCAGCCCAGTAAAGTCCTTTATTTCCATTTACAACTGCTGGGAATTAACAACAACAATTTAATTAAGGGTGAGATTAATTCTAAATGTACATGCATGTGAATGAAGCCTTTTGAGTTTCTGAAGTAACTGTTTGACAGGGGCTTTGACTAAATGGAGGACTCTTGCTCCTCATAGAATTGTGTGGCATCCGTATAGCCTTTCATGACATTTCTGACATGCCTTGTTTTCTTTCATGTAGTTAATTGACAAGCTTGACTTTCATTGTACACTCTTCTCAGAGCAGCTTTGATGTAGAGATGACCTATATTCACACATCAAATGCATTGATGCCTGTGGGCTTCCGGCGCGTAACAAGGATAGACATAACACAACATTATTCCCAGCAGGTAATGGTCAATGGACCATGTATTAGGTGTGACATAGGCAATGCAAAGGAAATCTGAGATCTCCCAAAGAGAGTACCACCAAGTGCACATACATAGATCCTAAGGACCCCACTGGAAGCCAAAGCGAAATGAACACTTAGCACTCCTTTCCACCCAGGGATCAACAAGCAGACCCTGAAAACGATCACACCCTCATCCTCAGCCTAATGGAAATGAGTGCACCCACAACTTCTTCATCAGAACTCACTGCTGTTGCTCGCTGCCACCTGAACCCTGGCCCCCGTCTTAATGTTCTCCTCAAAACCCATTGTAAAAAGAATTCCAACAAAAGCATCAGGTTGCAGGGGGTCTACAGTATTTCCCAAAACCAAACCAGGCACTGTCAGAAAAATAGGCTTTCGGGAATCACTGTTGTCAGTGATTGTTGATGGATTAAACGAACCAGAACTGGATGAAGAGAACTTGTAATGTTTCTCTTCACCTCACAAACCTTTGAAAGATGTTGGTTCATTATTGTGTGTCTTAAAAAAGCCTACACAAAGGTTCCTAGTGAGAAAAGTGTGTTCCGCAATCTTTCTTATGTAGATACTCAGGACCTCTTGCCACCTGTTGGTTCTAACTTGAGAGTTGAATAATTTCTTCGTTGACCACCATCAAAGGATCTCAATCAAAGATAGGCATGGTCTCACATGCTGTCAGCTGATGAGCTAGAACCACTTTGCCTTGTTCCAATAAGGTCTCCCTTCCCCTTTCGGTGCTGATCATCATGTGCTTTCTTATTATTTTTTTATTTTTTTCTACAATGTCACTGTCCCTTAGTTGATCTGTGTCTCTGGGAGGTCTTCACCTGATGGAGAATGCAAGTCCTCAGCATTCCACTAAATATCAGTTCAAATGTCTGCATAGTGCCATGAAGACAATTGTGACAGTCCCTGTCTCAGTGGGACCGTTGTGACATGGCATACTTCTACAGTGTGCATAAGGACTCAATTGAGGCCCTCATAGAGTACTTTTCTGGTGACATAAGTTCATGTGATTGTCTAATGGCTGGAATTCCTTCCCACAAAAGGAGGGTGATTATCAATTTTGATCACCAGCTAAATTCCATATGCTGAGAACACTCAATCGGATGCCACTCTTCAAGCAAGTGCTGAAATGGATGACACTACTTGAATGTAATTGCATGTTCAGTGTTCCTCTTAAGTATTAAGCCTCTACGACTAATAAGTATTGCCCAATAGAGAAGAGAACCAAAGATACCTTCAACTACTTTTTCCCAGGTGCCTTTCATAATTGGAGTCATTCATAGAGACTGAGCACATTTTCCCATGTGATGCTTCGGCTGTTACGTCATGAGTGGGAAACCACATCTTCTTGAACATGACCCGGTTCAAAGCTACTATGCCACAAAGACCTTTATGAGCAATGTCAACTAGTGCCCATTCAAGAACAATTGGAATAACCATGCTGTTGTTCTTCAAGAGGAGACAAAGGCCCTCTGCAAAGTTCACCTTGTTTTTATTTGAAGGCCTGTGTTCTGTTCTGGCCAAAGTAGCTCAGTTATTAGCATTAGATTGACGTTCTTATTGCAATGGCAAAACTTTCAAAGGCACAGCTGTGGTTTTGAATGACAAACTGCAGAATTGATATATTCATCAGCAATTGGTGTTCTATGACCCTGTTGAGATAGGGGTGTCCAGAGAAATAGTCAGCAGGGTTCTATTCCTTCACTGGCCATTGGACAATCTTGAACATGGGGTGAGGTAGGTATAAATCCCACCTTTATATTCAGTAGTAGTAGCTTGTCATTTATATAGCACCTTTATCCCATTATTATGGACTCAACGTGCTTGTGGTGAGAACACCCTGGGGATACCATGGTATGGGAAAATTGTCAGAAGAATTAGAATGTGTGTGTGCATTTGGCTAAGATAAGGATTTAGGTGGGCTGGCTCGAGCTCCAGTAGGCTACCCATGAAGGTCAGGCATGTGGATGGGTGCTGAGGAGGTCAGGAGAGTGCGCAAGTGCAAGAGACTTGTTATGTGTCCAGCTACACCGAATCATTGTCGTAGGTCGTCGCTATATTCTGATGGCAGAGGTGTTGTGCTTCATGTTTTAGTCTGGTGTATGGAGGAGAGTCGTTATGTGTACAGCTAGACCGAAATTTGACATAGACCCGATGAAATTGGGAGGATTGGCAAGTGCCACACTCAGACAGATTTCTGAACTTCTGTTAACCTTCATACAAACCGTCTCACAAAAAACTCAACATTTCTGCAGACTTATCTCACTCAAAAATCTCACAACTATCTCTTGCACAACCCGTACGCACTTCACAACACCGCAACAACACATAAGCAACACCAACAGCACACGAGGACTGACGTCGATCCAATACTCACACCGAAGCTCAGCACCCGGTGTGTACCGAGTTGAATCTGCCAACAGAACACCACTCCTCTCACTATCCTACTCCCGCTTCACCCACTAACCCATCCCACCTTCTCATTTGCAGATCCGCCAGAGCTCCTGGGGACCAACTCCGTTAGTGACGGTGCGCCTTACAAATACCTTTAACATTTAACATTTAACATAGATCATCACTGAATTCTAATGCATGCGGTTGGGTACCCGGGTCTGCGGCAGATGTCCACCGATGCAGTGCGTGAATACGTACCTTGACTCTCACATGGAGTTTTGTCTTTCATCTAGCTGTGTTGAATAAACCAAATAGAAAAGAAAAAAAGAAATACTCACAGATCTTCTTAGCGCAATAGACAGGCTCCAATTGTGAATCTTCTAGGTGCAATACCACGGCTAAGTGCAATAGGCAGGCTATCCTAATACATCGTCTAAGTGCAATGGACAGGCTAGCCTCATACAATTTCTAATTGCAATAGACAGGCTACCTGATCAATCGTCTAGGTGCAATAGACAGGCAATCCTAATACATCTACTAGGCGCAATAGAGAGGATACCCTCAGAAATCTTCTTAGCATAATAGACATGCTAACATCATTAATCTTCTAGGTGCAATACCAAGACTAAGTGCAATAGACAGGCTATCCTAATACATCTAGTAAGTGCAAAAGACAAGCAATCTCAGTTCATCTTCAAGCGCCATAGGCAAGCTATCTTAATACAGATCAGTGGAGAAGCTCCGTTCTTGGCGTGTGATACATCCTCATGATAGCTTGATGGTCTGTCATAAAATTCTCTGCCATACAGGTACCGATAGTGCCATCCAAAGGCCCACACAATTGAAATGTTTTCTTTTTGTAGAAAGCATTTTTAGTGTCTGAAAGGCTCCTTCTGGCATTGGCACAATCTTGTGTGGGGTGTCGTAGCCGGGCTTCGACTGAGTAAGAATGGCACCAAGTGGAATGATATGGCAGTTAACAGGCTGGGGTACACACCTCTGGTGCTTCTAAGCTGGATAGAGGACATTTGCAGTATTATGCATGTCAGGACATAACCAGCAATGTTAAACAACTGACTTAGAGGACCATCCGCTGTCGCCAGTGTAGGATTAACATGGGTAAATGAGGAGGCAGAAGACAGTATACATGTATGTGTCTTTATTAAGGAATGATCATGGAAAGACTCCTTAGCCCACCAATGACCCAGTACTACATCCTTTCCTTCCACCTGCTCCATATCCTAATACAGTGATCCCCAACTTGTGGCTCGGGAGAAACATGTTGCTCTCAGCACCCTAAAATGTTGCTCGCCAGTTGCCCAGGGCCACCTTGTGTAGGCCAAGGAGGACGATGTACTTGAGGGTACTGAGCCATGAATGGTTGAGACATCTAGCCAATCAGGCTGCTCTGGCAGATAGACATGACATATTATTTGAGGTGGAGGATTCATGGCAGTAGACTGTAGGGCGTGGTTGGGAGGGTCTGGTGGGCTTAAGCATAGACAGCATATTATTGCACTATAGGAGTAACCTGTGGCTGCATTGCAGAGAGATCATGTTGAAGGCTAATGACATGAATCATGAGGCTACAGATTAGGTGGGCTTCCTTACGACCTAACACTTAAAATCAAAAGCAACAACCAGGTCCTGCTACAACCTCATAGCCGGAAAATGGAGATCTCTCATTATTGGTAATGTTGGATCTCTCTGCAGCTTTTGACACTGTTGATCATTTGATACTGCTCAGTCGCCTGAAAGAAATTGTCAATGTCTCGGACCATGCCATGAAATGGTTTGACTCCTTTTTATCAGAAAGCTGTCAGCAGGAAAGCATGGGGGGTTTTCTTTCAGACCCCATCAACATAGGTTGTGGAGCTCCACGTGGATCTTCCCTGTGCACCCTACTTTTTAATCTATATTTGCGGCCTTTGATGAATTTCCTATAGTGTCATTACATTCATTTTCACTCTTTGATGACACCCATGTTTTCATCAAAATAGAGAACGCTGATGGTATATTTCTTAGGGTCAATCAATGTCCTGAGGAAGTTAACCACTGGATGTTGGCAAATCAGCTGCAATTAAAAACAGTCAAAACATCTGCTTGCTGCTGTGAAGCGTCCCCCAAGATTTGCGCAGAGTAAGTCAGGTCAGCACCAAGGTCCGGGTAGTATTTTATTGTTGGCACTTCCTCCGACAGGTTTTGCCATTTATCCCAAGCAGCGACTGAAGTGTTGCAGTGGGGTGTTTAGTAAATTCCCATTTAAATTACTGCAGCAGCCTTCTTGCTGGAATCCCGGCTCAGCAGCGGAAGAAACTTCAAAGGGGCAGTTAGACTGGTCTGTTGTCTGAGTAGATCTGATCATGTCTCGACTGCCTGCAGGACTCTCCACTGGCTGGCAATGGATGACAGAATTAAGTTCAAGATCGCTTGTTTAAGTTTTAAGAGAGAACAACTTAGTCGATATCAACCTACTAAGTTATTATGTTCAGGGGATCAACTGTTGCAGAATATTCCCCGCACATGTTGTGTTCCAAAGGGAGACAGAAGATTTGCGGTATACGGCCCTAGGTTTTGGAATAGTATTCCCTTAGAAATTAGGACTCATTTTTACCAGCTTTGAAGAGCCCAAAGACTTTCCTTTCTAAATAAATAAGATTTTTAAATATTTTCCATCTCCATGGTATATAGCTCTCTCTGACAAACGGACCTATTTTCTGATCAATGCTCTATTCTTTTGCATCATTTTTAAGATCATCTGTGCCTCTATATGATTTAGTTAGTATTTCTGCGCGTTTATACATTCTCAAATCAAATCAATGCTTGTTCCATGTGGGTGTGCAGTTCATAGTGACCAAATGAGGTGGTGATTGAGGAGAATCTGGGAGGCAAACGCTAGAGCAGCCTGGCAAACCCAGGGTAGAACAGTCCCACTGCTGCTCTAAACTGCAGGAACGCAGGCCATGGATGAACCTGCATTAACGCTGCCAGCCTACCTCAGCGACACTCCATAATCTCTGCTTCACTGGTTGGAGTGGGTATTTAATCTGTTCAGCAACCAATGTAACCAAATGGGACTCCTCCTTCTTCACTCCCATAGGGTGTAATAGGGCTGTTAGTAAAGGCCTAGCAAGTGCATAATGGGTGCATAATTGGCATGGATTCCAAACTGTCCATAATTGCATAGGGTCCGATTGGAATTGTTGCACACGCCAGCTGTGTGTTTCTATCCACTATTCACATAGGGGCTGATTCATGGAATTATTTGCACAGAAAAACAGGGATTTGTGCGCCATTTTGCCCGCAAATCCCCATTTGTTAAACAGGGATTTGCGGGCAGAATGGCGCACAAATCCCCGTTTTTCAGTGCAAATAATTCCATGAATCAGCCCCACAATCTTTAGAGAAATGTTCCCTATTCAATTATCCACAGGCTGGATTTTGTGACTTGATGTGTAATTGTCTTTGTCTGTTCCTTCACACAGCTACTGACTGCCTAGGACAAATGGGTGGAATGCAATCCCCCAACTGTCCATCGTTAGATATTTTGCATATGCTTCATGTGTAATGGCAAGCTTTGTGCTTAATACCATCACATATTTGTCAAAAGCCCTCCATGCTTTGCCGTATCCTGGTGGAAAAAATGGTTTCTTCTGATATCGTCCATCTGGCATTTGGATAAAGGGCAAATAAGCAAGGTTCATGTCAAACTGTCCATGATTTAATAAATGAACTAACGTCATTGTAATCAAATGAACTTACTGTTAGTAATTGACTATTGAAATGACAAAACATTCATCCAAATATCTAGGATAGATCTCACAAACCAGTGTGTACATTGGTCCTTGAATGCTTCAAATGGTAACCAGTATTATTGGCTAATGCATTGTCTGACACTTTAGTTCACAAATAGTTAAGCGTTTAAAGATGTGGAGGGTCGGGAGGATAGCTCAGGGGCAACGCGTTTGTCTGCTCTCGGTATTAAGCGCGTTATAAAAGATGAATTAACTAATTAATTCTTGTTGCTACATAGTAAAGAATCTGGAAAACAGCTTTTGGGGGTTATGTGCTACAAAAGATGTAGATGCAGGAAAGACGAATTTTAGCAGACATGTCTCCCAGGCACTGGATACAATCCCCTCCAAACACACACACGCTCACACTCACATTCACACACTCACACACTCCTTGCCTCTACCTCATAGACCCCACCTAAATCTTCTTGATAGCCAAGGTTCTCCTGGACCGTTAGTGGATTCAGTGGGTCAGTCTCCTGGGCCACAAGGGTGCTTCAGTAATTGGAGTAAGCAGAACTACAATATTTGGGACTGCATTGCCCAAATATTCCTCGAGGAATCACCACAAAGCCCAAGTCAAGTAATCTTTAAATCCCACATGTTTAACCGGTCTTCTATGCTTATAAAAGGCACTTATATTCCTTGGAAACACCAATTTAATCTCAAATTAAGTTTAAAGCCATCACACATGTGCCTCGACTAAATTACTGTTAATTGCTGCACATTAACTTGATCGATTTGCAGTAGTCGATGTATTAATGTTATAATTTGGGTTTCAATACATTTACCAACACCTGAAAAACAATATGTTCGGCATATTGCTCACCATTTCATTTTTTAAGCAAACCGAAGGTTGGAGCCCCCCGTCGTAATATGTCATATTGCTGAAATAACATGACTTATGGTTGTCAGTGGGAATGCCCTGAGCAACATAGAATAAAGGTAGACCCCATTGTCCTTGCATTGACTGGCATACAATATGAAGGTGCAAGGACATTAATGCAAAAACTCTTCCTGCAGACAATACAACATCTCCATCCATTCACTCACACAACATGGCATTTTCTATGTTCTAGTACTAAATGACGAGAAGTGGCCGGACAAGAGGGTGTTGTTATATCGTTGATATATGTTCAGTGGTTGTGATGGTCAACAGGCAGGCAGCCAGCGTGCGCTAATCCTCATGGTGTTGCCCTTGCATGGGTGGATAACAGCATTGCAGCTGCATTGTCGCATTTACAGTGCTCGAGAGTCCATAGGCTAGCACCCGGTGCGGTCGCCATACCAACCCAAGTGCTGCTAGAGCTATGGAAGCTTGACATATTATGATTTTGCAACAGTTGAAAAGTTCGGCAGCCCAGTAGATACAGGCAAAGTTGATGCAGCTCTGGAGTTATTTGTTGTAGGGAGGGGAGAGCTAAGTGCTGGTTCTTTACGGGGAAGGATATATTCAGGTGCATGGAGGACATTTTGAATTTTAAGCTGACTATGAAGCTGAACGGCTCATTTTGTGGTCATTTAGTAGCAAATCTGCCAAACTACTAGCAATCTCGATTACCATTACTGCCACTTAGTCCCGTGGATTTACCGCCGGATTGCATGTGTTGGTGGGGCGGTATTAATCCCCATTTTGGAGTCCATGGGACTCCATCGGGATTTTGACGGAATTAACTCTGGCGGTAATTCTGCTGTTTTGGGAAATTTTTGGTAGTAACGTGGAAGATTTACCTCAATTTTTTTGCTGAAGGTAAATCCTCCACCTTACCACCAAGCTTGTAAGAGAGCAGTGCAGCAAGGCGGCAGTAATGTAAGTACCGCCACATTACCACCGTTTGAACCCACACTGCCATAATTGAGATCCACAGACTGTGTTTACTTTCAGGCTTGCACCCCCCCCACCCACCCTTCACTCCTAATTCCCCAGTGTTACTGCACTAGCAATGCATTGCTTTCTGCATCTGCTCAACACTGAGCTTGTAAGGCATGACATAAGCGCTGTAATCAACAGCATCATACAAAGGATGACACACATGTCATGAAGACAGATTGTTTCATGCCGAGTGCGTTGGCTCGGTTTTGAAAATAACTAGGGCACGCCTGGTGTAAGTCGATAGATGTCCCAATGTAATAAGGACATCTCTGTAGAGGGTGATGTGACAGCAGCAGAGAGAGATAGTGTCAGCACGAGACTTCAAGAGGGTCATTTGCATTTTCTTTCACTTTCACGGTGCAACATGCGCATTAAAGCACATCACAAGCAGAGGTGACAGCTGCAGCAGAACCAGTCAGGCCAGACTCTTCATTTAAAACACATTGTTTTTACTAATAATTCACCACTCATTCATTTTTCATTTTGACAGGTGAAGGGGGCAGCATGAACAAAATAAACATTTACGTTTCCCTCATCCGCTCCTTTTTCGTAACAGGAATACATTTAAGATAGCGTCTTATTTTGATACTGGCGTGAATGCATTGGATTCCTATGGTTTCTGCCAGGTTGGCGGATTCCATCGGCATACATGTTTAATTCCTCACGCCATGGATACATGGTGGGAGACACAGCCTCATAAGAGGTTGGTGGTATCTCAGCGGTAATGCCACTGAGATAACACCATATGGTATTACCGTTACCACCAATTGATCCAGCGGTATTACCATCAGCGGTATTTCCACCAAATTACAAGTGATGGCAGGCGGTGTTAGTTCCCATTAACTGGAGTCCATAGGACTGCAGGGGGTTTTCAGCAGTATTATCACTGCAGTATTAATGCCGATTTGGTCTTTTTCTGAGCGTTAAGTTGTAGGAATTACTTCCAGCATTCTGCTGGGGGTGTTTCCTCTGCCTTGCCTCCAAACCTATAGTTTGGCTGAGTGGTAATGCATTGGTAAAGCAGTGGTAACTAAGTTACCACTGCATTACCATGGTTATCACCACACTTCCGAGCTCGTAATTAGGCCCTTAGGCTTGTGTGCACTATGAAGTGAAAGTAAGACACTTAAACCTTGGTCTTTTCCAGTGGAAGGCTGGTAGCTAATGCATTATTTTAGAAGTGGTTAACTGTTAGCCACAAATATGCAGGAACGACCGAGCATAGCGAGGGATCCCGAAACAACCAAGAGGGCTTTGGTGCTAGGGGATTTTTCAAATAACTGTTTAAAATGGTGTGTTTTACAGCACATTTGCTGTGACAAATTGAGTAAAAAGCTGCACAGTTTACAATTGGTTTTGTATGGCAGTGCATGAAAAAATCAAATAGATGCACGAGAACAACAGTGAGCAGGAGCATTTTCCCATGCATGTTCATGATGCAACTTCCCACAACATATGACAGTATAAAAAACATTTGCATTCTGGTTGTGACCATACATGTTCATTAGGGCTGCACCAATATATGTCAGTATTACCATTTATAAGCACATAATCATGTTGGCTTTGTCAATAAAAAATGCCATGCTACAATAAGAAAATTAATCCAGACTGGCTGCCCCAATGTAGACCAATACGGCTGCATACGAACGATTATCATGTTTGATTTACCCTTTATGCCAGTAAATAATACAATGCCACATTAAGAAAACATGTCCAGACTGGCTGCACCAATGTAGGCCAGGATGGCTGCATAAGAACACACATCATGTTGGCTTTAAGCTTAAGGCCAGTAAACAATGCCATGTTATATTATGAACATATATTTAGACTGATTGCACCAATATAGGCCAGTCAATACACGTTATACCACTTATGTTAGCTTTGCCCCTGATGTTCAGTAACAAATACTATTCCACTGTAAGAAAATATATCCAGACTGGCTGCACCAATGTAGGCATGTCTAGCCACTTAATAACAATTATCATGTTTTATTTACCCCAGATGTCCAGTGGAAAATGCCATATCACAGTAAGAAAGTTAATCTAGACGGACTGCATCAATATAGGCTACTCTAGCCATGTAATAACCATTATCGTGTTCGTGTTACCCTTGATGCCCAGTAAAAAAGTGCCATGAGCCAGTATGAAAGCATGCACAGACTGGCTGCAGCAATGTAGGCTAGTCTAGCCATTTAATAACACCCATCCCGTTTGCTTTACTCTACATTCTCAGCAAAACATGACAGGCCACCAGTAGCCAGTAACCTCCATCTCTTGCATGCACGCATACATGTAAACACACAAACAAATTACATGCACTTTGTAACTGATTGACTTTTCTTCTCACAACATCAGTACGCTGGCATCCCCCAGACACGACCAGATGGCCCTCCCCTTTTCTCCTCTGGACACTCTGACTGAAAGAAGGGAACACCTCTCCTGCCAGTCAACATGGTGCTGCGCACGCATAGGGCCTCATTACGACCCTGGCAGCCGCGGTATGAACTGTGCCGGTAAAGTACCGGCACTGTTCATACCAGGCCGCCACATTACGAGTTTGCTCACGGGTGACGGTATGCACGTCTGGTCTGGCCAGACGTGCATACCGGCACCCGCGAGCAGACCAGGATGCTAACAAGGGACCCATCATTAACGGGTCCGTTGTTAATACAGGGGCTCAAATGGGAATGGGGACGTACCAGGTCCGGGTCCCGAAAATGGGAATTACTGGGCCCGCAAAAGTCAGAATGGCCCGGTAATTCCATTTTTTCGGGACCCAGACACGAGTTTGGAGGTAGCCATGCCGGTAATGATGGCATGGCTACCTCCAAACTCGTAATGAGCCCCATACACTTTTAGAGCATCAATGAGAAGCAGCAGGGCTAGACTTCATATGCCCCGCCAGCCTCTCATTATTGTGCTCTACGTCTTTTGCATGGAATACAAAGGGCATTGCAAAAGAAAAAAATACGGAAGCACTCCGTCCCAGATGCAGGCATCCCATTCCCCTGTTCAAACAAAGCAGCTGGCTTGAGTGTGATGCCTGCCTGGCAGTGTGTTTTGGGTGAGACGTGTGCATTTAGATTAACATTCTAGTGTACATCAGAATGTTAATCTAAACGTACATCTCCTCCTTCAAACCAAGGCAGTGCGGCCTTTCCGCCCCAAGAAAGGTTCCACCATTGTCCAGAATTGCATGCATTAAGTGCAAACAATGATCATTGCAGGGTGGGGTTCTGCAGCGCATATGCATAGACACGTTGGTAGTCCCACCCATGCGATTTACACGTTTTACAACATGACCACCATAAAGTAGAGTAAGCTTAGACATCTGCAATGTGTAGACAGTCCGTGTGGTGTGGTTCCACTGTTTACTCCAGCAGTGTCCCCCAGACACCCAATCTGGGGGTGTAAGGAGACAGTAGGCATGCTGAGGGTGATCGGGAATGCTCAGGCAGGACACTCATGTCAGCAGATCTTTCGGGCCCCTGCCACCACGCTGCCACCTGCCTCTGAAACCCACAGATCGAGCTGGTCATCAGGGAGGATAGCTCAGGGGCAACATGCTCGCCTTGGAAGCAAGATCCCCTGGTCCGCGCTTAGAAACCTCTGGGCATTAAGCGCGTTACAAATAACCTATCATATCACATGATAGTAAAGGAGCAGAAAAGCCACCGTGCTCAACACTGCCCCTGCCTCTGTTGCTCCTACTGTGTGCTGGGGACCCACGCCATGGGGCATCATCAGTCCAGGAGCACTCCTTATCAGCGAAGAGGAAGGCCAGACCTTCCTCATCACCCGAATCAGGATGCTGCTCATTTGAGCCCTAGGCAAGCAGTGCTGAGTACTGTCACCTGGATGCTGTGATCGGCACAACATCAGAACAACAGAAGACAAACAGCCCTGTACATATAAGGCATAGCGGTCACTTTCACACATATGGACAAATACTCCCAACACAAAAATAGGGAGCAAGATATTCCCAACAAAAAACTCAGGAACAAGAGACGCATGGAAGCATGTCCCCTGCGTCCATCCACAACACTCCATCAATAGCCCAGATCAGTGGGCAGGGTCCGACAGGGCCATAACATTGGGGGTCATTCCGAGGTGGGTGTTAAGGGGTTACCGGCACTGGTAAGGATGCCGGGGCCGTTAACCCCTCAGCGCCCTATTCCGAGGTTCATAAGCGGGATCCGCTGAAAACGTCTGGTCAGACCAGACGTCCTTAGCGGGTCCCGTTAGGGGACCAGGGTGCAAAAAATGGGCGCGCTATTTGCGGGCCCATTATTAGCACCTTCCCCATTCCCATTGAGCCCTATGGGGGCTTGAATGGGAATGGGGAATGGTATTCGGCATTGGGGACTTACCAGGTCCGCATAGGTCGGAATGTCCCGGTAAGTACCCATTCCGCCTACCCGGACCCGAGTTTGGAGGCAGCAGCACCATGGCTACCTCCAAACTCGGAATGACCCCCCTTGTCTCGGGCACCAATGAAAAAGTGGCCCACAGTTGCAAATGGCAATTCATTCCTTTCTTGACACTGTTTGAATAGCACCCAAGGGGGAGTTCTTTGACACAATGTGATGCCAATTGTGCATTTTAAAGAATATTATTCAGCAAAACTGGTCAAAACTTCTAGCTGTATGGTGAAGTAACTCATCAAACTGGCCCACATTGGCCAAAAAGTGGCCCACTTTGACCAAAAAAATGGGCCCACGCCATCATTTTGCATTTTTGGTTCGCCATGGGCCTATTGCCCTATAGGCCAGTCAGAGCAGTGCCATGGGGAGGAGCTCTGTTATTGGCTGATTAGAAGACAACATCCAAGTTGAAATGTTTTTTTTTTCTAGATTGCATAAGTTACTATGTGCAAAGGAGTATTCATTATAATACGATATCTGTGGGCACTTTATTAAAGTTCAAAATGAAGACCTTGAGAGGTGCACTTGTAAGGTCGTAGGCAGTAGCAGCTGTCCAGTCTGCGGGTTGGGTGAAGCCCACTTTATGTTTCTATGTGATGGGTATAGAGACTTGAGGATTAGATATCTACAGCCGCGCCTCAATTTCCTTAACACCCGCAGGCTGGACCGTGATCTAGTCCATTATATCCATCGTGCCTGGCTAAGAAGACATACAAGTTTGCCGGTCTGGAAACAACGGTGCCGGTAAGCTTGCCGGCAACGTTGTTTCCAGACTGGCAAAGTACGAGCCGACCTGGCGGGCGGGACGACACCCGCCCACAGAGTTTCATGGAAGCACCGGCACCGTTGCAAACGGTGCCGGTGCTTCCGTATTCCCCATTTTCATGGAGTTCTATGCAACTCCACTGGAATGGGGATTAACAGAATTGCCGGCGCCTGATTTACCGGACCACCCGGGCTGTAATGGCCCAGTAAATCCGGCAAGTCCGGCGCTGGTAAATCACTACGGGTCTGGTGGCATCCTGCCGGTTTTACCGGCACGGCTACTGCCAGACTCGTAATGAGCCGCATTATTTGTTAAAACAGGCATTTCATATTTGGTGGTCACTGATTTGTATATATGAGCTTAATTCTATTGTCCCTTTTTTACAGTTGATGTACTGTGGTTTGAATTATTATGTAGAATATGCAATATACGTGTAGATTTAAAAAATAAATAAATATTATATTAAAGTTTTATGGATCGTATCTTATGCACTTTATGACTCATGCCGAATAAAGGAATTTGATGATAATAAGATATCTGTTTTAGAGTTCAAATATATTTTGCCCCCATAAATAATGCCCCCTTTGGGAATAAGAAGGACTTTTAAACTCCATGAGAATAAAAAATAGGGAGTTAAGAATCCCCACTCTAAAATCGTACCAGTTGCCTATGTGGAAAATGTCGAACCTGTGCAATATCACTGCGTGTTCCTCTATAGGTCCTTACTACTGTGCCGGCTCCTCCATAACTCTTCACTCTCGTGCCGGCCTCTTTCCATACAGCCAGTGCTCGCAGTGACCCTCATTGTGTGGTTATAATTAACTGATGTTTCAAAACAATGTAGTGTAACCCTGGTCAATGTCCCCCTTTTTAAAATTGAAACCCTCACCGCACAGATTAGGGGGTCTATACTAGCTCTTAACTCATCCCAGGGGGAAAAGCAATCCATCGGGAGAGGTCGCGGCGGGACTGGAGGTCAAAGGCCAGCTGTTGCTTTTCTCCAAAAATGTAAATGAGCACATGTCTCCATGTAAAGAAAAATGCAGCGGGAGCTGCACTAAGCATGTTAGGAGGCACTCTGCCTAATAAACTGCGTGCACGGAAATAGATTATCAGCCCCCATACATCAATCATCAGAATAGCCTGCTGGACTGTATCCAAGCCCACCCTCTAGGCCCCGCCCAACTGCAGCACACTTGGTTAAGGACGCTGGGCTTTGGCGGTATGGCAAAAATGGAGGCAATGGATTACCGCCACTTTAACATCAGTTTCGTGCACTGCCAAATTGTAAATTTGCAGGTGAAGTGGAGGATTTGCCTCAAGGAAAAGGCCGGCAGTCAATCCTCTTCTTCACCTCGAAGAATCGTCAGATTTACTGGGGCAGAATTACAGCTCATGGTAAATCCTACAAAATCCCTGCAGACTCCTTTGTCCTGTGGACTCCAAAATTGGAGATTAACACTGCCATTACCCCACTCGTAATCGTGCCGTAAATACCTGGGGCTGAGTGGCAGAAACAGTGAATTAGTTTGGCTCTAATTCTAAAGGAAGTACCGGCAAACTCATAATTAGGACCGTTGTGTGGATACAAACATATAACTACAGATCTAGAACTGCCTATGCAACATTTCGAGACATCGTCTATTGTTTCGCCACTAGGTGTCTCCTTGTCATTAAACAGACATCAAAGCACATGCACATGTAGGTCCAGTCTATATTCCTCACAGGTGTACCATGGTCAGGCACATATGCATTCTGGTGCACACCATACCAGGATCATTAGTGCTCTTAATACTCGATCAGGGGGAAGCCAGCAGCAAAAGGTGATTGGTTCGAGTCTCATCACCAATGCTCTCCTTTTATTTATTTTGTATTCAGTCATATAACAAAGGCACCAGTTAACGTATAATGGAATGACTCTATGTGGGCTTAACCAACTAATCAATCAGTCTAAAAAGAAAGGTGAGCATAGGTGATAAAGGGCCTCATTCCGAGTGGGGCGGTAAGGGATACCGGGCACCGGTAAGGAGACCGGCGGTAAGGGATACCGGGCACCGGTAAGGAGACCGGTGCCGGTAATCCCTTACCGCCCTACTACGAGTTCCCTTAGCGGGTCCCACCTTTAACACCTGTTCTGACCAGGCGTTATGGACGGGACCCATTAAGGGAATTCAGAGCCAATAACGGTACCGCAATTTGCGGTACTGTTATTAGCCCCTTCCCCATTCCCATTGAGCCCTATGGCTCAAATGGGGCTCAAATGGGAATGGGGAATGGCTTTTTCAATGGGGATTTACCGGTCCCGCAAAGGTCGGACTAAGAGACCGGTGCCGGACACGTTATTGGTGGCAGACATGGCGCAAATAGCACCATGGCTACCACCAATCTCGTAATGAGGCCCATAGAGTTTGATTTTGGGAAAGAACATTTCAAATGCCGCCATTTCAAGATTTACTATTAGGATATTTATTTTACTCTGGCTGCTCCTTATTAAAGTAAATTCCTAAAAATGCCATCATAAGTTGCACATGAAATGATTAACTATGCTGCTGGCCTGACCGCTCCTGATGACCAATACTGGTATGGAATTCAGTTCAGTACATATTCACAAAATGTTTTTTTTCCGCACAGAATCTTCTGGCAGATAATGAGTGTGCTTGCTCTAAATGTGCTCAATGGTTGCTTGCTAGTGTGGCCTGCATCTGAATATATATTGGTGGGGTGTGGCAAGTGTTGAAAAGCCCCAGTAAAGGCCAGTAACATCTCTTTGCTTTTAAAGTTGGAGATAGGGGCAGCAATGAGCCAAATATGAGGAAGGCTGAGGCGCCTAAATGTACAGGTGCAAATAATTGCCCGATATTTGGTGGATCCCTCACCTGCAAACCCCAGGAATTGAGAGCTTAATCTTCTGCACACATTCTGAATATTTATTTATGAAAGCCCTTGGGCAATACTCTCTTGTACGCACAGGCCAAATAGCTGATCTTTCTCAAAGGCACGCAGTTTAGGTTGATTCGGATAATATTTATCCACTGTAAACTGGAGAGGAGATTTTGTCCCTATAGATTTTCGACAATTGAAAGCCTGATACTAACGGGAAGTCCTTCCAGGACGCGTGGCCCTCCTGGATGGAGAGCCACATTCATTTTACATCAGAAAACTGCTCCCTGGACACACATTTCATGCCCATAATTTGATGCATGTATTATCCAAGAGAAAGTCCCAGACAACGGGCGGAGCTGTATATAAATAACCATTTACAGCTAGGATTGAAATCACGTGCCAGGCAACTATCACCTGATAGTCCACCTGAATCTTTGCTTTCAAGGTTTTGATAGATTTTCTTTAGAGGCCCTCCATTAATGGTATTTTTCTAAGGGGATTATTCTCTTGGAGCAGGCAAGATTTCGAAAGAATTATTCGACAACCGACAACTGCTTGACATGAAATTCCTAGTAGAAACATAAATATTGTAAAAATCAATATGTTCATTTTTAATCTGTCTTTGTTTATTTTTCCTGTGATTTTGATCAGGTTGACAGTGGACAACTCTGCAATAGACCAAATATCAGGTAGCCTGAAGATCTAATTAAATTACTCTCAAACATTTGGACTAGAGTGCAACTGGTATCATTTGGCTATTGAACAAACATAAATCCCATTTGCTAATGGCCTCAGAAAAGGCTGCATTTTATTTTAGCACCTCAGTTATTTTCTTTACGTTTAACGTTTAAGAACAATAAAAGCAGCCCGATCAGAGGCAGAGAGCTCCTGATGGGGTACCAGGATTGTAAATAATCGACACTGAGGCACGGCTGGTGAATATTTTCTGTGAAGGGGCCTAAATATTTCCCCAAATATGCACAAGCAACTGAGCGGAACGCAGGCGCTCAAAATGGTTCATGAGCATTTTGGGGGTTCTATGCTTGATAATTCTTTTTAAAATCATGTGTTGAAATTTTGCATGTTGTAGCACAATCTTTGAGAACAAAATGTGGTAAAAAGCTGTTAAATTCACAAATGCTTCCCTAGGGTAAAACATGAACAATTCCAGAAAAATGGCAGGATTCTCAGTCAATCAAGGCTGTTCTATATTCTCAGTGGGGTACCCTAAATCCTTCTGCGAATTAGAGCGAGCGACTAAGCATTATGAGGGAGCGCAGCATAAACAGTCATACAGCTCATGCTAATGAGCAGATATTTGACCAGCATGCCATCTTGGGTGCTAGGATGGACACCAATCCTCTCTTCCAAATCAGGAACTAATTGAGAACCCGACCATACTGAGGCAAGGACAAGAAATTGCACCCCGGACATACCTCCATCTTCCCCCAGCAATGACAGATTCATCACACCACACGTCTTGAGAAAGACCCCTGAGGGTCGAAACATGTGTCTGATGACTTCTCACAATGAATACAGCATCAACAATGTGGTTTGAATAGCTTTTATTATGTCAAAATTGACATACTGAACAACTAATTTACCCAGCACTCGGGTGAACAGCCCTCAATCTCCCTTACACATGAATGTATGCATTGCATTAAATGTATCTTTATATCTTCTGCTCTGCGTGAATCTTCTCTTTGGGCAGAGTAGTGCCAGTACATCCCAGAAGGACTCAAACATCTGAGGTGCACCAGTTCCAATCCTTGACATGGTTTCTGTTGCTAAGTGACATGGGGACACATGCACATGTCGTGCTAACACTCCGGTATTCACACATACATTAACAATGTGAGTGCCACCCGTGTGGGGTGGGCCAGGGACTAAAGAGGGGCCCAGAGGGGTGCCTACTCCCCCCTACCCACATCCAAATCTGCCATTGAGTTGGGTGCTTTTCAACTAAAGAAGATTCAATTCAATTCAAAAATAGTATATTTCGGCACTTGTCATAAAACTTACAAACACAGGTCAAAAAAACTGTTTAGATATATAATAACAAGATATATCAGAATTCTCCAGTATGTTAAAAAGCACGTACATAATGTCATTATTAAAACATCTCACGAATGGGTAAATTAATTATAAATTATACACTAGCTGGATAGGTTGGTAGCAAATCTGACCCAACAAACAAGACTTCATGTGCCGTGTACGTAATAACTTTCACATTCCAGCACAGATAATGTTCTAAAACAATCCTCTTACATTTGTAGACACCATAGAGTATTGGTTGGCGATATATAACACTTGATCGTGAAAATGTATTTAAAAATACTTAGCAGTCAGTATAGTAGCATAATACACATATAATCACAATGGGACACATTTCATTGAATCTGGACAAGTATTTTGCAATTTAAACTGGAAAAGTAACCTGTTCATAAAAGATAAGTTACATATTTTTCATGGTATATGCAATTCTCTTTTTCCGGGCGCATCTCATATAGGTAAGCAACTGACGTTCTTTCGAATGGTCGTTTAGTTGCCTACATAAGTCTAGCACACTGTAACATTCCTTACACTGTGTCAATAATGGCTTCAGACAACGAGACCTGAGGTTTCTATGCAGAGGGCAAACAAAGAGAAAGTGCAACACATTTTCATCAACTATGTTGCAATAATAACAATACTTAGAAGTATGTTGCCCCCATTTAGAAGATAAATGCCCAATCGGCAGAATACCCAAATGTAGTTTTAGTAGGAACCCACGGTTACTAACATCCCACCTAGTGAGGTAGGGCTTCATGGAATTGGATCCCTTCTTGCATAAATATTCTGTAACTAAACTGCTCTTTGCCATGAGGCGACTTATCTCAGTGTCGACCCAGAGATCAAATGCCTTAATTAAAAATGTTAAAGTGTTTTGGATTGGGCACTCATGTACTGCAGATGGGACCAAAAGTCTGGGATACGTAGTCTAAAAAACATATCTTTCAAATATTTTAGCCACTGTAAAATGGCTGCATCTGGGAGCTCTAACATGTTGGATACAATCGTCAAGTAGTCTTTGAGGAGATTGTCCATATCTACACCCAGTATATCAATGGCTTTAGTTTTATTTTAGAAGCAATGCCCCACAAGCCAAGTTCAACCAAAGTCGAAATTGTGGGATCACTGTATGGTAACGACAATAACCTTTTAACTATTTTATTCTCTGTAATTTGAATTAGAGTTGTGTCGATATGGCCCAGAACGCAGCTCCATATAGCACTGCCGAAACAGCTTGCAGTGTGTAAATCTCAAGGGCACTTGATATTAACCTATTCTTGAATTTCCTAGAGCATTTTTTCCCAGCTTCACCTCTATGTCCCAAAATGGAACAACTCTTCTTGACTAAAGGTTTCCATGAGGGGGAAGCATCTAGTCTTATGCCCAAGTAATCAAAAGATTCTACCATCTCAATCTTATTACCCAACAAGCTAAACTTACGAACTTAAGCCCTGGGCATTATAGTCCCAGTTGGCCCTTTTCTACATCCCATTCACAACTAATCTACCCCCTTTTTCTTCTCTTTTTTATCTTGTTCCTTCACAACTTGTGCTTTATCTTGCTGTCAATACAATCATGATACTCACACCTCTTTTCTTATCGTATTCATGTTCTGCATTCAAGATTGTTTACAACATGCTGAAATACATTATTTCCTGTTTCGATCACAAGGCAACTAATTTCTTAAAATAATTAACTCTTTTGGTCATGCTTATTGCCAAGCATGACACCCATGTTCACACTTCACTGCTTAACTCGTTATCTGTGGATTCACTTACAATTGTCGCTTAACCTCTGACTAGTAATATGTTCACTTGGGCCCCATCACATGGGTCAATGATGCATTATCTAATACCCATTACATTGCACTGCCACCACAGCCTTGAAAAAGACCCCTGTTGGGTCAAAACACGTGTCGGCTAAAGTGTTTAATAAATTCACCTGGAATATTAGGCACAAGTGTCTAATTAAAGTACCTATAATCCAACCACTACGCAAGACTCGGCTCTCATTCATCATAAAGAGCACTGATACCTATGGCTCTGGCGCTTGGTTTGAGTGCACTTCCCCCACCAGACCCTATTTAAACTACCGACAAGACGGAAGGGCCCCTTCTTTCAGGAACTACTCACCAGCTGCAGGACCCAACACTAAGCACCATGAACAAGCGCAGTGATCTACAAATTCTAGAGCTCTTCTATTTCTACATATGTAGAGCAGCTCAGCCCTCGAATATGCAATGTTGTTCAGGTGAACTATTTGGCTGCGGGAATTACAGGTTCTACTGTTTAAACCTGGTCAACTAAATAGTATAGCAACTCTGAGAGCTTGGGAACTCATTGAGTATTGTAAACGGACCTGTTTAACTGGGAATCAGCCAGCGCAGAATTTCATCAACATAGTGTTTGTTTGCTGCCCACTTATGCAAGTAGGCAGAACATATCTGAAGACAATATTTGCAAAATATGAAGTCAGGACAATTGATGATACACTTGGATTATTATATTAATTTTCTGATAATGTATATTTTAAATCACAGAATTCTAAACAATATTTGACAGATTAATGTTGGCTACTTCTTAGAACAATACATTTTGCAGTAATATTTTGGGATTTTATTTCAAAAATGTGAATTATTTATGTTTGTGTTTTAATGTTCTCCAGTTTCAGTAGAAAACATTTTAACAATAAATACATTTATGTCACGTAATTTTCAGTAGTGCCCTGTTTTTTTCTTGTCTAGTCAATTTACTGGTTCTGCTCAGTTCTGCGTGCATAAAGTCATATCAATGTAAATGACCCTGTACTGTATAGTAGTATACAGTAGGTACTCAAAAATGGCATGCATATTCATGCAGAGCACGGTTGGCCTAGGAGACCAGTTGAGTCCCGAAAATGTCATTATTACTTGGAATTTAAATATTCAAATATGTCACTAGTTTGATCCCTCTTAGACAACCAAAGCCGGTAAGGGGTGGGTAATGCGGATGGGTACCATTGTTAGCCAAAATTTGAACATATGCCTTCTGTTTGACCCACTTTTGTCAAACAATAGTATTTTACCCAATATTTACTTTGTGTAAGCTACAAGCCAAATACTATGCTTCTCCTTTGTCAGTTGGGACCATATTCACAGACATTTTGTAGTGGCTCGGGTGTGGCTTGCTGCTGCTAATCTCACAAGTACTACAGCAGTCTGGGATTTGCAACGAGGGACTAGTAGCCCTAGTTTGCATTAGTGGAATAGGAAATGTAATCTCAACCCAAACAACGCCTGTTCTTATATCATTAAACCAAAAACAAAACTCCTATAGCATAACGTCATTGTAAATAAATAAGAATAAAAATATGCATAATGGAGATTCAAAATGGCCCCCAAGACGGAGCAGATGTGAGCTCTAGCATTCCTCCTTTTTGTGCCCCATTTGAAGCGAATTGTGTGGTGAACTGAAACCGCTCCCGCTCCCTCGACGATGAGAAGGTGACTTTGGGGCTGGCGTACTGTGGAGGGTGTCCCCTTCGCTTTAACCTTCAGCATGGCTGGGGAGTATGACAGCTGGCAACAACGTTGTTGCAGAGCCGAGGGAGGCTCTACATTTCTGGTGACGGTGTGGCTGGTGAGGAGGGAAGCTGCCCAGAGATCCAGAAGATGTCTGATGGATCTCCGAGAAGCTTTGAAGAAACAACACTGCCATCGATTCCAGAAGAGCCATGCTTGGAGCCTGGCGGTGGTGCTTGGATCTGAGAGGAGCAGGGTGGAAAGTACTCTTAACAATTCTCTAGTGGCGATCCCTATTCCATACTGTCCTAGCACAAGTGTCAACTTGTTGTGCCAGCTAGGTTCTTTTGTTTCAAGCTGAAAGAATCTGGGTTGGACTCCCTAAGCTTGAAATATGGTGACTGTGTTACTTGGTCTCTGTTTTGTAGAATCTACGCTCTACAGCCATAGTATTTGTGCTGCCATTGCCATATCCCTATGCACATTTGGGCAGATCTATTTGATAACCATACAACTTTGAGATACATATTTCAGTTTCAGCCTTGTGTGCTTTTTGAAATTCAACCAGTGTGATCTTAATGCGATGTACTACTATCGGAGGTGCAGAGTGATTTTACAGTACCGGATGCCTAAGGGTAAGCCTAATATACCACCAGGGGGCGCAGAAGCTTGGTCGCCTGATCCGGCGTCTCCCTCTATCAGGCCGATTGAAACCTTGTTAAAACAATATAAATTATAATTTTCATTAGCCCAATGCTACGTCCCTTCTTCCTTACATCTGGGGCGGCTCCGGTTCTGGTTTCCCTGTGGATCACCTTCTCTATCAGCCTGTTCTCAGCCTACAGGTACTCCCCGCTTCACCATCTGCTGGGCCTCATATCTGCTCAGGCCCTAGTGCAGAGTGTCTACTGCCTGCTGCGGCACATGGGCTGTTTTTCCTTCTGCTCTGTCTCGTCTGCTGACTGCCATCTCAGCTACTGCCTCCTTAACGTGAAGTGGACCGACAGCCTCCTGCGACGCCTCGGCTGCTTGTCCAACTAGCCTCACCCCATCCATGGTTCTTGGACATCACGGTTCGTGAGGCCTCCTGGGGCACCTGGACTGTTTTTACTTCTGTTCCTTCTCGTCTGCTGACTGCTATCTCAGTGACTGCCTCCGTATCTTGAGGAGGACCAGGGTTCGTTCTCACCGCAGCTCACTCCTCCTTGTGCGGTGTAGGTGGCTCGCCTGACTTAGCACCTATCTTGGCCCTCTGGTGACGCTGCAAGGCTTGGCCCTCTGATACTGGGCCCCTCCTCTTTCCATTGCGGATGCGAGGCTGCATTGACTGGCCCACCCACCCCCCAGGACTGCTCCTACTCTGCTCCGGCTGGGGGGTGGCCCTCCCTGGCCCTGCTCAATTCTCCCGCAAAGGGGCCCGATCCACCTTGCCTCCAGAGGCTTGCCATTGTACCTCTTCTGGAACTTGCTGCGTGACTCCCCGGGGTCTGCTCCTGTTTTTCTCCTGCTATGGGGTATCCAGCTCGGCCCGCTCCATTCCTAGCGTGGGGAGGCCCTCACCATCTTGCCTACAGAGGCCTTCCCCCATGCCTTCTCAGGACAGGTCGCACGGCTCTGTTCTCCTGCAAAATGACCCCATCTACCTTGCTTCCACCTCTCTAATGGTGTCTGGTTTTTCTGAGCACCTGCTCTATCTTGGATCTCCCCTCCGCCAACTACCTGCTCCTCTCCTGCGCAGGTGCTACTGCCGGGGCTTTTACCTGCTTCGTCTGTGGTGTTACTCCTATCGCTCCTGACTTTCACTGCCGTATCCTGTGCCTTGACCCGCTGCGGTGGGACACCTCCAAACCCCTCCTTGAGACTGCCTACCTTGTGGCTGCCTGCCTCCTGTGGCCTGCTTCCTCGCAGGGTGTTTGCTTCTACCTGGCTGTAGCGCCACTCCTCTGGCCTTCGTTGCCTTCTCCTGTTGGTGTGTGAGCAGAGGGCACTCCTGCTGCATTTGACCACCCCTGCCCTCTCCACTCTGGGCCTGCCTGCCTCCTGCATCCCGCCTCTGCACCAGCTTAGGTCCTGACAACATCTGGACACCATGACCCCCTCTCCACACTGGGCCTGTCCACCTCCCTCTGCCAGCCTCTGCACTAGCCTGGGTCCTGCTGGCTTCTGGACCCCCGGGACCTCTCCACCCTGGGCCAGCCCACCTCCTACAGCCTGCCTCCGCTCCTGCTTGATTCTTGCTGGCCTCCCTTCTGTGCATCTGGACTCCTACGAGCCCTCTCCACTCTGGCCCTGCTCGCCTCCTGTAGCCTTCCTCCTCACCTGCCTGGGCCCTGCCTGCCGACCATCTGAGTCCCCTCACCTTACCCCTACAGCACTGTAATCACTTCCCTGTCCCCGCCCATTATCCTGCTCCCACCTACATCTTTGTCTCTGCCTCCTCCATGACCTCTCCCTACTCCCTTTAACTTTCTCCCCCTCTCTTCCCTTCTGCCCTGACCTAATGCCCTTCCAGTTCCCCCTACTCCCAGTGTCTCGCCTAGCACTCTTGGCTCCCTTCATACCCTGTTGTCCCTTCCCCCATCCCCTTCTAGTTGACTACTCCGCGCACTAACATCTGCTCTGACCTTCTCTACCTGTGTAGCTACCTGTGATATTCACCCCTGCTTCTTCCCTCCTTCCTTCCCATGCCCTAACTAGTACTACTTCTATATATCATCCGCCCCCTCCTCTTCCCCCTTTCCCTTCTCCCCTTTTCCTCCCTCTTGGCCTCTTCTCTTAACTTCCTCCTCCACTCATCAACCTTCCTCACCAGTTACCCCGTCTATCCTTCTCGGCCCTTCCCCTTTTCCCCCCCCTCTGAAATGCACTTTCCCTTTCATCACTCTCCTCTTCCTCCTCTGTCTCCTCTCTCCTCCCCCTCTTTCCACCCCTACTCCCTGCCCCTCCTCATCTACCTCTCCCTCATCCTCATGACCACCCCCTTCCTCAACCTTTTTCCCCGTTCGCTCCATCCCCTTCTTCCATTCCTCAACGTACCAACCTCATCTACCCCCCTATCCTCGAACCCTCCAGCTCTTTTAACATTTCCCTCTGGAATGCTAGATCCCTCTGCAGCAAGACTACAGCTGTACTGGACATGTTTTTGAGACTCAACCTTCAATTTCTCTGTATTATGGAAACATGGATTCCCCCTCATAACTCTACTGTTCCTGCTTCTCTTACCACCTCCTCCTCCTCCTTCTCTCAAACTCCCCACCCCTCTTGTGGTGTGGCTCTCCTCTACCACCCTAATTGTCTCCCCTCCTCCTCCTCACCACTTCTTCCTGTCTTCCCTTCTTTTGAATATATGTACAAATCCTTCACTTTCCCTCTCGCTATCTCCTTCTTAATAATCTACCGACCTCCTGGCCCCCTCTCCTTCTTCTACGATGACCTCAATCACCTTCTTTCCCTCACCTCCCCCTCCCCCTCTCCCCTTACAGTACTGGCGACAACCTTCACCTTCCCTCTTCCCCTCAACCTTCTCCTCTTCTTTCCATTCTCCGACTCCTACCTTCTCTCCCCTCTCCCTACTTCTTCTACTCACTCTTTGGGTTCCACTCTTGACCTTATCTTTGTCTCTACCTTCACCTCTTCCCCAGTCTCTACTCTTCCCAACTATCTTTCTGATCATGCCTTACTCTCTTTCTCCCTCACTCCCCCCTCCCTCCACTCCTCCCTCGTTCCCCACTTCCTTCTCTCGACAAGATCTCTGTAACTTCAACCCCACTCTCTTTCTAAACACCTGCTCTTCCTCAATCCCCTCTCTCTCCGATTTTTCCTCTCTCTCAGCTAATGAAGCTTTATTCTCTTTGCCCTCCTCTATCTCTTCCAGCCTCAATCTACTTCACCTGCTCTCCTCTTTCCACCCTACCGGCAAACCCTCTCAACCCTGGCTCTCCCCTCAACTACTGTCTATGTGCCGCCTCCTCCATCGCCTCGAGCAGTGTTGGATCAAATCCTGCTTGCCTGCTAATCAAGCATCCTACTTCTCATACCACTCTCTCTATAACTCCTGCCTCAACTCAGCTAAACGTTCCTTCTACTCTAACCTCCTTCAGTCCCAATCCTCCCATATGCGTTGCATCATTCAGACCCTATCTCGTCTTCTCTCTCCACCTACCCTTGACCATTCTACAACCTCTCCTCTCTTTCCTCCCGACTTCACTAACTTCTTCTCTTCCAAAATTCTCACTCTGCGGCAAAACATTCTTCGCTCCCCTTCTTACTCCCCTTCTCTCCCCTCTCTTACCACTCCTTCTTCCTACATGTCTAATTTCTCCCCTGCTAATCCTTATGAAGTTTTCCTCCTCCTGTCCAAACTCACCCTACCGCTGCCCCCTCTGACCCTCTCCCCAGCCCTCTTATATCCAAAATATACCCTCTTCTTATTCCTTACCTCACCTCCTTCATCATTTGTCTCTCTTCTACCTCCTTCCCTTCTGCCTTCAAACCCACCACTATCATCCCTATCCTGAAAAAACCCTCTGCTAATCCCCTCCTTGCCTCCAACTTTCGTCCACTCTCTCTCTTTCCATTCCTTTCTAAGCCTCTCGAACGCTAAGTCTACTCTCAACTCTCAGATTTTGTTTCCAATCTCTCTCTTCTCCCCCCTTTTCAATCTGGATTCCGCCCTAAGCACTCTACTGAGACCGCCCTCAGCTCTGTTCTCAACTCCCTCCTTACTGCTCCATATTCTAAGCAATCCTCTGTCCTCGTCCTCCTTGACCTCCCTGTTGCCTTTGATACCGTTGACCACCCCTTGCTCCCCAACACTCTTTCTTCCTTTGGTTTCAAAGGCCCTGTTCTTAAATGGTTCTCTTCCTACCTCTCCAACCATTCTTTCACTGTCTCTTGGGGTGGTCATACCTCCTCTACTCTCTCTTTGGACTTTGGTGTAGCCCAAGGTTCTGTACTGGGTCCTTTACTTTTTTCTATTTACATTGCCCTTCTTGCCCCATCATCTCTTCTTTTGGTATCTCTCACCATTTCTATGCTGATGACACCCAGCTCTTTCTATCTTCCTCTTCTTTCACACCCGACATCCACCACAATCTTTCTTCCTGTCTCAACGCTATAAAAAAACAGATGTCATCCCACTTCCTCAACACTGATAAGTCTGAAGTTTTATTCTTTCCCTCCACCTCGCCTCCCCCTCTATCTCCCTCTCCTTTCATTCTCTTTCCCCCCTCTAATCTCCCCATTTCTGACCACGCTCGCGATCTTGGCCTTTACCTTGACTCCTCCCTTTCCTTTTCCCACCACATTTCTCTTATCTCCCGTGACTGTTGTTACCATCGCATCAATATTCGCAAAATCCGTTCTTCTCTAACCTTCCATGCCAACAAACTATCAATCTCTTCCTTCATCTTCTCTCATCTCTTCTACTGCTCCACGCTCCTCTTTGGCCCCCCTGGCTCTCATCTTGCTCCTCTCAAATCCCTCTATCACTCTGTCATCCGTACCCTTTGCCTTCTCTCTCCTAATGACTGCATTTCTTCTTCGCTCTCTAGTCTTGGCTGGTTTCCTTTCCACTTTCAACTTAAATTCAACTTCCTTTGTCTCGTCTTTAAATCTCTTCATGATCTCGCCCCTCCCTACCTTTTCTCTCTCCTTTCATTCTACTCTCCCTCTCGCCCCCTCCGTTCTGCTGATCGCTTCCTTCTTACTGTTCCCCCACCACCTTGCATCCCTTCCCGCTTCTGATCCTTCCAGCTCCTTGCCCCCCTACACTGGAACTCTCTCCCTCTCTCAATCCACTCCATTTCTTCATACCCCTCCTTCCGCTCCTCATTGAAATCTCACGTTCTCCTTTCCGCCGCCCTGTTAACATCTTCTCTTCTCCCTTTTTTTGTCGTCCTCTATTCTGTTTCCCTTTTACTGTCGGAGGCAAATTGTTCTGTATATTGTTTTGATGGTTTGTCTCATGTTTTGCATTTAAGTTTCCACATATTCCATGTACACAGTTGTAGTAATGTAAAGCGCTTTGGAGTAAGGCACTCTAAAAGTTTAATAAATAAAATAAATAAATGAGGGAGTGCCCCCACCCTCAACTCCCCGATATATGCTGCTTTCCGATCCTTTGCAGAGTTGTTGCAGAACCCAGGAGGCCCAACCTGAACCTTCCAACAGTGTGAATATGGCAACCACACAGAATTACCCTCATCTGCATGATATGTGGTGTGTGACTAAGGAATATTTTAAGCACGGCCGGAATGTTTTCCAAGAGATATTTATGGTGTCTTTTCAGGAGCAATTTCACTCTCTTAAAACACATCTCATGAGTTTTTCATATCAGGTTAGAGCTGGTGTCATACAGTTAGGTTAAAGAACTGATGATAATGAAAAGGCAATACAATAACTGTTGAGATATGTCAGAGAGAACAGTGAATTACTGAAACATTGTGCTTCGGTTGTCTAGTAACTTGGTAATTGAGTTGGACGACCTAGAGAATCGCTCATGGTGCTCAAATATACAGATCAGGAATCCCTTGGGAGATATTGCAGACACAGATTTGAAATCAATGGAGCAATCTCTCTTATGTTGAAATTCTTGGTAATGTCACCCGTGAGGAGATTTGGATTGATAGAATCCATTGCAGTGGTCCAAAGTGATCCGGTCCAAATTTTAGATCTAGAGATGTATCAGTGGCACTTTCTTCATACGTTCAAAAGGAGGACATTTTACTGGTGGCTAGTAAAGGCGACCCAATCAGACTGAATAACAAAGAGGTACAATTATTTCAGGATTTGGCAACAGCTACTCTATAAAAACAAAGATAAATTAATCTAATGGTGATGGAGCTTAGGTGGCGAGACATTAGGTATCATTAGACATTCTTGCCTTTTGTTTACATTGAAAGAAGTCCTGCGGTGCATTACGACACCTGAGAAAGGTTTGACTTTGAATGGACAAGCTACAGTCAGATAGGCCTCCTTCAGGGGAAGATATGCGGTCACGTAAGATCAGAAGTTGGAATGGTCCAAGGTGCTGGCTCTCTCCAGAAGAAGACCCATCAGGGTCCCCCTTCGAGGTGCCCTTATTGAATTTACAGTTTTAGAGATGATAGAGGTTGGGGGCTGCAATGGGGTGGTCGATGACGTTGTTGAAAGATTGTGGGCTATGATGTTTGGGGATTGAGGGATGGATAGAAGGAGCGGGATGTGGGAATTTTAGCAGGGCCGAATTGGAGGCTTGTATAGGGCACCTAATGAAGTCTATTTTAAGGCTATAGGATGCCATACTGTTTTGGGGGATTGTTGTGGTCTATTCAAGCTTTAGTATGTTTGGGCACTGTTTTGGGTAAGATGACCGGCTCCCCACAGTTCTTAAGTTACATTTTTTGGTGCTTGTGTTTGGTGGTTCTTTGTGTGAAGGGGAGGGTGGGAGTATTATTCAGAGCAGGGAGGGTGTTTTTTTTGTTCTATTGTTCTAGTGTTTCAATGGGATTTAATGGCAGAAGAGGGGAGTGTTTGGGGACAATTTGAAATGTTTATGGGAAGCACTTTGACCTAAAGTATATAATTTGAGGTTCTTTGTCAGAATATCAAGGGGCTAATTTCCCAGCTAAGAGAAAGAAGGTAGAGTTTACGTTGGCTCCTCGAAAACACGCGGTAGTTGTTTTTCAGGAGACCTATCTGCTTTTGAAAGATCTGGGTAGAATCAGATTCAGATCTTATAATGATATATATCATGCGATGGCGCCGACTAAAATGGCAATGTTTTGATTGCAATACAGGGGGATCAGCGATATTTATCTGACAGGTTATAAAAGACTAGGAGGGACGTTTTATCGCATTAAAGGGGACCTGTTATGGAAATCCAACTACTATTGCTACATTTTATGCAACGAATACCGGTCAGGATGGATTCGTGCAGGACTGTTTGCCCCGTCTTGAAGCATTTTCGGAGGGTAAAATTATTCTGATGGTGGATTTTAAGTTGGTATGGTCTCCCTCCCTTGATAGTAGCTTGCAGAGCAAGTGGGGGAGTCTGGCTGCATCTAGTGCACTAAAGAAGGCAATGGAGCGGCTGACACATAGAGATGCTTGGAGGGTAACTCATGGGCTGGAAAGGGAGTACACATTTTATCACAATGTACATATGATATATTCAAAGATAGATTATATTTGGGTATCTGCCCCGTTAATGGAAAAGATAAGGGAACCAGGAATAGGTGCAATATCACTTTCAGATCATGCCGTGGTAATGGTTGAGTGTCATAATTTCACACCTAAGATAATGGTATAGAATTGGAGATGTCTCAATGAACTTCTCCTGGATGATGACCAGGTACAACAAATCAGGTAGAGGATTCAGTGGTTCTATAAGGGGAAACATCCGCAAATAATACCTGGGATGAATTTAAGGTGGTTCTTAGAGGAGAGCTAATTTCCTTGAGAACCCAAAGGATTAAACAATTGGGTTTCTTGGAGCGTGATCTCGATTTTACAACGGAAAGAACAGCAAAAGCTTCAACAGGAACATCACTCAAGGGCTTGTTTAAGGAACTTGCGAAGGATAGCTGGGCAGTTGGAGTTATTTAGACCTGGGATAGTTGAGAAAGCGTTATTATACACTAAACAACACTTCTTTTTTTTCCAAACATCTTTTTATTGATTTTATACAAGCAATCAGGCATTGTGGCATTATATTACATGCGCCGAAAACAGTGCTCCGTTGCTTGCTAATACAGGAGATAATAAACATAAACAACAACAACAGGTCTGTAAAGTCTCAGTGGGTACGATAGGGGGGAAGGAGGGCAGCAGATGGGTCATGCAGCTGGGGTAAGAGCCAAGGGACGCTGTTTGTGCTTCAAGTTTATACTGGGAGGGGACTGGATTTGCATGGCACTGAGCCTTCATTAGTTTGTGTATGCTCTCGTGAGCGGGAGGGCGGGGGAGGGAGGAAGGCAGAAGTAGAGTCGGGCTCTTGCGTCATTCCCATTGGCTTTCCTTGGTTGATACTTGTGTCCTGCTCTTCCAACCTCCTCTTTACTCTTGCTTGTCCATCCATCGTGGAGAGGGAGGCTGTCGTGCCAGGCCTGGATATTTCTGTGTGTAGTCCAGGAATGGGGCCCAGGTTAGGTAAAATTTGTCTCTGTTTTGAAACCAGAGGGCTGTTATTTATTTGGCTGCTATTAAGTCCCAGAGTCACACTAAAGAAACACAGTTCTTTCAATTGGGACGGATTTCAAAGAGCCAGTTGGTCTAACTGCGCTTTCCAAATCGTCTCTGGTGCACTGTGTTGTGCTAAAAAACGCAGGCTAGACCACCTCAGTCTGAGCATGTGTTGACTGCCATACAGATGAAGGATATATCTTATTTTAATAGGTCTTCTCTGTGTTGACAGGTGCAGGTTGATCTAAAAACAAGGAGGAGCTTTTTCCAATGGGTTTCTCTCTGGAGGTTATTCGCCTCAAAAAGGAAATGGACCCCTAGGTATGTGGTCCGGGGATCCTTTTTTGGAACGAGTTGGACCTATGCAGATGGCGCTATGCACTAGGTCTAGTCGTTCTGTCGCCGACCAGTTTCTGTGGAGCACTGTAGGTGTGCCACATTCATCAGGGCTAGGTAGGGAGCAAATTGATGTGTGCCCACTGTGATTCGTCTACAGCAGCGTTGTCTGCAATACTTGTGTAACTCTCCCCTCTCTGTGTGGTGTGAGTGCTCTGCACGGGGGGTGAGGCAGCCCGGAACCTGGAGCGAGAGTCTCGGGTGGTCCTGCGAGCCACGCGCGAGGTGTTGCTGCTATTAAGTCCCAACACTTTGCCCACCACATCTGGACTGCCGGTCCCTTTGGGTTTTTCCAGAGCCTTGCTACTGAGATTTTAGCGGCCATCAACAAAGTTCTGCTCTGTGGCCCGACAGGGAGAATTGGCCCTCGCCGCTCACTCCCAGTAGGACAATACCAGGGTCCCAAGGGATTGTGAGGCCCGTGATCGTGTTGACTTGATCTAGCACGGCTTTCCAGCATTGGGTGGCCTTGGGGCATGTCCATAGCAGGTGGTACAGTGTACCTTTGTCCGGACATCCTCTCCAGCACGATGGGGGGATTGCGGGGTTACATTTATTGAGCGTCTCTGGGGTTCGATACCACCTGTAGCATACCTTGAATGCCCCCTCCTTATTGGATACGCATTTGGAATTTCTATGCGCTCTGGTCCAGATGTGGTCCCATTGAACCTCAGGTTCAATAGGCCTCCCTATGTCTTTCTCCCATTTGTGCATGTATGGTTCCTTGCGGGGTGGGTCAGTTCTGTCGAGGATCTTGCAGAGGGTTGATATTCTTCCCTTGGGGGGTGTCGCTGTGAGGGTTTGCTCCAGGGCAGTAAGGTCTCTGCTTCCGAGATTTCTCATGACACTGCTTGAAAGCCAGTGTTTTAGCGGTGAATATCTGAACCTCTCAGTTTCCGGAACTTTGAATTTCGCCTTGCAGGCTTCGAAGTCTAGGGGGTTTCCATCTTCAAAAAAGTCTTGCACCTTCTCTAGTCCTCCTTCTTTCCACCTCTGAAAGTTCTTGGGGCTATTGCCCGGAGAGAATTCCGGGTTCATCCAGACCAGGGTAAGTGGGCCTGTTATACTTCGGTTTTTCCACTGTCACGCCGCTTTCCTCCAGTACGCCACCATGTTTTTTCGGTCGCTGAAAGAGGCCCTATGCCAGCACGATCGCTGGGACATTTCATATGTGGCAGTGAGTTTAACGGAACAGGGCTCCAAGCCTCCTCCAGCCAACGGGGTTTCCTGGTGGCGGATGTCCAGGCGAAGGCATGCAAGAGCTGAGCTACGAGGATATACCTAGCAACATCAGGTGCTCCCAGGCCTCCCCCCGCCCGTCCTCGAAGCATAATCCTCCTCGGAATTCGTGGCTGTTTTCCTTCCCAAATATATTTCATGATGCTCCTTTGCAACTTCTGTACCGCTTGTTTCGGGATGGTAGCTGGCAAGGCTGAGCAGTGATAAAGCAATCTGGGAATTAGGTTCATCTTTAGGGCCGTGATTCTCCCAAACCAGGAGTTTCTGCCAGCGCAGTCGGTCACTTTTGAATTCTTTGAAGAGTGGCGGAAAGTTTGCTTTATATATTCTATTGGGTATGCCTGGAAGCTGGAACCCTAGATAGGGCAATTGCCTTTTCGCCCAAGGTATTAGATAGTCGTTTTCAAGTCCTGTTGTCAGGGTCCGAGGCAGGTTGATGGCAACGCTGTAGACTTGGAGAGATTGACCTGGAATCTGATGCCTTCCCGAATTCCTTCAGTACCGTGCATAGAGCTTTCATGGATTCCTTGGGCTTGGTCAGTGTTAAGAGGACATCGTCGATGTAAAGGGCGGCTTTATAGATTTGATCATTGATTTCCAGGCCGTGGATAGCCACGTTATGGCGAATCCTATTCGTGAATGGCTCCATGGAGAGGGCAAAGATGAGGGGAGAAAGGGGGCATCCTTGCTTCGTGGCTCTTGTTATTTTAATTATGTTGGATCTGGTCCCATTCATTCTAAGCCTGATGGATGGGTGTTGATAATTGGCTAGTGTCCATTTTATGAAATTAGGACCGAATCCATAGTGCCTCAACGTTTCTTGGATATAGCCCCAATCTAGCATATCAAAGGCTTTATGAACATCGAGCGATAGGACCATCATTTCCAAGCCCGTCCTGCTGGCAGATTCGATAGTATTTACAGTTCTCCTTATGTTGTTGTGGGTACTACGGCCAGGGATGAATCCGGTCTGGTCAAGGTGGATGATATCTGAAAGTAGGGGAGATAGCATGTTCGCTAGGATTTTGGCAAAGATTTTGGCGTCATTGTTCAATAGGGTGATGGGCCTGTAAGAGGCACAGTGGCTCCGGTCCCTTCCGGGATTCAGTAGTAGCACAGTTAGTGACTCTTCCATAGAGGGGGTGGTTGTTCCCAACGATAGGAACAAATTGAACATGGTCGCCAGCTGGGGTGCGAGTATGTAGGAGAACTTCTTATAGAATTTTGCTGTGAACCCGTCTGGTCCTGGGGTCGAGTTCTTCAGTGTTGATATGACCTCGCTCACCTCTTCCGCTGAGATAGGGGCCCTCATTACAACCTTGGCTGAGGACCATGGTGCTATTAGCACCACGGTCCATGCCGCTAAGGTTACGATTCCGCCATGGTGGATGGCGGAATTACCGCCCCATTACAAGGTGAGTGGGGCGGTAATTCCCCATTCACCAATGGCCCCTTCCCCATTCCCATTTTTGCCCCATAGGGCATAATGGGAATGGGGAAGGCGATAATTACGACACCGTAAATTACGGTTGCCGTAATTATCGCCAAGGTCCCTTAGCGGGTTGGTTTTTAATGCCTGCAAAAAGCAGGCGTTAAAGTCACCATCCCGCTAAGGGACCTTGTAATCAGGCGGTAAGTGTTTAACGGCGCCAACGCTCTTTACAGCGCCGTTAAACACTTACCGCCTGGGTTGGAATGAAGGCCAGGATCTTCTAGGCCTTTCAGTTGAGGGTGTGGAATGTCCGGCTCGACTCCTGCAAGATATTGAGGCTGTGCAGGTTTTGTCGTTGGGGGCCCTGACATAATTCCCTTGTGGTGTGTTATCATAATTTCCATTTTCTCTGCCTTAGAGTGATGAAGGGTCCCTTGGGCGTCCAGGAGACATTGAATATTGTTTCTCGACGGCAGATTTTTAAGTTTGTGGACTAGAAGCCGGTTTGCTTTATTGCTGTTCACATAGTAGAACTGCTTGGTGTAGGTTAGTGCTCTGGCTGCCTTGTCCACCAAGTGCATTTCTAGAGTTCTTTTCACTTTTTGTAGCACGTGGCTCACTTTCTTGTTGTGGCCTTGTTTGAGGATGCGTTCCGCCTCTGCCACCTCCGCCTTGAGCTTGTCCTGCTGTAGCTTGTTCAGTCATCGGAGCCGGGCTGTGCAGTCGGCTGCAACACCCCTGATGACTGGCTTCATTGCGTCCCAGATGATAGATATTGTCGTGTCCCTGATGGTGTTCTCCTTGAAGTAGTTCTTGAGGGCTTCCGCAATTTCCGTTCTGATAGCTATGTCTGTCAGAATTTGGTCTTGTAGCCTCCAGTGTCGCTGAACCGGCTCGGGAAAGCCTTGTACCCTCAGTTTCATTGTGACCGGGGCATGGTCCGATAGAGCTCTGTGTCCTATTTGTATGGTTTCGACGCAGGGGATGAGAGCACTCGAGAGGAGCAGCATGTCGATCCTTGAGTGCCCCAAGTGGACATGAGAGAAAAATGTGTAATCTTTTACCTACATGTTGGAAAGTCTCCATACATCTATGGTGTCGGTTTCCCTCAGAATTTCTGCCATGGCGAGAGCCTTGCCAAAGTCCTCCTTGGATGGACGGAGCCTTTTGTCCAGGTTCGGGTCTGGTGTTAAGTTGAAATCGCCACCCATTATTAAACGGCCCTCAGTAAAGGTTTTCAGAATGGGAAGGAGGTTGCGAAGGAATAGGCTTTGTGCAACATTCGGGCAGTATATTGCAGCTAGGGTGATGGGAAGCTCCACCAGGCGGCCTTTCAAAAGTATGTATCGCCCCTCTGGGTCTCTTTTGACAGCGATATGTGTTAGCGGCAGGTCTCGGTTTATTAGTATGGGTACCCCTCTTTTCTTTTGGCCCGCAGAGGTAAAGTAGCGTCTTGGGTAGAGTTGAAAGGAGATGCGCTTTTCGTCTGTCGCAAGGAGGTGCGTTTCCTGTAAGCAGAGGATGTCGGACGCCCGCTGGGAGAGTCTGTGCTCCACGGATTTCCTTTTACGGGGGGCATTTAGACCCTGGACATTCCAGGTCGTCACTGACAGTTCGCTATCCGGCAGGGCCATTTGTGATTAGGATGATTGGAGGAATTGTCCTGCCTCTGTCGGATTGCGAGTCTTTAGTCTCCCCCTCCCCAGTGGGCTGAGCTTCCAATGTTGGAACAGTTCCGCTTTGAAAATCGTTCTCCCCTGAGATGTGTTCCATATTGAATGTCTCCCCTCCCCTCTTTGCCGTCCCCTTGGTTCCACTTCCCCCATCTTTACGACTGTAGTAAAAAAACTAAAAGAACAAGAACGTGAACAAAAACATGTATTCCGGACCAGCCTTCTACCAATGGGGCTGTCGGCTGGGCCATAGCTACCAGTTTGGTAAGAGAACCATTGGTCTCCCCCTGTGTCGGTGAAGTTGTTGCAGTGTGGATTTGGGTTTCATTGGTTCCTTTGGTGACCGAGCTTGTAGCAAGAGGCCGCCTCGGCGGGGCCCTAGGGGGCCAGTTAGTTTGTGCAGTTCTAGTCTCCATCCCATGGATCCTTGGGGGATGATGTGGCATTCCAGAGGCTTCTACCCAGGGAGCTCCAGGTGGCCCAGTTCCATGAGTATGACCCGCAGCGAGGGTATTTCAGCGGTGGGCCATGCACCCTTCGTCGACCCTCCACCCAGGACCAGGCATGAAGGGGTTCCCTTCCAGCCCCCTCTAGAGATTGGTTTGATCTCCCGGGGACCTCTTCCTCTGTGTCAGGGTTCATGAAAGATTCAGCTTCTTTCGGATAGAGGATCTGCCGTGGTTTACCTTCGCATGTGAAGGCAAGGCCCGTGGGGAAGTTCCAGCGGTAGGTGATTTTCCATTCACACAGCCAATCAGTCATGGGCCTGAGAGCTTTTCGTTTTGCTAGCGTTGATGCTGAAAAAGGGATATTGATGCATCTCGGAAGTGAATGCGCTCCATGGCCCTGGCTTCCTGCAGTATGTGCTCCTTTAGCCTGTAAAAGTGGACTCTCACCAGTACGTCTGCTGCAGCCGTGGAACTTTGTCTAGGTCTTGCCCTATGCACTTGGTCGAGCTCCAATGGGGAGTCGTATGGGAGGGTAATAATGAAGCGGAAGAGGTCGGATATGTAGGCTGGGAGGTCTTTCTCCGAGATCGACGTTGGGATTCCTCATAGGTGGATATTATTACGCCTCGAGCGGTTTTCCGCTTCTTCTTGTTTGGCCACGAGTGCCTCACACCTGAATTCTAGGGCTCTGATTCTATCTGCCCCTTCTCCGATCTCAAAGTTCTGTTCACACAGTGTGGTCTCGATTTCTTCGGTTCTTGATTTGATCTCCCCCACTCTCTTGTGCAGTCTTGCAATTTGACGTCTTTACTTCTTCAGTACCCTTCTGAAATTCCTTGATGAGAGCTGATAGGAGGTCTTACAGTCTGATTTTGTGACGGTTTGGGTCACCATGGCTGCCTGGCACTCGGGCGGGATTTTTCCCGCCCCACCCTCGTTGCGCTCGCTTTTCTTATTTTTTACCCCCACAGGTGTAGTTAGTAGCGCTGTTATGTCTTTTTGCTTAGTAGCCTTGGTGGATTTGGCCTTTCATTTAAGTCCGCTTGAGCTGACTCAGGAGGTGGAGTGGACACCCCTCCGCGGCAAGCCGACAGAGGATCGCAGCTTCCTGATGGGGGGCACTGGCTGATGCCAGCGGGAGAAAAGGTAATCCGGGGTAAGCCCCGCACCCCAAGACAGCTGCCCTGGTGGGGGACCGTGTTGGATCTGTTGGGGCCAGTTGGGGCTCTGTTGGGGACCCAGTGCCAGAAGGTGTACCCTGCTGCTTGAGTGCGGGTCGCTCAGTGAGCAGGCCCTGCACCTCCCGTCAATCCGCCAAGTGACTGCTCTGGCGGGAAGAGGGGGGGCAGAGCGTGGGAAGTTAGAGAGCGCTGCCCGCAGTGGTCCCCTCACTCAGCTCGGTGAGGCTGCCGGATCACTTTCAGATGTGTGGCCAAGCTCTGGTCCCTCTCAATGCCCTGCACCTGTCGTGAGCTCCGCCTGAGCTGCCCCATCAATGGCGCAAATCAACTGAAGCAAGGTTCGCCATCTTGTGTCTGCTCCCAGGGCGGGCTCCTCGCAGCCTCAAACCGAAGGGATCAGCCGGTGATGATGTTGTAGCCAGGCCAGGAACCTCTCAAAATGTGCTCCTTCATCTACGCAACACTGCCTCACTTTTCCAGCGTTCAAAACTCAGGATTCACCGGGCATTGTGGATGGTAGCGTGGTGCCAGCCGGGAGCTCTCAGAGAGCCGTACCGACTGCCATGACTCCAAGCCACGCCCCCCACTAAACAACACTTTTATATGACAGCTAACAAAGCAGATAGTACGCTAGCCAAACAACTAAGGGGACAGAAAGGAGCACAAACTTTTACCAATACAGAGGAGAAAGCAGATATTTTTTCAACATTTTATGGCCAATTGTACGAGTCTGATGCCCTGTTAAAAACAGATCAAATGGATTACCTTTGGACAATACCTATTCCCCGGATTTATGAAGTCTACATAGAATGTTTAGAAACTCAAATTATGCAACAGGAAATTAGGTTTGTCATAAAAAGGCTGCCGCCAAATAAGGCTACAGGACCTGATGGGTTTCCAGCTTTGTTTTATAGGCCATTGTTCGATTTATTGGTTCCAAAAATAATAATCCTTTTTAACTAGTTTTGTTTGTCCGTTCGAATATTTGCAACTATGGAAGAAGTGAAAGTGGTCTTGATTCTTAAACAGAATAAATATCCCTCAAAGTGTGGATCTTACTGCCCAATAGCTCTATTCAATATAGATGCTAAGAATTATACCAAGATTCTAGCTAATAGATTAGATCCACTTTTACCTGATCTGATCTTTTCAGATCAATGTTTTTGATTTAAGGACGCAAGACATTTGACAATATTCAGAGAGTTGTTCATTTAATTGAAAAGTGGAAAAGTAGTAGTAGTAGTTGTTGTCATTTATATAGTGCCTTTTCACATTTGTATGGCCTCCACGCACTTTTGTGGTAGGTCCTCAGGGACCGAAGTCCAGGTATGGGAAAATCCTCAGAATAGGCTTAGATTCTGTGTATGGATTTGGCCAGGATTAGGAAGTAGGTTGGCTGCCTAGGCGCCAGTAAGCAACCCAGGATGACAGGCATGTGGATGGGTGCTCAGGGAGGTCACAACAGGGCATTAGTGTAAGAGGCTCGATATGTGATGAGATAGACCGAAAGTTGTCTTAGGTCATCGCTGTATTCTAATGGCAGAGGTGTTGAGGCAATTCTGGTACAAGGGGCAAAACAGTTTTGCGTCAGGCTACACTGAAATTGTCGTAGTTGTAGCTGCATTCTAAAGTGTGTGGATGATTAGCCGTGCCTGTGACAAATCTCCACCAAAGTGGTGGGTTTATACATACCTTAAGCTCAGATGGAGCTGATCTTTGATCTTGCAGTGTGATCCATTTGTCTGTGTAAAAAAGATAAGCTACCCTCATATACTCTTCTAGGCACAATAGACAGGCTACCCTCAGAGTCCTCTAAGCGCTAATAGAATGGCTATTTTATAACCTTGTTCTAGGCATGGCAGCCAGGCTGCCTTAAGATCTAGGGTCATAGCATGTTCTTACATAATAGACAGGCTACCCTTATAGTCTTACTTTATATCTTCTAAGTTCCATAATATTCTACCAACAGACATCTTCTAGTGCAGTGTCAAGGATACATGTATATATCATGATGTGATATAATGCCTAATTTATAGATCTTCTATTGCAATGGATAGGATACCATCATATATCTGCATGCTCAATAGACAGGTTAACATTATAAGGTGCCAGCCAAAGTGTCTACTCCCAGATCTATCTGGGTGCAGCACATTGGCCACCCTTCAATCTGTCTAACCTTCACAGATATGTCAATATAAGTGCTACCCTTCACAGTTTCTTCTAAGCTAACCTACCCAATTTAATTCTATGAGCAATGCACGTGCTCGCCTTCTCAGTTCTTCAAATGCAATACATCTGCTAATCTACCCAATTTCTTCTAAGCGCAGCACATGTGTTAACCTACCCAATATCTTCTACCCCCAAATCCACCTAAGTCCGAAACATTTCCTGCCTCCCAAACTAACTCTAAGGGCCTCATTACACGTTGTGCGGTAAGGGAATACCGGTAAGGAATTACCGGTACCGGTAATTTCCCAAGCCAATCACGACCCGGACCCACCGCTGTCAGCGCACCCGTTAATTACGGTGCCACTAATAGCGGCAAGGCCGCGGGTGCGCGACCCCCAGGCCGGAATTAGCGCCATGGCGCTAATACCAGGCCATCACAAGCCATGCAGTGTACCCATCTACCACAGGTGGACACAATCAGCACAGGTGCATGCAATGGAGACAGGCAGCACAAAAGAGCACACCACACCCCTACCCACACCCCTTCCCACACCCCTTCCCACACCAAGATGGTCCCAATAGCAGCAGCATGACATGACAGGCTTGACAACATGATAGCAGTGCAGCACCAACAACAACAGCCCGCACCAGAGGTGACCCGTAACAGGTACCCATTCCTCACACCATACAGGCGATGAAAGGTATCCACTGAGGAGGTGGCTCCTAACCCCTGTACGGAACCCACAGAACCAGCAGGAAGAGGACAACAATATTGCACATCCCCGTACCTGCGTCGTGATAGAGCTGGCAGTCAGCCTTCCAATGACAGTGCTCCGCTGCCTAAGCAGCCTGGGTGAGGCACTCCTGTACAGCCGTGTCAAAGTGGCAAAGATAACTATGGCATGTGTAGAGCATCAAAAAATGTGCATATGATGGAATGTGCCAATGCCACCTGAAATTGACATGCAACCACCAGAAGAGCATGATGTGGATGGGGATGAGTACGGGTGGAATGCCCCGGCAGGACATGCAAGAGGCAATGCCAAGGAGGCACACGATGTGCGTCAGCATCTGATTCTGAAATCCCATCAGGCACAAAGGTTAAATAGCATGGACGGAGACGGATATTGTTGCCCTGGTGCATGTTTTGAGTCCCACAAAGGACCCTGTCCAAAATAAATGACACATACGCAATTATGGAGACCACGCTTGGGTTTCAACTTCAGAACAGTGTATATTGAACAGAATGTGATAAGAAGTGCAACACCCCAACACACCCAAATGCACCCTTACCCCCCACCCCCCAAAACACCCAAATGCACCCTTACCCCCCTCCCCCCAAAACACCCAAATGCACCCTTACCCCCCTACCCCCCAAAACACCCAAATGCACCCTTACCCCCCTCCCCCAAAACACCCAAATGCACCCTTACCCCCTTCCCCCAAAACACCCAAATGCACCCTTACCCCCCTCCCCCCAAAACACCCAGGTGAGTCTTATGGTGTCTACATTTCCTGCCCCACATGTGCCACCTGGTCCTTGGTGGACCTAAGCCTCAGGGCCTCCACCAACATTGGGTTGGTGTGATGTGGGGCGCCTCAGGTTGCGCAGAGAGCGGCGCAGGGGGCTGGTCTGCTGGGAACTCACTGAGGAGGAGGTTCCCGGTCGATCCTGTGTTGGGGGTTGGTGATGCTGCTCCATGATGTCCCCAATATTTAAAGTTGGCCCATTTCCTGACATATCCTGTCAGTGCAGGCCTCAATGGGCTCCTTTGTTTGACCTGCATATTTGTTGAGGTGATCCCTTAGACGGCCTTTCTCGGCCACATGCTGGGCAACTAGCGCAGTAATGTCTTCCTGCCTCCGGGTGATGGTTGCAAGGTCAGGCAGGGTGGTAGGTGCTGCTGGGCTGGACGGTGCGCCCTGGTCCGTGCTTCCGGCATCCGGTGAGGACACCTGAGGGCTCCATGCACCTTCTACAGTGTGGGTGTCATGTGCTCCCTGGCTAGCAGATCCGGACGTTACCCTTGGACTCCCCTCAATGGACCATGTTGGGCTGGGGGTATGGATTAGTTGTAGGACGTCGATTGCGTCCTCCTCGTCTGTTGGCGGTGCGGTGGCTGCTGCCTCCCCAGTTGAGCTGGTGGCAGCGGAGTGCGTGATCTCCGTGCTCATCTCAGCAATGATGGGGCACACTGGCGTCGGTTCAGCTACAACCTCAGGCTGTAATTAAATGGTGCTCCTGCCGCCCTTGGCCCTCTGCAGATGGACTGTCCTGCCAGTTCCCCTGGAGGTGGTGGCGGTGTCACCTTTCTCATGCATCCTGGCTTTTTTGGCTGCTGGGGGAGTGCGTACTGCAGTGCTTGTGTCTCCAGTGTCTGTCGGTGATCCTGTGGAGGACATAAATAGGGTACATCATCGTTAATGGGTCTAGGTGCCTCATGCATAATTTTCACGTCATGCTGCTCTATGCATTGGGGCCTATTTATCAGTGATTCTTGTAATGGGGATGTCGGGTTGGTCATGCATTGATGGGTCTGTATTGCACATGTAAATGGTGATGCATGCATGTATGTGTGTGGCTGGATCAATTGCCTGGTCATCGACACATGTTTGGGGTACCCCCTCACCCTTCACTGTGCATTGTTTGACGTATACACTCACCTCCATCAGATGAGATGGCCACACCATGCTCCATATCTCCAACCCCCTTTATGGTTTCGACTCCTATTGTGGAGGCACATGTCTCCTCCCACTCCTTCATCTTCAGAGGTGATTCTGCACCACCTCCTGTGGCCATTGCAAGGTTGCAGTTCACAGATAGGATATTCCGCAGACGGAGCCGGAGGTCGTCCCACCTCTTGCGGCAGTCCTTCACACTGCGGGTGGTAGTGCCCACCGCACTAACTTTGCGGGCAACTTCGTCCCAGATGGCCTTTTTCTTGATGATAGCCTCCCGGCGCATATCATTGGCGAAGACGACTTCGGCATTGGCAGCAAGTGTGCTAGTCAGCATTATGAGCTCCTGAGGTGTAAATTTCTCTTTCCACTGACGATCTGAGGTTTTTTTAAGGCCTTTGACATCTTCGGGCAGTCCTGGATGGTTTCTTGTCAGAGTTCTCCGGAAAGAGGTCCTGGATGCAGAGGATGGCAATGGATTGTGTTTTTAAAGATGGCCGCTGTTCTCTTTCCCGTTCCTGTGCGATGACGCTATTTCCGGTTCTGCTTTTTAACGGTGTCCGCTAATAGCGGTGACCGCTATTTGCATGTTGCTTGAGGGAGGAGGTGCTATCAGCACTTTGGTCGAGGCCGGTAATGGGCATTTTGTTGACTTTTGCGGCATGGCGGTAAAGTCATTTACGGCATGGCGCTATGCTCGTGTCCGCGAACTCGTAATGGGACACTATTAGCGGTCTTTTGCGAGGGCGGACACGCTAATAGCGCCATGCCGTAAAATTTCGATGTTTACGGCACAACGTGTAATGAGGCCCTAAGTGCATCAACTTTCCTGCCCCTAAATACTTCTAATTGTGACACATTGCCTGCCCCCAAATATCCATCTAAGTGTGACACGTTTCCTGCCTCTAAATATCCATCTAAGTGCAATACGTTTCCTGCCCCGAATTACAGCTAGGTGTAATCCATTTCCTGCTCCCAATATTTTATATTCATAAAAGAAGAACACTCCTGTGATTCTTCAGTCTTTAGATGCTGAGAAGGCGTTTGATCACATGAAGTGGTCTTTTATGCTTGAGGTTCTTAAATGCATGGGATTTGGAGAACATTTCTCTTCAATGGTTCAAGCGAATTATATCTCTTCCTCAATTACATTGCGAATCAATGTTTGATTGACCGAGAAGAGTGAGTTTCATAGGGACACTAACCAGGGTTGCCTGTGGTCACCTCTCCTATTTGCTGTCTATCTCAAACCATTTCTACTGCATCTTAAACATCCTGAGGATATTCAAGGAATTACATTTGGCATTACGGAGCACAAAGTCTCAGCTTTCTTAGATGATATGATCCTGACAGTGACTAATCCAGCTCAGTCATTGAAAGTGGTGAGGAGGGAATTGGATGCCTCTTTAGGGGGTGCTGGCCCAAAGGTAAATGTGGAGAAGTCGTAAATTCTTAGTTTAACTCTGGGTTATGAAGAGGCTCAGCTTCTCCAAGCTACCCCGCCATTTCGCTGGTTGTTATCTAGTATTAAACACTTAGGGGTACAGCTAACTGCAGTGATTACCAGTCTAAATGGGGCTATTTTTCTCACTTTTTTACGTACATTGAAAGCAGGCCTTTCCAAAAATAGTCCCCTTTCGCAGTCGGGAAGTGTAGCATCCATTACATTATCTACAGTGTTATTTTTAGTCGATGCTCTTCCAGTCCATCTGAAGGCTCATTTTTAAAAACATTTGCAGAAGCACTATTTTCAATTTGTTTGGAAGGAAAGGAGACCAAGGCTTGCTCGTGAAAAGGTCATGGCCCCTAGAAGTAGAGGGAGGTTGGCTTTTCCTGATTCTGAAGTGTTTTATGAGGCAGCCCAGATTAGATTTATTAATGAATGGTTTAGCAAAATATAAGGCAAGATATGGGTGGAAATGGATCAGGCCGTGGTACCTCAACCCCTAACAATGTACTTTGGTTTCCAAAGGCTGATCGTCCCAGCAATACATATAAAAGTCAGGTCACAAAGCTTGTTGGGGAGGTATGGGACCCCCTAGTTAAAAAGTATGATTTCACAACTTTCCCTTCACCGTTCACTCCGATATTTGAGAATCCACAATTTACCCTGGGAGTAGCAATGGGCTCATTTATGGTTTGGGGGGCGGTGGGGGTGTAATGGATTGCACGACTTGTATGAAGGTGGAGAGATTAGATCCTTTAACAATTGTCATCAGGCCTTTGACATCCCTGATATAGAAATACTTAGATATTATCAACTCCGTCATTGGGCCTCTAATCCAATTAATAAACAATCTGCGATTAGACCTTTTTCACTTTCTGAGAAACTCTTGCTTTCTCATACAGGAACGAGGGGATTGATCTCAGTCTCTATAGGGTATTCTTAGATGTCCACCCAAAAGTAGAATGTTCATATCTGACTAGTTGGCATATGGACATGGCTCAAAATATATCTAGGAAGAATTGGAAGCTCTTTGGAGAGATATCCCCAAGTTGGCATGTGCAATTCAGGTGAGAGAAATGTGGTATTTAACATCAAGTAAAGGAGGGGGGTTGGTTGCATATATGGTGGAAATACCCAAAATTGAGTGACTATCGGAAAGATATTCAGAATTCCATGCAACTCATTTATGGGAGCTTTGATACTGTTCAGCCGATTACATGTTTGTTGGGTATTCGAGAATCAAGGTTACAATCTCTGGACAAGCCAAGGAGGAATACCTTAGCTACTATGTTTACTGTTGCACTTTTAGTTATTGCCCAGAGATGGAAGGGCTCATTGATCCCTACAACACACGAACGGATAAGGAAATTGTGGGGTTTGCTTGCATAAGAGTTGGTAACATACAACTTACATTTGATTCTGCCAGTTTTTGCAAATCGTGGGCTCCCATGTTGTTGTATAGAGCACCACTATGACCTCAAGGAATAACATTTTTAGACATCCATTGATCCCTAGAATGTTTACACGGCCTGAACTCTCTGGAAACTGCAAAGGGTGAGGGAGCAGGGGGGTTGTTAGGAAAGGATAGTTTTACTTTAATTTTTCTGTAATGGGCATTTATTTTTTCCTATGGAAAACCAATAAAGAGAATTAAGAAAAAAAGAAGTGCTTGAGGGATTTCTAGACTGTGTTTAACTAATAACTTGCTAAAATCTGACCTACCTCTTCGGATAACTGATATGCTGATTCTTCACAAACATTTTTAAAATGTGTGTAGCACCAGACTTGACATTTGTTTTTGCTACGATTGTACAATGATGACTATCTGAATGGCCATTGTACTTTCAATCACACCTTCAAATGATTTCATTCTGCTTTTACATGTGTTGCATCGCACATATTGACTTTTTTCTTTTTATTGATTGGTTATTTGTCAATATTTAGCTAATAAAGAATGATAAAGTTTAAAATGACATAGTACTGGAAATGTGGATTTATAAAATATATAGGGCCTCATCACGAGTTGGGCTGTATTCCCGGCTGTAATACCGCCGACTGTAATAGTCCTAGCACCGACCGGTCCAGTGGTATTACCACCGGATCACGGGTTGGGCCTTAACAGTAAATCCCCATTCCTGATTGGGTTCATTGGATCCAATGGGGAATATTCGGTGCTAATACTGCGGGCTAATACAGCCAGCTGTAATACCGCCGAAAACAAGGATATTCACCTCCAGAAAAAATCTGAAGGTAAAACAGCCAATTTAGCACCCAACTCGTGATAGGGCCAGCCCTTAAATGCAGTGGTAATACCGTTACCACCGCATTTAAGGGCTACAGCCCAACTCGTGATGAGGCCCATAGGCCTTTGAGTAAGCTGAGTGTGCAATCTGATGAGCCCATGTAGGGTGAATTTGAGAGAGTAGGGTGTCGTAGGGTGCTTGGGTGCACCAGTTATCTGTGCAGCTGAAGTAGTTGCCTGGTGGTGGCTGCATCCTAGCATTAGGTGTGGTGGTGTTGATTATGTTTGAATGTGTGCAGTCTGGTGGGTGGACACCAAGACTGGGTTCTGGCTGCGTTAGGCCTGTAGGGCGCTTATGTGTGCAGCTAGGCCGGTTTGTCATGGGATATAGCTGCGTTTTATTAGAATGATGAGGTGTTGACGGGGTAATGTTCGTATTTAAGCAGCTAGGCCAAAATTGATCGAGGGGTGTAGCTGCACTCTAATTGTGTGATGGTGTAGACTAGAGAGTAAGCATAGTGATATGGGAGGTGAGTGTTTGGGTGGAGTTATGATCTAAGGAGATTGATATTCTGTATTCCAGGATTGATATTCTGTATTAATAGCGAATTAATAAGGGTATTCAGTGATGACAATGTTCCGGATCCCGTTGAGCATTAGTCATCAGTTTACTAGGGTTCAATCGCTTCAGATGGTTGTGGTTGGTATTACGGAAAGAGCCACGTTTTTAGAGCTTTGCGGAACGTCATATAGTCTGGGTGTGTCAAATATGAGGGGGGAATCGAGTTCCACAGAGATGGGGCCAAGGTTGATAAGGCGGATCCCCCGATCCTGATAGAGTTAGAGGTTAGAATCACTAGAAGGAGGGCAGTGCTTGATCGTAGGGTGTGGGAGGTATGGTTTTATCTTTTCTTGTAGGAATAATGGGCAAGTCTTGTGCACTGCTTGGTGAGTGATGCATAGGGTCTTGAAGTTGGCCCTTCGTCCAACTGGGAGCCAGTGGAGGGTTCAGAGAGCTGGGGAGATGTTGTCTCTTTGATGTAGGGCAAGGAGCAGTTTTGCAGCAGCATTTCTTTGGTTCTTTGGAGTTTGTTGAGTTGGTATGCCGGGTCTCCTAGGTATAGGGAGTTGGCATAATCCAGTCTCAACACCACGATAGACATAACTATGGCAAGTCTGTTCGGGTAGGAGAGGTCGGGAAAAATGCATCTGAGAAGTTTGAGGTGTTAGTGACAGCATTTTGACACATTGTTGATCTGACGGGAGACGGTCAGGCCTGAGTCCATAGTGCAGCAAAGGTTTTTCACTGTATCGGTGGAGGCGGGAGGTGGAACAAGGGACGGGGGGCATGGGAGCGGGTGTGGTAGAAGGGCAGTATTTCCACACACCATGATTTCAGTTTTAGCAGGGTTTAAAAGGAGGTGGTTTAATGTGATCCATCGATCAATATTGCGGAGACAGGCTTTAAGATCGGGAAGGGGGTTGGTGCCTGACTTTGGGAATTCGTAGGATAATTTGGGTATTGTCGGCCTAGTTATAACAGGAGATGTTGTGCATGCAGATGATTCCTGGTAGAGTGTTCATATAGAGGTTGAACAGGAGAGCAGACAGGCATGCGCTTTGGGGTACTCCAGTGTTCACCGAGCGAGCAGTTGAGACATAAGGGGAGAGGAGGGTTATTTGTTTTCTGTTGCTGAGGAAGGAGGCTATCCATCTGAGAGCAGTGTCACGGATTCCTAGGGAGTGAAGGCGGTCAATGAGGATTGAGTGGTTAACTGTGTCATAGGGTGCATAGAGAACGAGGAGAATCAGTGCTGCACAGCCTTCAGAGTCTGCAGTGACTTTGAGATCATCCCAGATGAATATCAGAGTGGTTTCAGTTCCATGTCACCGTATGAAGCCTGATTGTGTGGGGTCGAGGAGGCGGTTGGATTCTACAAAAGAATGTTGAGCTGGCAATATGCAGTCCGGTCAATGAGTTTCACAAGAAATCTGGTGTTGGAGATCGGTCTGTAATTCTTGGGGTCAAGAGGGTCAAGGGTTGCCCTTTTTAGAAGTGGCTTGACATACGTTATTTTGAAGGCATCAGGGAATCTGCCAGATGTGAGGGATTCATTTAGAATGGCTCTTGTATGTTCTCCTGTGTACCCGGAGGGTTTGCTGGCTGATAGTAGGTCAAGGAACTTGCCTCTGGAGATGGTTTTGAAGGAGTCAAAGGTAGGAGAATTGGGCATCGGGGCAATGGGATCCGGGGGTTTTGGTGATGTGGGGGGAGAGGAAGGACAGTTTGGTGTTAAGGGAGGTCATCCTGTTGAGAGTGGTGTTGTAGAAGTGTAGGAAGAGGGAGTCGCAGAGTGATTGTGCGTGGGTGGATTGGGTAAAGGAGCAAGTGGGTTTGACAAATTCTGATATGATCATGTGGAGTTCTTTGCTGTGGTTGCCACCGTTGAGAAATTGTCTATTGTAATAGTCTTTTTTGGCCTTTTCGGATTTCAGCTTTGTAGTAATGTTGGTGCCGGGCGAACATGCATCTGCTGAGATCAGTTTACGATGCTCGTCATTTACATTCAAGAGAGTTATTTAGTTTTTTGGCATTCCTCAGGAGGGGCTTGAACCATTTGGGGGATGGTCCATTACATGAGCATGCGGGGCATGAGAGAGTGAGAGGGATTAGTGAGTCATTAACCCAGGAGTCGAAAGAGTCAATGGTTAAGGCTCTATCGGAGGGAGCATTGCTGGGGGGCCAAGAAGCAGGGCTACAGCTAGGTCAGGAAGGATCTTGACTTTTTTCCAGCATTTCAGATCCCGAGGAAGGTGCGGGGGAGCTGCAGGAGATGGGACAGGAGTGTGGATAGAGAAAGGGATGGCATGGTGGTCGGTCCAGGTGAGTGGTTTGGGACGGGAAAAATAAACCAGGTAATGGGGGCTGAAAATTGCATCAAGGTTGTGCCCACCTGAGTGGGTTTGACCAGTGGTATGATGGGAGAGGTTGAGCGCATCAAGACTGTCAACCAGCGGATGAGTCATGAGGTTGTTGTGGATATCGACCCAGATATTGAAATCTCCTAGGAGTGTAAGAGATGGGTGATTTACTTGAATGGTAGCTATTGAATCACAGAGGTTGTTGGAGAAATGTCTGTCGCATCCAGGGGGTCTGTAGATGAGGAGAAAACTGGGTGAAGGTCGGTGGTCGAGATAGTTTTAATAGAAGGGATTCACAGGAGGCAATGCATGTCAGGGATTTGACGAGCGTAACGGAGAAATGATGATTGAAGTGGACTGCTATACCACCACCGCTGGAAGGTATATTGTGGGCGATGAGCGAGTAGTCAGGGGGGACGGCTTAAGGTGCTACAGGGACAAAGTCATTGAAGAGCCAGGATTCAGTGATAAAAATGAGGTCTGGCTTGTCAGAGGATAGGAGGTCAAAGATGCTGTGTCTGATTCTTGCTACCGAGCAGGCATTAAAGAGGATGCAAGTGACTTTGTGAGGGCATGTGGGTTTTGTGGTGTTAACCGGAGTGGGAGCTTGGGGGACATGGCTGCCTGGTGGGGTGGTGGGTGTAGAAGGAACATTCAGGGGTGTTGAGGCAGGTCGAGGAGGGGTACGGGAGGGGCTGGGTGCCTGTGGTGCCTGAGTGTCGCCGAGAGGGTTATGTCGATGGGGGCGGGAAGAGTAGGTGGGCGGAGATAGGAATGTGAGAGACAATGGGTGGTTTAAGGGGGGATGGAAGGGTGGTGAATGGATTGGATGGTGTGAGGGGGTTTAGGTGGGCAGATTTTGGAATGAGTCTAGGTGTACAGGGTGAGAAGTCAAGAGAAAGGGGTGGAAACTGTGGGAGGGGAGTGCAAGGGGGTAGGGGAGGGAGAGGCTGGGAGGATGGGCTGAGGCAGAAGTGGTGAAGAGTAGAGGGTCGAGGGAAAGGACCAGTCACGTTTTCTGCATTTCAAGGGATTTGGTGCCATAGGGGTGTGAGAGAGGGTAGGGGGGCCAGAGGGGGAGAGAGATGAGGCTACTGTTCTGGCAAGGGTGAGACGGGCTACATTCATAGAGGGGAAGGGATATGAAGGGGCGGTTTGTTGGCATGGTTCAAGTTGGAGTTATGGGGGTAGTAGGGGGTGGTGTGGGAAGTTGGCTAGGGGGTGGTGCATTCCCCAGTGGGCTAAGGGGGAGAGAGTGGGCAGCATGGGAGTTCAGTAGAGGGGAGTTCCTTATAGGGCACAAGTATAGAGTGGAAGTGGATGTGGGTTTGCGCTGTTTGGAGTACCAGAGGGCTCCCCTGGCTTGGGAGTTCGATAGAGGGCACTGTGTATGGGCGGGGGGTATTAGGGTGTTCTCAATAGATGTCTGAGGGAGCGTGGAAGTTGATGTGTTAGGGTGGGATGGGAAGAGGGCCAGAGGGGGCAGTTGTTTGGCATGCCAGAGTGCTCCTCTGATCTTAGAGTTGGACGAGGGATGATGGTAGAAGAGTGGGCGGGTGGTGTAAGGGTATATTGATGTATGGGGAGAGGACATGGTTTGTGATCAGGTGGGGGTTTGAATGGGATTGTGAAGTTGGGTGCTAGAGCGCAGGCTGTGTGCCAGGAGGGGGAAGGGATGGGGGTGGTTATGGTGTGGGAGGCTAGGGATCAGGACCGGAAGGAGAGGGGGTATATCAAGAGTTGGGATCTCCATCACTGTGGGCAATTTCTACATGAGAATCGATGTAGCAGGAACACATTCTTGGTGAGTAGTCTAGGCAGGTAAATCCCTTACAGTAACTTACAGTAATATCACAGTGTGTACTTTCCAGAAGTGAAACAGTGTTGCTAGAACAGTTTCTAAGTGAGCGGCACAGGCAAGTAGCTTACAGTGCTACCATAGTAGGCACTTTCTAGATATGAATCAATGCAGGGAGAGTGGATTTGATAGAAGACAGTGTGAACAGTATCCTAAGGTGTGACGGAGGCTGACATTTACAGTGCTTGGATAGTTTGCAAAGTGGTAGGGGTTCTGGGTAGAGTCATTGCTCTACTCGCACCGCAACCACTCTTACCTTTTCTGTAGCTTCTGGTTGACGGCTGGCCACTGGCTTTCCCTGCTGATACACGCAGACATGATATGATCCGCCTCTGTAGGAACCGCCCTTTGCCTAGGGACCCTTAGCCACAGGGGCTGCTGGGCAGTGGGCTGCCCTGGGAAGGGCAGTAATGACCAGGATGACACACCAATCAGGGGATGGTGGGCGGGCTGGGAGGCAGGAGGTGGGTTGGAAGGGTATGCAAAAGCAGGTTGGGCTGGAGAAGGGACACGGGTAGTGCCAAGGATTTCAAAATTATATCCAAGAGGTAAAATGGACACTGGGCAGTCCCAGGGGCCTTTCCACTCACCTGGGGTAATAGTCAAAGTGGCGAGGCGCCAAGGAAGCCAGCTGCTAGGCCAAGACGAGGCATAGGGAGAGAACCAATAAGGGGATGGCGGGCAGGCTGGGAGGAAGGAGGTGGGTTGGTTGGGGGGATGCAGAAGCGGGTCGGGATGGAGAAGGGACACAGGTCATGCCAAGGATTGCAGCAATATATACAAGAGGTAAAATGGACACTGGGCTGTCCCGGGGGCCTTTCCACTCACCTGGGGATGATAATCAAAAGTGGCGAGACACCGAGGAGTCCGGCAGCTAGTCCAAAGCCAGGCAAAGTGAGAGAACCAATCAGGGGTCGGTGGGTGGGCTCGGAGGAAGGAGGTGGGCTGGAAGGGGTTGCGGAAGCAGGTCGGGCTGGAGAAGGAACACAGTTCATGCCAATGATTGCAAAAATATATCCAGGAGGTAAAATGGACACTGGGCAGTCCTGGGGTCCTTTCCACTCACCTAGGGGTGATAATCAAAAGTGGTGAGGCGCCGAGAAGGCCGGCAGCTAGACCAAGACCAGGCATAGGGAGAGAACCAATCAGGGGGCGGTGTGCGGGCTGGGAGCTAGGTTGGAAGGGGATACAGAAGCGGGTCAGGCTGGAAAAGGGACACTGGTCATGCCAAGGATTGCAAACATATATCCAAGAGGTAAAATGGACACTGTGCAGTCCGGGGGCCTTTCCACTCACCTGGGGGTGATACATAGTGGAAAGTAACAGTACAGGCATTTAACATGATATATATTCTTTCTACTGGCACCTGTACAGTAAATCTGACAATCTTTCGATGTGTTTCTGTCGTTACCCTGCCACCTGGCTGCCCTTGAGAGATTTCTATGCTTGCCTTCATGAAGAGATCCCCTAAAACATTCTGTGACTGGATTGGCATCTTATATTATCACTGCTTAGCAGCCCCTATAGATTGCCTCCTCTAATGTCACTTCTTTACTTTTAATTCAATTGTGTTATAATTGTACGATAAGGAGGGTTTGTGTTGATCATCAGTCGTTTCTCTAAAAATCACTGCTTGCCAGCCATGAAGGTCTCTTTGCATTTGTAGGTATGGTCACAATCTACCCAAAGAGGAAGTTTACCCGGGTACACTAGTGTTCAGACACGAATCATTGCCAGAGAATTGGTAACCCAGAGGTTTGAATCAGAGGTATGCAATTTCTTTTTTTCTTTTTTGCTGGCTTTATTTTGTTAAGTTTCTTACTTCACTCACAACTATGCAAAGTAGTTGATTTTTGGTTATATTGGCAGAGAGGCTTTGCCTGTGCCATTCATTTAGCACATGCCATTTCCCTCTGAGTCTTATTGCTGCTAAAAATATATATCTCTGATTTTTATTACTACTAAAAATCAACCGGTTGAGTTAAAGTATATGAAAATTCAAAACATTTCAATATAGTATTGTTTATAATTCAGCTTGATATCTCGTGAATATTTTTACACAACTCAGTCACTTTATTGCATCATCAAAGACACTACACATTTAAACCAAGTGTCCTATAGCCAATGCATTTCGGATATAAATCCATCTTCAGGGCTGAACACTATAAAAATGATCTAACACATAACATTGTTACACATGGTACACAAAAAGTATATTTTGGAAGAAAGCATAGACAATGAAAGATAGAAAATAAAAATAAAACTTACATACCCCTTTGTTTGAGAGTGTTTAACGCTGTGCCTTAGTGGAAGTTCCAAACGAGACCTTAAACCTCGGAGCCACAGCGTCATGCGTGTTACGTGGTGCCTACCTTACCTGTTATTGATGTGTTGTGGTCGCGGGTGGTGCGATGTCACGCGTAAAATCATGCTGTGGCATCATGACCGCCCGAGTTCCACGCGGGCCTGCCGAAGGGGAAATTTACAGCACTAGAGGTATCTTCGTGTAACCATTTCATTAAATGGAATCCCATGATATGGGTATATGTAATGGGTCGGGACAGCCAAAAATATTTATCTTATGGAAACGATCTCAGCATCAATCCTGGAGAACAGTGCACTGGTGGAGACAGAATGGCTGCAATTCCACAACACTTTCTGTAACACTGGGGACAGAGTATAGAGGGCCAAAGGAACTCGGACTCGGCCCCACTGGACTCAGATTTCTGAAAAAGAAGCCAGACTCTCAGGGAGTCATCACATAAGAGACACTAGAAAGCCTGGCCGGGGTCCCAGAAGGCAAAGCGACAGGAGCTCACTGATCTGCTCAATCCAGGACTGCACCTTTGAGGTGGGAAAAAGGGGTTATTAAAATAATTTCAGGAATCATAGCCTTTGAGATGTTCTGGGGGTGTGACACCCCATATTGCTTGTTTTGAGTGTTCCTTTCTTTAAGAAATGCCAATAAACATAAACAACAACAAAAAAGTTCATTCATGAAGTTATAGTAATGCAAATATATGTGTGAAATATCAAATTACTGATTTGTAAATGCCGGCCGCACAGGAAGTTGCAGCAGCAACAGGGTATTGCAGCCTTTGTAGCAAATGTTGTTCAGCTGCTAAAATATATCCATAGTAGGTGTACTTATCCTAGAGGTCAACCATGGTATTGCCAGTCAAATAGTACCAAAGATTCTTATATAAACACCTTTAGCTTATTCAATGGCTATTGTTTGTGACAACTTTCTTATACTCCTGGTGCATCTTCAATAGTCAACCATTCAATGAGTCACAATCAGCTGATGCATCGTTATAAACATTGTGACACTGGGGTGGGGGTACACAAAAGCATACTGGTGCCCATAGGCTCGTGTACATATGTAAAAAGCTTGTAATGTGGAAATCACAATTGACGATGGGTATGTTCATTTTCATAACAAGCTTCCTGGAAATAGATAGGCATACATATCGTATATACATCTCACATCTTGATGGTATCGTGAACATTAATGAGTATGTTGGAGAAGTTAATCCTACACGCACTCCTTCTAGGATCTGATGATCACTCATTTAAGCTACTTTTCCACCCTGAGGTTGCAGACTGTAATGAACATATGCCATATGCCTAAATGCTTCTTTCAGTGTTGCTTGCATGATCATAAGAAACAGGTGCAATTAACTTCTTCATTCATTCTTCTAGGTGTCATGGTGTCCAATCTTTCAACCCAAAAAGATTGGAAATCAAGATGTGAGATAAATGTGCAACACCACACTGGTACCTTCACAAAACTATGTGATGATTGCGCAACCATTTTAAAAATAGAATCACAGACATACATTGGATGATGCAAAGTAGACCAATCCTATCTGGAAAAGCTACTAGAGACCTATGTCTACAAACACAAGTCGGCTTCAGACCCATGAGATAGCACTGCTCTCTATTTGGGAGGATCTAAAGACCAACGCAGGCTCCAACACAAACTCGGCACTGATACTACTCGACCTCTCTGCAGAATTCAACAGTCAGCCACAACATCCTAACAAAGACTGGAAGAAATAGGGATCACCGACACAGCGCTGCTCTGGATTAAATCCTTCTTGTCTGAAAGAACAGAAACCATATGGATAACACCATTCAAATCTGCACCGCAGGACTCAGCTTGTGGAGTACCACAAGGATCCTCCCTATCCCCCTCCTCTTCAACATCTACATGACTCCACTAATCGACCTCATCAAAAAGACACAGCTTCATTTGCTACAACTTCGCAGATGACACCCAAATCCTCTACAAAATCGATGATGTGCAAGAGAACTCAACGCTAGGATGCTGCCACCGAGAACTCTATGAATGGATGAACAATAACAGCCTCAAAGTCAACCCGGGCAACATTGAAATCATGATTATATAAAAAAACCAAGGATGCAATCAGTACATCCCATGGTCCACAGAACAAGGAACAGAACCCACACCATCCAAAATTGTCAAAAACCTTGGAATCCTAATGGACAACGAGCTAACCCTGGAATCCCAAGCAAAACGTGATAATCAAGAAATGCTTCTTCCACCTACACCCGATCAAAAAGATTCTACCATTCCTCTCCTTCATGTACAGGATAGACTATGCCAACAGCCTATACCTTGGAATACTGGACTACTTACTGAAGAAACTGCAACATATACAGAAAGCAGCTGCCAGACTACTCCTCAATCTGTCACGAAGGGACCACATCACTCCAGCGCTAAAGATGCTACATTGGCTGCCAGACAAAAAATGAATTCTCTTCAAAACAATGTGCATAACACAAAGAGCAACCCACAGCCAAAGAACAGAATTAATTTAAAAGAAAATCATCATTTACCAGCCGACCACAACACTCCGATCCGGTGACGACATCCTCCTAGAACCTAAACCATACATGAGGAAAAAACATACTGGTTCAACTTTCTCCTGCCTAGACGCTAAACTTTGGAATTCCCTTCCCAAAGAAAAACAAACCATGAGGGACCATCTAAAATTCAGAAAACTTGTAAAAACCTGACTCTTTGATTCAGAATGGGACGAAAACGAATGAGCAACACCCACACCCCATGGAATGAACACACAACTGGAAAAGACAGGGGACTAAGACAGACCACAACAAAGTGCAGGGAAAGAGAGAGGCCTCTGAATGGGAGGGGGACCCGGGTGCAACCATTCCAATATAGGGGCCCTACCGGAAACAAAGGAGAGAGAGATGGGACCAACCTAATCGAACCACATATATAGGGTATTAGAATTAAAGCTCGAGGGACCCATGGAGGTGATGGTTGCTGCACACCGGGATGTGCCAGGAGGTAAAGTGATGTGGACATCCATTAGCCTGAACACAGGGGTTGCAGAGAGTACCAGCACTAAACAGCCAGGTTAACGACCCACAACCCTCCACAGAAACTAGAACATGGAAATCAAGTGCACCACAATGTATGACATTGAAAGGAATATGTGCTGCAAGCAGCCAAAACTGGGCGTTGGGGGGGTTCCATAAGATATCGACACTAACCAACCTCATCCCTCTGCATACACCTCTCAAACTCTGAACTACCCACAACCATACCTCTACAGCACAACAAACCGTATGCCCTTCACAACACTGCAACAACGAAACAAATGAAATATGGCATCGCCCAACAAAACACGACGGCTACTGACTGAGAATTCACACCTATGCTAAGCGAACAGTGTAAACCGAACTGGAGCTGCCAACAGCACATCACAGTTCCCTTGCTCTTGAGTCCCACTCAGTCCTACTAACTTACCCCCCACACCTTACCCTCTTGCTTTACAGATCTGCCAGAGCGCCAAGGGACCATGCAGGTGGTGATAGTGCATGGTGTAAAAAAACCTTTAACATAACCTAACATATTTCAGTAGTCAGCTGATGCAATTTATCAGTGTTAGGTTGCCCTCTGCTGTCCAAATGGCAAAGTGCACCCACTTCAACAACAGTAACCATTTCAACAAACAAAATGAGCATGCTTCTACCTGGTCACCTTAACCTTCCACTATCATAAACATTTGTAAGTTACTTCTTTCCACCCCCACTTCTCCTCACACAGGGAACAGCGGTTCCAGTGTCGATGAACAGTTAGTACCATATCAACGTTTCAGTCTCTAAAGAGCAAAATGCTGTAGGACAAATGCCTCCTCACGAGCTGATGAATGCCTCCTCACGAGCTAAAACTGAATGTAAGTGCTGTAATTATGCTATTTCGCAATCGCATTCCATCATGGGGACTATGCAATGGAACAAAGTTGACAAGTATGCATCTACGAAGACACATTATAGAGGCCTGTGTGATTGATGGATATTAGATACTGTTCTTATACCACGCATACCTCTCATTCCATCTGGTATGTTTAGCCTTTTCAATGAACATTAATAAGTCACAGGGACCGACGTCCCCTTCCTGGAAGCGATCAGTGGTTATTCCAATATTTAAGAGGGGGGACAGAAGTGAGACTATACATTTCCGACCAGTATTGACTTTCAAGATATGCTAGAATGGCGTCTGTTACACCAGGACAGCTAGTGTTATGTAAAGTTGTGTAGCTCACTAAAGTAGCTAAACAAGTGTCACACTATCTAGGTGAATGGATGGCAGGATGGGAAGATATATGGACGATGGAGGGTCAGTCAGTGCACCATAGTAGTAGTGAGTATTGGTTTCATCGTGCATATATCTTAAAGACTTTTATTCTATTACTATGCTCAAATACATTTTCTATTTTGACACAGCACCACAGAGTACATTATTTGAAGCTTAATACTTACATTGAAGACATATGTGCAAATGTCAGCATGCATTCAGAACATACACTAGTTATGTAAAATAATATTGAGCAAATATGTAGAACAATTCTGTTCTAATAAGCTTAAATAACTCCTGAAAAATGTCCTGATGAAGGGAGGCACACACTTGACCTCGGGTAGTTTGTCTTCTTTCCTTGTTGTGCTGTAATATATAATAGTAATTCTGAGGAATTTCATAACTGTTTCTGTGGACCACCCAACCATTTCCTAAAACGTAAATCTGCTATGTGATAACTACCATTTTTGGGAAAGTAAACATTAACTCACACATCTGAGCTAAATAGTTGTTAAAAAGTCCTACTGCTCCCAACCATACCCTGGTCTCGGGTGTGTGGAGTGTTGCAGTCATAAGTAGCACTAGTGGATAATGTTGCCATCCTCTGCATTGTCATCATCTGAGTCACCAGCAGGAACATGTTCAATGTCTCCCAGATGTGCTTACTCCAAATCCTCATCATCTGCAACAGCACATGTGTGCAGTAGGAAGAGCTCATTCATCTTCAGCATGGTTAGGATTTCTACATTTTGGCTGAAAGACTTGTTTTTCGGATGATCGCTGCTGCTGCTGCTACACTTAAACATCTTCAGTGTTGACCGACAAGATAATTGATTTTCAGCCTGATTAGTGTTGGCTTCTACTGTGTTATTCTATGCCAATAAAGCAAATGTTATCCATCTCTAGACAGCTGTACATTATCTCCAAGATTCTTCCTGAGCATTCCCCCTCCTAACCTTCTTTATTTTGCCACTTGGTCTGTTTCCTGCATCTTAGTTCCTAATTTGGCTGAGCCTTTCCAAATTGGTTTCTGTGCTTCTGACTGAAGAAGGTAAAGTTAATTTGTGTTGCTTTGCTCCCTGTTATCATATGGAGACATTGGATGGGCTAGTGATTTCCACTGTCCTTGGAGTGTGGTAGCAGTAATGGGGTGGTTGTGGTTGCACTCGGAATTCTCTGTTTGCACGTGGAAGGAAAGGGTATTTCTCCAGTTCCTTTGCTGAAAAGTTGAAAGTGAGATTTCTCTCTCGCATGTGCCACAATTAAGGACAGGATGCATATCTTGCATTTTCCCTTATCACCTTTAAAGGGAGGGAACAAGTAACATAATTGAGATCTCTTGCATGGGTTTAATATTGTGGCATGGATTAACTGAGTGGAGCCAACTTTGTCCGTGGTGATCCAGGCATTTGTTTCTAAGCACTGGTGTATGCCATTGGCCAGAGCTAAAGCTTCAAAAACGTTTTTGTCTCTACATTTCTGCCCCATTGTCACAATCTCATCTTTGGGCAAGGATTACATCACTGATGATGGTATTATCATTGCTAATAGCCTGTTTAGCATATTCCAGAGGTGCCAGAAGCTGGATGGGCTTTTCACAAGACCCCATTGCCTATGACTCAAGAACATGGTTGGCCCTGTTTCAACTTTTTGTTGCATCTCATCCTCATTGATACTGTTGTGCTGTTCAAAGAGGCATTGAAGTATAAATTACGTTAAAGTCCATCAGGTGAAAACCTCTTGTTAGAGGGGCTGGGCTGGGGAAGGCAGTTTGTGGTTTGCAATCTTCTCAGCATCTGGCAGGCTTTATCAGAATGTCTGAAAGGGTCACACATTTTGTAATAGACGGCCCTTATTTTTCAAACTTTTATGTCTTTTTTTCAACCTACTACTCCAGGGCATTAATTGCCATCCTACTAATCACAAAGAACCCTCGTGTAAAAAAAAACATTAAACATCTGAGTGGTTCAAAAGCAATGTGTTCATGACCTCTGCTATATTTTGGTGGCCATTCAGTCTCGGTTTGAGAGCTTCCAATATTATGAAGGAATTTGGCCAACCTTTAAGCCTGAAAATAAACAGAGAAAAGTTGTTCCAAAGCCCACCGCATGGGGAGGCTAATGCAATTGATTATGGAGAACAAGGCATTCAAATATTTAGGAATATATAGGGAAAGATGCACCATTACATAGTAGGCCCATTTCTTCAAAGCCAGTGCAATGGAATTCTTGTTAAAACATTTCACTGCAAAGTAGATGGGGGGTGGGTTGGGTTAGAGTATTAATTAAGGTGAGGGGATGTGGGAGGGTGCAGGCCCCCCCCCCACATTGATTTGTGGTGATATGTGTTGAAAAAACAAACACTGGCTGGAACTCCCTTTGTCCTTGTTTGGAAAGGCGGCCTTTAACAAGATGGCTAAAGTTCCAAGATTCTATACCTGATGGAAAGCTGTCCTATCATGGTAACAATACAGGATTTTCAAATAATGGAGTCCATCCTTACATCGTTCCTCTGGCAGAGCAAAACCCTGCAAATTTCTATCAATAGGCTGGATAACCCAGTTTGTGGGGGAGGAATTGGACTCCCCAAATTGCAAGTAAAGTACTGCGCATCCCTACTAGTGTAGGTGACTGATCAGAGGTTTACACTAGAGAAGAGCGGGCCATGGATCTAGAGGTGGCATCCCTGAAGACCGGGCTGCTTCCTGGCTCTAAGGGAGGTGGTGGCCTCCCACGAGCTACAGAAGCAGTCGGTGAGGGGTAATGACGAGCAACACAGCAAATTGGGTGGAAATTGACTCGGAGATATGCACTTTGGAAGAATAACACACTGAGGGGATTAGTACTATTGACTGGATTTAATTAATGGAAAGACAAGGGCAAGTAAAAGATTTGATGACGTTATACAAGAAAAGAGATTGAAAACCTTTGAAGAGTTGCAGGAGAATCCTATTTTGGGCCCCTAGGAGTTTTGTAGATATTTGCAATTTCAACAGGCATTGGACCTACCATGTGGATTGGTCTTACATTGTCCCGATGGACGTGTCCATGTGGAGTTCTTTGATAGCCTCTAGTAAACCAGCAGGGCAGCCCCATAACCTCAGCTTTTGCCACGTAACTCTCGATCGATCATATCGAAAGCACAAGAAAAATCCACAAAAGCAAGATAGACTTTGGTATTTTCCCGCAGTGCTGTCATTTTCAGTAGGTTTAAGACAAGCAAGTTCAGAGAGCATCCAACATTTTTCACAAAACCTGCCTGTCTTTCATCAACTCTATTGGCTGATTGGGCCCAATTAATCCGTTTTTTTTTTTTAGCAAAGAGGCGTAAATCTTGCCTAAGACATCCAGCAATGCCACAGGACGATAATCTTTAGGTGACATTCTGTTGCCTTTCTTGAAAATTGGGACAATTATCCCAGTTTTCCATGAGGTTGGCAACTGTTGCTGCGTATTTATTCTCGCAAATAGGTTGAAGCACAAATCAGTCCAGAGTTCGAGGGAACTGTTTGATCATAAAATTCAACAGCCCATCGGGACCAGGAGCCCTAGAGTTTTTAGCTTTCATGATAACCTCTCGAATATCTTCTCTCAGGAATTGTAAATCCCATGGTGTTGGATCATGCACTACTGGTGGAATGGTAGCAGGATTTTTATTATATAGTGTTGTAAAGTGCTTCACCCACTCGAGCTCTGATACCAAGCACACTTGTAAAGCTTCCTGCGGAGTTTCCATACGATTGATGATTCGCCAAAACTCCCCACTGTTCTTGGTTATTGGGGTCTTTAGCATGACCTCTGCATCATGCTGATGTAGTAGGCATTTGTGGCTTTTTAGCCAGTTTTTATAGGATTGTTTGGTCGCTTTATTTTTTGACACTATTTCACTCATTGACCCTTGCTTGTTTCTCCGAATTCCGACACGAATCAGTCTTTTACACTGCATCACTATTAAGTCGAAACAATGCTTCTTGTGAAACAACCGCTGTTTTAGCCCAATGTTTTTAGCTTTAAATTGGGACAGTAAAGAGGCGTATTCGACCTCCTCTGGATTGATCTTAAATTAGTTGCATAGGTTTGACACCTCCCGTTCATCCAGCCTCACTCTTAAGCGGTTTGCTTCAACCCGAACCTTTGTCCCCCATTTCCGATTTTGCTCAACTACAGAGTCTTGACATTTTAACTCCAGCAATTCATGGTCACTGTTTTCCATTGCACGAACTTTCAGAGAATAAACCGTGGCATGCATAGCATCCGACATAAAGATATAATCAATAATTGATGACTGACCCTCCCGATGCCATGTGGACTTTGCCGGGATATCCCCTCGCGTACAACCATTTAACATCGTTAGACCTCTTGCGTTTAGTTTTTCCGACCAATCTTTGTGTTTTAGTAGGATTCTGAGGCTTGAAAAAATCAATATTTAGATCACTGCATACCATCATTCCGACCCCTCTGTTTGATTCAAGCAGGTTATCAATGATTGTTGTTACTTGATCAATGAACGGGTAGGTCCCTGTCCATCGGTGATTCCAATACAGATTTATTACCTGAATTACATTTAGCTGTTTTAATAAGGGATTTATTTTACCTATCTCAGAGACTTGAATGTATGGCGTGAGGTTCTTAGAGTTTAACAACCGCCTGAGGACCGCTTAATCATGGTTAGAAGGCCAGCTGTAGGCCGCCCCTTTTCTGCCTTAATAGCTGGATTCAATGCACATTCAAACTCTGAGATAACTGGCATTTCGCACATCCATGTTTCTTGAAGTTAAACTAGTTGCAGATCATGAAGTCAATCATTATTTAACAGGTGCATAAAACCGCACGTGTTCCATGAGGCAAAAGAGCAGAGCTGTGCTGCACTGACCTTTGGGCATTAGCTTCGGGTTTTAACATTCAGAGCCGTAGCCAGCCAATTCCAGTCTTGGCTATTTTCTTTACCCAGTGGGCTACTTGCTAGGGTAGTGGCGCTCTTATTGGCTGATCTGTCACTGTTTATAGTAATTTGGATTTTCTCCATTGGATTGGTTCTGTGCACCACTTCCTGCTCAACTAACATCCCTCTTTGGGATGCGGATATCAATGGCTCTATTTTGGGAGCAAGCTCACTCCTGCAAAACTGTCCTTTCGGGATCTGTTCCGTCTGCGCAGTTTTTTGTGACCTCTCGATGTAAATTAAGTTGGCCTCTTGGGTGACCAAGGCTGTGCCTGTTGCAGCGTCCAACTCTGGTTTTCTGCACCGTGGATATTCCATTATTTTGTAGGTATCAGACCCCACCGACAAAAGATCTTCCCCTGCTTCCAATATTGCATTTGCGATTATACTGGAGTCAACGTGCAAAATCACCTTGTCATTGCATGTTTCATCAGGGAATTCCACGATATTTAAGTATTTAGAACCCAATGATCGTAGGCGAGGTACATGGTGGAGCAGTTTTAGTACATTTGATCGATTCAAAATTAGTTTATCACCAGACTCCAACCTCTCCAACATCAATTTGATCATCAGGGTGAGATCCGAGGGATGAGCTGGTGCATGCCCTTTACTGCTCTTCTGTCTTTTCTCCAGCACTCCCGGCTGATGGTACTCGGCTTTCCGTGAGTTAGATACAACAGCAGCTACTGTGCAACAATACGCTCAAAGCTTTCTCCTTCGAAATCAGAGTCGTTCAGAGGAAGCTGACGCATGCTCCCACACTCAGGGTGCTTCGTTTGTAAAGTAAGCCCTAGACGTTCCCTTTTTTCATGTGAGGTAGTAAACACAGGGCTCACAAGTGACGGTTCCTTCTTAATGGCCGCTACTTCGATCAGAATTATAGAGTAGATCCTGCCACCTTTCACGGTTGCTATATTATTTGATTTGACTTGTGGCCCCTGCGGCACAGATGTTTTAGGGATCGATGTACCTGCTTCAACATTCTTAGGCAAGCTGTTCTCCCTCTGTCTGATAGGCAATGTAACGGCTTTTATGATGATAGAAGCATCAAGAGGTTGTTTCGCTGGTGCACATTCTTCATCAACAAAGTCCTCATAGACTGATAATTCCAACAGCTCATCTTGATCAGCCTTTGCGGCTTCACTAGGGAGACCATCGGCTGCATGCAGATTAGTTGCTGTTGATTCTGCTGATACATTTTTGCTCTCCTTAGTTGTTGCACCTAATTTCAGTCGGGTGGTGATCGCTTTATCAACAAATTGTAGCATATTAATATTGCGAAGAAATTTCCGAGCACCTCTTTGGTGGATCTTTTTACGTCCTGGCATGTTTTTTTGGTTTGAGGTGGATTACATTTTTTAAATTCCACACTTTTTTGTTGTTCGGCGTCAGGAGCTCCAAAGATGGGAAACAGGCTTGCCGGCTTTACAATCTCACCGGCCACCACTTTAAGTCCGGAGGCTTGGTCTACAACTGGTATTTGAAGAGTTGAATCAGATGCACTTTGATTATCCAGCAGGGCAAGATTTGCTGAACTTCTAGCTTGTAAAAATGCCGTATGAAAAGAAGTATCCAGTATATTATCCTGGACAGCCCCTTCACTGCATGAGACACTAATATTTGTAAGACTCTCGACATCAATTGCCACCTGGTGAGGATGACCCTTGGTTTCCGAATCGGAGGGGCCGCCGCATATCACCAGTGGGCTTTTAGGGATCCTGTGGGTTTGGGCAATATTGGTCTCGAGTTGACTTGTATGCCTTTGTGTGGATACGATCTCTGTTGCCGGTGCACTGTTAAGCGGAGAAGACAATGTGGTCTGTTGCTCTTTCATTGGCATATGAGGCACAGTGTTAGCTCCAAATAGCTACCCGTCTCTTGATTCCGTGTGGGATTTACGAAAAAGAGACAGAGCTTCCTTTGCTACCTCCGCAAACAGCTTTTTATCGATCATATCATTCCCTTTGCCATCATTGACTGATGCAAGGCCTGCCAATAAATTCTGATTTACCTCTTCTTGTTTGGTTTTATGCCCACTATCCATTGCCTCTAAATGCCTCTAAATGTAAGAGTTTTGAATTCATTAGGGCTAATAAAGTAGTAACATCTTTCATATTTTCATTTATTGTTTCATAAAGTTTAGTGAACAGTGCCAGAGAGATTGCCATTGCAGAGGTCACAGCTATTAACAAGTCATTTGAGGGCACGTGTACACATGGGGCCAGTGCGCCACCTCTAACTTTCCTTGACTTATCTCATGCATCTTGACTAAAGGCAGACTGTTCTCTTCTAACTTTCGGGAAGGGTCGTTCTACAAATGATGAGTCCCTGGAAGTTGAGTCATCCAGAGAATCATCCCTGTTTGAGTTTTGCAGCAATTGATTTGGTTGGCGTGAACTTGAACAATGGGTTGCATTATTATAGGATGACTGTCGTTTCTGAGAGTCAGCCACCTTTCCACCTGATGACTGAGATGAATCGTCAGAGGACACGACCTCTAATGTCCTTGCTCTTTTATAGTTGCCAGTCCCCCATATGTCCCGATTGACGTTAGTCACATAATTACACTGCCTTTTCTGTGGGATATTTGGAATCACATTTTGATCGGCAGTAAACACGGACATCTGTTTAGAAGCACAAGCTTTGTTTAACTCAATCAAGCTTTGTAACACCGTTGAAACCACCTCTAACAAGTTTCTTCTACCAGCGTTAGGAGCAATATGCGCTTCCTTCTCCAGCCAACATCCACCTTGCAGAATTGCTGCCTCACTAAACCTTGTTGTGTTAGTGTTGGGGACCGTCGGGATTGGGGCTATACAGACATCCTCCGGGGAAGCAGCTGTGTATGCATCCTCATGCTGTTGTGGGTCAAGCAGGTTTACAACAGAGCGTATAACTGGACTTTTAGCCGAATAGGCTTTCTCGCTTACCTCACTCTTTTTGGCGCTGGAGCTGACTATTCCATTTGTGTCAATGTCGACACCCGAGCCCCCCACTGCGGAGGACCCCAAGGCCGAGGCAGGGCTTCCCAGTCGGCTGATTAGGTGCGCCTCTGCCAAATCCAGCTGGTGTTGCAACACAGAGGTTTCCTCTTCGTTAGAACTCACAGCGACTACGTCCTCGCCACGCCCCCCTGCATCATCAGGCGCGACTGAGGCCGCCGTCGCAGCTGCCGCCGCTGACACCACAGCTCCAAGCATTGATGCCGTTCCCCTCAGGGACTGCGGATCCACACCACATCCGCCGGACTGCTGCATCCGTGCAGTGCCTGCCCCAACTTCCTCCAGGAGGGGCACACCAATCACCACGGTATGATCATTCTCTTTAGCCGTATTTTCTCCGTGTTCTGTGTGCCTTGATGTGTGGTGCAGATGGGGGATAGTATCAGAAATTGAGATTATTTGTGAACTCGCTTCCGAAATCGTAGGTGGTGGAATTAGATCAAAAGTTAATGGGGAGGCCACTGTTAGGGTAGCTTCAAAAACGTCTTCTGCCACAAAGGTACCTGGTTCCACAGTTATATCAGTTATGGAGCCGCATGAAAAGTATTGGCTCACCTGTTGTTGTCGCGCCCACTTAACTGGGTGCTCCTCTTATGTGGCCATACGTTTGCTTGAGCTCTAGACCTTGAAGATGGCATGGCGACTCCATCCTTCATGACACCCCACGCCACTCACCACAGCCAAACAGATACTCCTCGCACTTGCTCCTCAGGGCTTACGCTGCAAGGGCGGGGGAGGCGGCCTTATATGGGCTGACCCACAGGTAGACTTAAAGGCACACGCACCTCCAGGCACCAGGCACCTCCAGGTGCCACAAACTGAAGACTGGGAAAAACTCAGAAAATTGGAGTAATTTGGAGGGAGAAAGTTCAGTCCTTAGCACTCGCCACAGCCAAACAGATACTCCTCGCCCTTCCTCCTCAGGGCTTACGTCACAAGTGCGGAGGAGGCGGCCTTATATGGGCTGACCCACAGGTAAACTTAAAAGCACACGCACCTCCAGGCACCTCCAGGTGCCACAAACCGAAGACTGGGAAAAACTCAGAAAATTGGAGTAATTTGGAGGGAGAAAGTTCAGTCCTTAGCACTCGCCACAGCCAAACAGATACTCCTCACCCTTGCTCCTTAGGCACACATAAAGGAGGCAACACAGTGGGGATATAAAGCCAATTCAAAGAACCTTACTGTATCTGTTTATAAACAAAAAGACAATCAACACATGATCATTTCAATCATCTTCTAACAAAAGGAATCTGGCCACACATAAGGACAACAGAATCTGTGATATCAAATTCAGAATTAAATTGTAACTAACTGTATGTAACTCATCGGGGGGCGTGGCTACATGGCCATGGTATAGGCTGTGTTCTCTGAGAGCTCCTGCTGAACCGCCCGAGATCCTAGGAAAAAGTACATTTCAAGACTGCAGCGAAACACCAATAAGCACCCACAGAAGTATGAATCCTCAATGTGAAAGACTAACGGGGAGCAGCAGAAGATTACGTGAGGCGGCCGGATGACAATCAAGATGGCGGACACTGAACAAAGAGAATAGCTGCCGGAGTGCTAGTTCGCAACAGTGTAGCCAGCCGTAAAAGGCTGTGGTGACGCAACTGCCCATCAGGCTGCAAAGGGACTGAACTGAGGTTGGCTGCAGGGGCCGTGACTGCAGGCGAGGCTGTGATACGGAATAAACCTACAGTGATGAGAGTAAGGCAGCCGGCTGCTCCGTAGAATCGGAAGCAGCGGAATGGCATGGTAAATTGGACCAGATACCAGAGGAATGAGTGAAAAGGAGACACTGTCCCAACACGGAACGAATTTAAGCGAGGGAGGCACTGCTAGCATGTCCGGGGAAATCTGCCATATGAAAGATTAACGGGGAGCAGTAGAAGATCACGCGAGGCGGCCGGATGACAAATAATATGGCGGACATTGAACAAAGAGATTATTTGCAGGAGTGCTGGGTCGCAACAGTGTAACCAGTCAAAAGACTGCATTGTTGTTCGAATGCCCATCGGGCTATAAAGGGATTGAACTGGGGCTGGCTGCGGGGTCGACGACTGCAGGCAAGGCCGTGAAACAAAGCAAACCCCCGGTGATAAGAGTAAGGCAGCCAGCTGCTACGGAGCATCGTGAGCGCCGGAGTAACATGGTAAATTGAACTAGATGCTGGAGGGACGAGTGGAACAGAGACACCTTCCCCAAATGGAGCGAAAGTATCAGAGCGTTGCAGATCACGAAGCTACTCGGTGAAGAGGTACGTGACCAACAATACAACTCTGCTGCAGTGAATAGAGAAAGTTTATGTGCACGCTGAATCACACTGAATCATACAGTGAGAACGGCAGACGGGAGACTGTGAAGTTAACTCCCTCTGGTGACGCTCAGCCACAATGTATCCAGGCGTGACTGTTGGAGAGCGAGCTTACTGACGCGTGCCAGTGAAACTGACACCTGAAGTGAAACTGGGCATCTTGACACATTGTTGTAGCAACTAACCTACGTCGAGTGCAGTCTGAAAGGTAATAGTGGAATCAACATGCGTATGGAATAAGCCCTTACACAGCACCAGTGCAAGAGTGAACTGCATGATCCAAGGGCCACACAGAGGCTGGGGGGAAAACATCAGCTCGGAGGAACGTTGATTTTGTGGCCTGAATGCTGTGGTTGTATACGAATCGTTCGAACTACAATTGTTCAAATTACAATTGACCTTTGCACAATTGACCGAATTGTGAAGGGCAATTGTTACATATATGTGGGGGGAAAACCCCTGCAACCTCCCATTATATATATAAAGATATATATATACATATATATATATATATAACCAATATATATTTAAATATATATATATATATATATATATATATATATATATATATATATATATATATATATATATGTATGCGGTCAATTGTGCAAAGGTGAATTTGAACCCTTGACTTTCGGTCAATTAGGTAATTCGAACAATTGTGTTCAAACAATTTGGGTAATACCAATGCTGCTAATGTGAGGATCCTGAGGCGAGGAACCGAGATGGTGCTCGCCGCAGGACAATAAGTGAGGGCAAGAAACTGAAGCGGCTATCCATGTAATACCTGCGCCGGCGGATTGTGGCGGATGGTAATAGTGCAGCTGAAAATATAAAGCAGTGCAGAACAAGCACCTCACAGAACAAGCTTGGCGGGAAACCTGTGGCGAGACACCACATCTCAGGAGATGAGAGTCACAGGGAAGCCCCCTGTAATACGTCAACTAGCCCCCCAACACAAGAATACACGCACATTGTAAGGAGGCACCTGACACACCTGCCCCCGTGCAGATACAGATGGCATCAAGACTGCCCAAAGCCAGAGGGAAGCAGTCATCCATAGAAGATTTCACTAAATCATCACCGACAATGGAAAGGGCCAGAGCTAAGGGTCAGACTAAACAAGATGCAGGAGCCTTCGTACACAACGACCAACAGACACTAGATGCCATAGCCGAACTAAAAACATCTTCGGAGTGCAAAATCGACACTGCCATCTCGGAGTTGAGGACCTCGCTTGAATTTAAAATCAACGCAGTGAGCGTAGATGTGAATTTATTACGACAGGATGTTCGGGCTCTGGCTGAGCGCACGGGAAACCTGAAAAAGAAGGTGGGAGCCAATACAAGCTCCTGTTTGGCCAATACAAAGGAGATTCATATGTTACAGCAATAGGTGCGCAATCTGGAGAACAGAGCTGAAAAAGCAGAAGGGCGGGCGCGCAGAAATAACATACGCATTATGGGACTACCGGAAGGCGAGGAAGGATCAGACCCGGCGTACTACGTGGAGAATATGTTACTGCAAGAGATAACAGGTGGGGCACTCAGCCAGGGGTTTGCAGTGGAAAGAGCCAAAGAGTCTTGGTCAAGAACCACCACCGGGCCCCCCGACCCGCGGCCAATCATCGCCAAGATATTGAACTATAAAGACAGAGAAAAGGTCTTGGAGCATTTCCGCAGGGGAGGGACGATAAGCAGGGCATCAGCAAACATCACTGCATATCCAGATTATACCCTTGTAGTGCAAAGACAGCGCCTGAATTGTGGCGGTCAAGAGGAGGTTGTTGCTGTACCCAGCGAGGGTGAAAGTGTTCCACAAGAATAGGGCCCTTTTTTTTAAACATCGGAAGATGTGACTACATGGCTGGATGTGAACAATTGTCTGACAGGAGCAGAAGACCAGACGGAGAGCGGATTGGGGAAGTGACCCAGTCTTATCTTTCCCGGGCCAGGTTGAAAATCAGACAAGTAGATATTGTGAGAAGTTAAGTACAACATGCAAAAATTGAGTTTGGGACTGGAACATAATGACAATGTACGGATACTGTGCAGGAATAATTGTACGGAGGTTTATATGAACTTACACTGTAGCTGAAAGCAGGAGATGCAGGTGTTGCTGTAGACTAGTGGCACCAGGAGACACGCTGCCATCCCCCAGAGGTAGTTTAGTTGGGATACTGATAGAGCGGTATCTCCCTGCTGAGTACTGAGTATTGGTACAAGGAGAAAAGAGCTAGATGCGGGGTAGCCTGAGATCCAGGGATGGAGCTGGGCAACAGGTTGGGGAAGTTGGGGGGTAACAGTTGGGGGAAGTTGGGGGGGAGGTTTGGGGAGTGTATCTGTTGGGGACAGGGAGGGCGGGGGGCGGCAAGGGAGTTGGGGAGTTTTAAGGGGTGTTAAGAGAAGTGGGGGAGCAAGCATATACCTATACATCACTGTGTATGGAGTGGAAGACAAAGGAGGACAGGGGAGGAATGGGGTATGGATAAGATGGGGGAACCTCACGATAGCGACCTGGAATGTCAGAGGGCTTAATAGTTACTTGAAGAGGAATAAGGTCATGATGTATTTGAAGAGAAAGATATTGCTCTACTGCAGGATACTCACTTGACAAAAGAAAAAACAGGAAGTGGTAGGGAGAAAATGGAGAGGGACCACCATAGAAGCAACATATTCGGCGAATGCCAGGGGGGTAATCATGTGGATAGCACTGCATGTCCCCTTTAAGCTGTCACAGACCATCATAGAGCCTGATGGGAGGATGGTGCTAAAAAAAGGACTAGTAGGAAACAGAGAACTGAGCATTAATAACACGTATGCACCAAACCAAGATACCACCAACTACTTCAGAACCCTGTACTGCAAGATAAGCCTATATATAGGGGGGGCAGTTATATGGGGAGGGGACTTTAATTGCACGCTAGATCCCAGGGTTAACAGATCAGATAAGAAGATGGAGAAAACCACCCCAGTAGCTAGAGCCCTGAAGTCTCTACTGAGTGACTTTCGACTGGTAGATTTGTGGAGAACGCACCACCCACGGGATAGACAATATTCTCACTACTCGGCCCCACAAAACCTTCACACACGGTTGGACTACATATTTGCGACACCAGAGCTGGCGGGGGAATTAGTGCAGTCAGAATACAAAGAAAGAGTTCTATCAGACCACTCGCCATGGATTGTGGCATGGCAGTACTCACTGCCCAGGGCACGGATCCCGACGTGGAGACTTGGAGCTGAAGTCTTGAAAGATACAGGGTTTAGAGAGGATTTGAAGAAAGAAATAGTGGAATACTTTGAAAACAATACCGGGAACGTAGAATCGGCTGGCACATTATGGGAGGTATTTAAGGTGGTGGTGAGGGGGGCTGCAATATCTAAATCTAAAGGTCTACAAGGTGGAATAATGCAGGAGTTACATGAAGCAGAGAGGAAACTAGAGATAATAATGCACAATGAAGGGCATTCCCCAGAGGAGGCTGCAACCATATGACAACTGCAGCAGGAGTGCAGGGAGTACTGGGAGAGACTATGCAACCTGAACTATAAAAGGTACATTGAAAGACAGCACGCTGAGGGAGATAAACCTGGCAGGTTGTTGGCTTGGTTGTATAAGAATCAGTCACCCAGACAAACAATCAGAGCTGTATGGGGGAGGGATGTACAATTATTAGATACCCAGGACGCGGTGAATAAACGCTTCTTAGAGTTCTACCAGCGATTGTATATGGATGCTAATGAGGGAGAGGAGATTGATGTGATAGAAACATTGCAAGACATCGGCCTTCCCAAACTAGAGGTAAAGGAGAAGGAGAACTTGGAGATCCCCATTACACTAGAGGAATTGGAAGCAGTGATCAAGCCCTTACCCACTAGTAAGGCTCCAGGGGCAGATGGACTCCCTAGCGAGTTTTACAAAACATACAAAGCAGAGTTGCTCCCCCCCGCTACTGGCAATGTTAAACGAGGCATTAGAAAGGGGAGCACTGCCAGAGTCTCTGAGGGAGGCAATTAGCATCCCATTTATTAAGCCTAACAAATCACGCATGGACTGCGGATCATATAGACCGCTATCCATGCTTAACCAAGATAGTAAAATACTTACGTCAGTGCTGGCAAATAGACTGAGACTGGTTATCAATAAACTCATACATCCTTACCAAACTGGGTATGTTCCAGGCAGGAAAAGCACCATTCCGGATCCAAAATTGTGACCAGGACTAGCACGTTGCGTCTGGAGCGTGGTGACATCATCACGTTGCGCCGCGACACTCCAGACGCAAGATTTAGAGCGGCCATTTTGTGAGATGCATCAAATCCGATGCATCTCTTCAAAAACGAACCGCATCTGAGAACCTTAGAAGCATCCTGATACTCAGGTGAGACCAATATCAATGCAGCATATATTTCAGCTAAGACATCAATACCATGACAGTTTAGATTGAACTTCTGTCACTACTGATAGCCATACTAAGTTATGGAGACATCAGACTGATAACGTTTTTTGTCACTCCCTAGAGACCCTGGGGTGAACCGTCAATCTGGATATATTAGATCTTGCAGACATCAACGGAATAATCTAAAGATGCACACACATAACGAAGCATAACATAAGTAAATATTCATGCTAATCTATTTAATGTTTTGGCATTTGGCTTCAGTTACAATGGCCAAACAAATATTAAGCCAACTTCTCCTGTTCCCTTTCTCCTCAGCTTTACTGCACAATTGGCAACAAAAAAGCAACTGTATATATATAAACAAATCCCTCCTGAAGAACCATGCCAAATTCGGTATGGGGAAACACGTGTAGAAGGTGCTAGCTCAGAGGGTGCTAGCTCATACAACTAGCAACAAGAAGTGAATGGAAACAAAGGCTATCCTTTTCTAATCTGAGAGCAAAGAAATGTGAAAGAAAATGAGGGTGCTAGCTCAGAGGGTGCTGACTCATACAACTAGCAACAAGAAGTGAATTGAAAAAAAGGCTATCCTTTTCTAATCTGAGAGCAAAGAAATGTGAAAGAAAATGAGGGTGCTAGCTCAGAGGGTGCTGACTCATACAACTAGCAACAAGAAGTGAATTGAAAAAAAGGCTATCCTTTTCTAATCTGAGAGCAAAAAAATGTGAAAGAAAATGAAGGTTTAATTTTCTAACATTGGAAAAAAAAGTAGCAAAAAGAATGAAGTAATTCTGAAAATTCTTTGCAACAAAATCTTTTTTGAAATACAATTTTAATTTGGAGTGCAAATGTGGAGTGTCTGTGTTTCTTTTTCTACATGTCCAGGCAGGAACATATCCTACAATCCTAGAAGTCTCCATCACGTTATAGAACAAACTGAAAGGGACCCCCCCAGGAGGTTGCAATAATTTTGTTAGATGCAGTGAAGGCCTTCGACTCTGTTAAATGGACTTGGCTAATGCCGGCCCTAAAAGAATACGTGATGGGGCCCATATACTTGAGATGGGTCCAATTGCTGTACAGTAAACCACTGGCTCGAGTGCGGACGGGAGTGACCATCTCAGACCAATGGCAACTCGGCAGGGATGTCCATGGTCCTTGATGTTGTTTGTTTTAGCGCTAAAACCCCTAGCAATATACCTGAGGCAACAATATGGGGTGGTGGGGATCTGAACGAAGTAGGGCGACATTTGATATCAATGTATGCGGATGACATGCTGTTGTACTTGACATATCCCGAAGAGAACCTACAATACATAGTAATGGGCCTATATGCAGTGCTGTCTGACATCACAGTGTACCCCAAGAAATCATGCATATTTCCCCTGGGTGGATATAAAGGGTTACCACGGGAGTAACTGCCAATATTACAAATACAATGGGAGATCAAGACAGTTAGATACATGGGGATCGATGTGCATCACAGTGTAGAGGTCGAACATAAACAAAACACAGAGAAGGCAGTGTCCAACATTGAAAACAGCATGAGGCTCTGGGCTAAGCTCCCTTTGATCATGATGGGGAGAGTGGCACTGTTAAATATGGTGATGCTGCCTAGGCTTTTACACTACTTTGCGAATATACCATATACGATACCCAGGCGATTCTTTGCTAAAATTCAGGGTATATGCAGGGGGTTCATATGGCACAATACTAGGAACAGAATAGTGTTGTGGAAATTGCAAAATACGTATGACCAAGGGGGCATTTAGAGATGTATTACCTGGCCAGCTAACTACAATACGTGGCAAGGTGGTTATCGGAAGACTCCACATCAGAGTCTAGGTTGTTGAGGGCTGAATGTGTCCCGTTTTTCCTGACAGAATGGATATGGTTGCCTAAATCTCAGTGTGACGGAGGGGCAAGAATGTTGGACTTGGGATGGAAGATATGGCGATGGGTGTGCCGTGCTATGGAGAACCCGCACCCGTGTTCCCTACAGTCGGCGCTAGCGGCACTGAACGGAGTGGATGAGCAAATGAGGAAGATAGTCCGGAAGCACTGGGAACCGAGTGGTATAGCAACACTGGGAGATGTGTGGCAGGATGGGAAGTTTGACACACTAGTGGCAGACACTGAACTACACCAGGGACAATACATTACTTATATTAGATTGGTGCGGAAGATAAAAGACACTTGGTTGGAAATAGAACTGGGGAGTCAGCCCGACATGGCCATAGAAACATTTTATGATATGTCAGAGGGAGGCCATGAGGTCTCCCGAATCTACGAACTGCTGATGTCAAGGGTGGGAAAGGGGGTGATCCAACTGAGACAGGATTGGGAGGAGGAAGCTGGGGAATCTATGAGTGATGGACTGTGGGAGAGGGCACAAGAAGACCACAAAAAGTGTCCAGGAATGTGAGGTTGCAACAAATTCACCCATAGAGCGTACATGCCCTCCCAGAAGATTGCAAGGTTTAAGAATGCAGGAACACAAACATGTCCCAAATGTGGGGAGGAGAATGCGGGCTGGTGCACATGTTCTGGGTGTGCCCGGAAATAAGGAGGTTCTGGAGGGAGGTGGTACACCGGTTGACCGAGAAGGAGATTAAGTTGGATGTGGAGTCTTTGTGGGCATGCATGGTGGGGGGGTTCCCCAGGCCGTGTAAGTTGAAACATGGGACTTATATACTGGCGAAGCTCAGAATTGCCATGAGCTGGAAAGCATGTAATGGACCAAAAGTAGAAGTCTGGTAGCACGACCTCCAGAAATTCGGCTGATGCGGGAACAGTGGCGTGGAGTGAGGCAGTTCATAGAGGGGGAGAGGAAGAAGCAGAGACACTGATAGCATGGAGGCACTTAGTAGCTACATTGTCCGGGTCTGCCCAGACTGGCCTGGAAGATGATGGCTCCTCAGAGGAAGTGGAAGAAGGGATGGCCCCAGACAAAATGGTTGAAGGTGATGATGTGGGATAAGCTTGAGGTAGGCGAGGGGGTAACGGGGAGACGGTAGACACATTATGAGACTATATATGATATTAGCAATGGTTAATGGATAATAGCATTTGGTTGTTTGTTGGAATTAATAAAATTGTTTACAAAAAGAAAAGGAAGTCCTACGAGAAAGTATGAACTGTGGTAAAGTGTCAACAGTTATCAGTTGCGCGACCTGTGATGAGTGAACCTTGTGGTCCGATAACTGCGCCTAGAGGGAAGAACCATTCCTTGGAGTAAAGAGGAGTCAAGAGCCTGAGACCAGCGGCCTAAGGGTTGTGCAAGTGATGGAAATAAAAGGCAAACCAAACTAGTGGATTTAACTGTGAATTTGAAGCCTTGAAGAACTGTGTTGAACTTGTGGAAGGGAACCCCGAGACCACTTTGTAGAAACTGTTTGAACTTGGGGAAGGGATCCAAGAACAATCCTGGAGCTGGAAGAAACTCAGAACTTTAGTTCGAACACTGTTACGTTGGTTGCTGACATCCCTACACAGATAGATAAGCTCTAGATAATATTCTGGCTCGGGACCTACTCTCGGCCTGGATGGGGAATATCGCACTAGACAGCCAGCTCACTGATTACCATACCAATGCATACCAACTCCCAATGAACAAGCCATCATGCTGGATATAATTAAGCAGCATTTGTCTTTAAAATTTTCATAATTCTTCAAGTGAGGGTGAAAGTTGGACATGATTCCCTATGAAACATGAATGGAACAAAAGACAGAATCATGCTCCTCAGATTAGGAGGCAGAGATGCCTTTTTATCCAACCAATTGATATTAACTCTTATAATGATGCTGTTTGAAGCAAACGGACCAAATGTTTGAACAGAATGTGAACCATTTTATCCGGAGACTGTTTTTGCGGATTCTAACAATGACCTCCTCATCCTTTGGAATAATGACTCTCAATTGATAGTTGGGCAACACGTTACCTGGCTCTTCTTCTTTGAAACCATAAAGCAGAGTCAAGAGATCTATGCTACCATTGGCAGAAACTGGGATGGGGTGCACAGAGGATTCTGCATTTCTGCCCTTGTTGAGGCCGTTGCTTTATCTGCTCTCCCCCAAAATACAACATGTTCATCAGCAACCTGTAGGCAATAGGAGAAGGCGTACACCTTAGCACACACATGCGCTCTTTGTGGGTTGAAGGGGGGTTCCTAGGGAGGTTAATACAATGTACAGATACTATCCTTGTGATGTAGTTCCTCCACCAGGAGTGGGATAGGGGCTAACATCTGGAACCCCACCACCTGTTAAAGTTAAAACAGACACACCCATTCCTCGAAAATAAAATAGGGATTAGTGCAGTCGAAAATCAGCAGACACAATAAACCCCAGGTTACACAACATCTGTAAGTGAACCCAGCCAGGGCAACCTTCATATAAGTATGTGCATGTGCAGCTAGTAAGTCAAATTAATCAATACATAACTAAATAAATAAATGACAGACGTGCAGAATAAATAGAACACAGATAACACTGTTTGGTCCTATAAATAACTATTACACAGCATGTGTATGGTCAGAGGAACAATTAATTCATGTAACAGAATAATTCTGACTGTCCAAGGGGCATACCCTTTCATCCCCTTCTGTGCATTGTCAAACTGGTATTCAGCCTATTCCAGTGGATAGCAGACAGGTTGAAGAATATGTGCCATTCCATACTTATCCTAAACAGAGTCTCAATGTCCTTTGTAACTACACCAAGTTAGTCTGGGTTGATATCTTTCTCTTTACAAGTGCTTCCTATGCGAGGGTTAATGTTCAAAACATGTTTAGAAATCTAAAAATAGAAGCTGCAATCTACCAAAGGTGACAACCTAACTGCCACCGACCGGTCAATAAAAGAAAAAAAAACAATCCACCAGGGTGGCCCTAGTAAACATATTTGATAAGCCAGCTTACATGTCCAAAGACATACTCGCTCTTGTGTGCAAGACCGTGGTAGGATCAGCTAGGCCGGGCTGTTCTTTGTCTTGTCAGGTGGCCATAGCAGAGTGGTTTGATGCTCGAGAGGTATGTTTCTCCTGTCGCTGAGTTATGGTGACTCTGCTGTGATTGAGGTGTTGTTATCTTCAGATTTAATCTGGTACTTAACCTGCCACTGGGCCAGTAGGATAGATGTAGACATACCTTCAAGGAAGGTTGAGGTATAATGGGTGATCCTCCAGAGGCAGTTGGCAAGATGAGTAAGATGCAGCTAGTACTCCAAGGATCCCAGCTTTGTTTGGATGCAGGACTCTTCTAATACATGGATGTACAGCTTGACTATCTCCAGGTGGGCAGGGCTGCACCCCAATTAACAGTCCCTGAGTGAATGGGCCCAGGACAGGTGAATAGGGAACATTGTTTATTTGATTAGCAGTTGGCTTAAGAGGCTATGACAAAGAAAAATCTAGTGGCCATGATGATATTATCTGTTTGACTAATGTTATGCTCCCAACACAGCAGTTTCTGGAAATGGAAGAATTGACCGTCTTCTTTCTGTGTCAAAAGCTGCTACATCAAAAACGGACTGTATAGCTCTTTCCTTAATTACAAAAACACCACAAGTGACCGGTAACTGCTGTCACTTTTTCTTAACTTTAGTTCTTTTAAAGAAAACATCTACTCTGGCATAGTTTGCTGTTTCAATACCACTGTGCACAAACAGAACACCAACACTGGCCTCCCCCAAATTATAAAAAATAATCTAAAGTAGAATTGAGAGCTCACAGCTCACACTACATAGTCCTAATCAAAACGCTACAGGTGTACCCCACAAGAGCGCAGAGGGGCTCAGGTTTAATTTTTATTTTTATTTTGTCTGTCCTACTGCTGGCCAGAAACCCCCTGCACAATTGATAGGCAGGGCTTCCTGGACTGGACAGATTAATGGTATGACAGAAAGAATGTTTTAAAACGGGACTTGCTGACAATAATGAGTTCTATGTGCCCTTTCCCTCCGAGGAAAGACGTGTTCTGCGCAGCTGCTAGTGGGCAGCCTGGGGGGCCGCATCTAATCTCCTGCAAGTGGTGACAGGCGTTTGCAAAGGGACAGTAGGGGTGCTATATTTCTAACTCTCCACCCCCTCGTAATGAATTCCTCTGTTTAAAATGGGCCAAATGCACTCTGGGAAGGAATGCACTGATGCTGCCTCTAAGACTAAATAAACTCCGGCAGCAATGGCCCGTGCAAAATTCTTTCCTTCCCATTTCCCTACCTCTAGTCACTTGTGCGAGCAACAACAAATGGGAGGCAGAAACCTCTTCAGCATAACTAGGGTGGCCTTCAGGTCTCCAGGGCAGGGCCACTAATTAAGCCACCTTATTAATCATCCACAGGCTCTGTGGAAAGCCACTTTCCCTTCTCTGAACTCCCCAGGGTGGGGGAGACGTAAATCAGACGAATTGAAAGCCAGCATGCGCCAGCTGACAGACACAAACAAGAGGGACGGAGATCCTTCTCGCCAGCCCCCTCGGATCTCTCTTCTGTGAGAAAACACAGTCTTTTTTCTCTTACCACGGCCATACCATTAAGGGACCCAGAGAGGGTATGACGGCTGTCAAAATTACATTATCTCAGTTTCGTTTCCTGAGGAACACAGCTGTTCCTCCTGCACCCAACACCCCCAACAACGTCTATTTTCAGAGCGCATACAAGGGGAACTGCTAGATAGCATGAAATGGTGGCTTTATTTTCTAGTGGAAAGGCAACCCAGATTGCATTCTCCACATACATCAGTACCTTTTCATGGAATACACCTTCCACAAGTACATTATCAGGAGAATATAAAGAGCCCATTGAGGCACAGGAAAACTTTGGGCACTTTTCCACTTTTTACGAGCCACAGAGTTTTAACATTAAACAATGTGAAAGGTCACTTTCAATTGGTCATGGTGCTTTTCTCTACTAATCTTTCATTAAATGTCACATTCTGCTCAGGATCAAACTCAGGTTTTATGGCTGGGTGCTATATGTCTATTGCTCAAGTTGAAGCTGTCATGAATTATCCTGTCAAGGAGAGCAGCATCATGCAGAGGTTCGGCAGTCAATTTAGAAGGGTAGGGTGTCTCGGTGAGCTAGGGCTCTGCTGTCTGAAGCAATGGCAGAGAGGGCAGCCTGAGGAGCTCTGGCAGTGATGTTTGAGGGTGGAACGCAAGGAAGGCTGGGGCAGAGGCCATGGCGTCTTCATCCTGATTTTCTTGCAGGATGATACAGTGTATATCAAAAGAGGCGACCCCTGCCAATGCCCCCTCTGTCTCTCCCTGATGATGCTTGTCCTGCATCCAGCTAATCATGTTCTTTTTGTACAGTGTCTCTTAACACGCCCACATTGTTGTGCATTTGGAGTAAGTGCTGATTCAGGTTGCATAGTTAATTGAACATTCTCTGAATCCAGGAGGGTACTGCGGAACGCAAAAAGTTCATGTTCTTCATTTTAAAAACTCACTGCTTCCTCCTAATCCTTTTGGAATTCCAGCATCTAAGCTGGATCACCGAGACTGGAGGGAGAGTGTTGGAAACCCTACTCCTTCTTCCACTCCATGGTGTCATTGGGTTACAAGGCTTCCACTATGACAACATTGAGCGCTAGATGCGTACATGCCCAAGAACAGTGCACTCGTACATGTTATGGACATGCATGGAGGTGCAAGCACTTCCACCCGGCTGAATGACAAGGAGACACCTGTTGGCAAAGTCATAACTGGTGCCCCATGTATCTGTATTAGCCGTGTATCTGGGATAAATTGGGGGAAACTAGTGGTGAGATGTATTGAAGAATAATGTCAACCTCCGCAGCTTTAGAAGGTGTATCGGTAATATCCACTACCTCCTCCCCTTCCTCCTCACCTGAGTCCTCTGGAGAAGTTTTGCGGCGGTTAGCCTTCTTTCCAATCTTCTTCTTCTTTGAGAAGAGGTAGGGCCGTCCGCGGTGGGAAGCCACCCTGATTCCCTGCCAAGCAGGGAAGCAAGAGGCTTCCTTCCCGCAGGGACCAAATAGATGAGGGAAAAAAGCGGATGCTTAAAAAAACCCTCGGTGAACAAGATAACAGTCCAGCAGGTCCGGAGAGTGAAGAGATGAAAATCTGCAGATCCGATGTCAGAAGAAGGACGACTGAAGCAAGGATCCTGGACAGGTGTCGGAATGCGAGGTAGTCCTTAGAAGTTTCCAGGAGAGGTGGACGAGGACCAGCCGGAGAGGGCAAGTGGCAAAGAGAGAAAAGGAAAGAAAGACAGGAGAACCAGAACGGCGAAGGAGCGCCGCAGGCGAGGAAAAAAAAAGGAGAAAGAACGGTGAAGGGACGCCGACTGGAGGCCCAAGGGTCAGGAAGGTAAACACAGAGGAAAAAGCACACGGAGCAAGCAACAAGGGAAAGAAACAAAGTTGCAACGCACCGAACCCGGAAGTGGGCGGTGCTTAAGTAGCGAAACCAGGGAGACTGAGAAAGACTAGAGCGGCAAACCCGGAAATGGACAGAAAAACAATGGACAACCTAACGGCGCCGCCAACGCCAGGCGTTCCATAGCCCCCACCGGCGACTAGACGCCGGCGGCATGACAAAATAGCAGTTTTGGACAATCTAATTTAAAAGAGTGGTATATACAAATGCTGCTCTCAAGAAGAGTATTTACATATACAAAGGTAAATCATGCATTCAATACAACTAGAGCATGCATGTACACCTGTTCCTGTCCCTCCAATACAGCTACATTTGGTGAACGTCACCCCTTTTTCTTCTCCTTGGTGATAATACATTCAATGGTCTACTCTTTCTACTTTTGTCTGCTTTCTAGTCGAGTGTTTAAGAACCAAACATTGACCAAGCATCGACTGGCACCTAAGCACCACCTGACTGGGGGGGAGGGGTGGGGGGGTGTTAATTGTTTAGCTTCCCCCAAGTACATACAATGACAGAAACTTTGCTTGGCCATGAATTGAACCATGTTGTCCATGAGGAATATAAATCTATAAGAAGTGGTTTCATCTATAGGGCCCACTTATAGATCAATGCCATCATGCTAGATTTCCAGGAGCTCAGTATTTACAATCTAGCAAGAAATGATTAAAAGGTGCACCAATCTGAGTATACTTACAAAAGGGCTCATGCTGACCTGCCATCAGCAGATGTATAGCATGAGATGTAATGTCCAACTCCTTCCCGTTCCAATCTGAGATCCCTCCTATAGCATGAGATGTAATATCCAACTCCTTCCCGTTCCAATCTGAGATCCCTCCTATAGCATGAGATGTAATATCCAACTCCTTCCCGTTCCAATCTGAGATCCCTCCTATAGCATGAGATGTAATATCCAACTCCTTCCCGTTCCAATCTGAGATCCCTCCTATAGCATGAGATGTGAGTTATCAAGGTAATGGAATTGATGTTTAATAGCATTTGAGAAGAGGTTAAAATACATCATCAGAGTATTATTTTAATTAAACCCTTTGTTCACAGTTTGCAGATTTCATTTTTGCAAAGTTGTAAAAGTAGGAAAAAAACGTTGTTCTGGACTTCATGGAGATGTGAATATGTTGCATTCCTCTTCAGTTGTAACCGTGCCAGAGCAGAATAAAAATCCTTTAAAACTGCATTTCCAAGGAATTTTTGCAAAGAACTAGCAAAAAGTACTCGTTCCCCAAACGGGTTCTGTAGACAGACATGATAACACTCATCAACTGTTGAAAATCAATGATCCTGTAGGTCGCTGTTCCGATTCGATTATCATTTTATGTGCTTTGCATCCTGAAGTAAACTGCACTGAGAATGGGCACATGTGGCTGGCTGACATACCCCTGAGCAGATGTTGGGGGGAGGTGAGAGTTGGTGTGCTGTTGCATACTGGGACCTTCTGTCCTCTCTCCCTACCTGTCACCTCACCTTGGCTTGGTGCAGTTCGCTACAGTGCACTGTGGTGCAAATATCTCAGAAAGTGTGCATCCTAGGGCCTTAAAACGTGGTAGGGACCTCAGGTTTTGTTCCTCGTGTCGAGACAGGTTCTTCTACGACCACATTGATGTTTTGCCGATTTCAGGGAACAGTCTCACGTGTGAAGGTGCTGAAATCCGGGGAAAGGGGATGAATGTCCAAATGTCATATAGCCAGTAATGTCCGGAGGGTCCTAACAGGTAACTATGCAAATGTTGGTGCAGATTGGGGGAATGATGTGGAATTGTATAAGGTACAACACTTAGCCAAGCCACAAACCCACAAACAAATGTTGACTTTGCTGAAATCTGGAGAAAGAGTTGGGGTGTCCAAATATCATGTAGCCAGTACTGTCCGGAGAGTCCAACACGTAATTATGCATAAACTGGTGCAGATTGGTGAAATGGTGTGGAATTGTATAAGGGACAATGCTTCACCAAGCCACAAACCAACAAACCCACAAACAAATTTGACTTTTGCTGAAATCGGGGGAAAGGAGTGGGGTGTCAAAATGGCATGTAACCAGTAATGTCTGGAGGGCTTTAATAGGTAACTATGCAAAATTTGGTTGAGATTGGTGAAACAGTGCAGTATTGTATAAGGAACAATGCTTCGCCAAGCCACAAACCCACACATTTTGACTTTCACTGACATAAGATAGATGAGGTCACATTTCCAGATTTTTTCTGTTTTTTGGCTGCATGCCAGCAAACAATAGAATGGTGAAGTTAGTGAACTAGAACACGCTTCATTATATAAACAAACATATGTGCACTGGGTGTTTTAGATTAGGGTTAATGTATCACCATCAGATCTCAGCACGCCTTAAGCCAGTCTTACTCCAGGTAGGCCTCCAAATGTGTTTCCAAGCTTCCTCTTAGGCAGAGGAGATACAGCAACTTGACTAGAACTTCCCCCCAGACTGGCGAGTACGGTCAGACCCTCACCAGCAAAGCATCTGAGCCGCTCTCCATCTCAGAGATGGATTATCATCCTTGCTCCTCCTTCCCCTTGTGGCACTGAGGGAATCAGGGGACCACGGCCTGCTCTTTGGTGTCTGGCACACACATGCAGCAAATATTTCTTATGTTACTAAATTCGAATTTTTCATAAAATGCCTCTCAGACAACGTCCACTTGTTATACATTTTCGTTGAACTTTAATGTGATGGCAGATAATCTATTTAGCCTGCTTGGGTACAATATCCCTTTGTGGGGGTATGTGGCTGTACATGTCTGCTGGTTTGGTTGATGTTTCTCTGCTCTAGCCCAGTCCATCCTAGTTAAGGAACCACAGACCTCTTCTGGGAGGAAGTTCACCTGTTCAGCGCACGCCTCAGACATAACACAAGCATGCACTTTGCAAGTTTGAATCACTAGCTCATCCCTTCATTCTTCTGAGATGAATGAACTGAAGACCAATACATTTGGTAGTAATAATACATAGTATCACAGTGCTTAGAAGAGCGAGGAAGTCAGCATGAAGCACAATATCAAAACGTGATTCATTCTTTCAGCATCTTTTTACTCAGAAAATAAAATGAGAGAGATTACAAAAGGGTGAAAACACATAACATTTAACATCTCTCGTTTATAATGTGTCCCATGTACTACTACCTCTTATGGCATATCCAATAAAATATGTATTTTTCAACTCTCCACTACAGAAACACTTTAATTTCTTCTTTGTCTTCCTCCATCCCCATGCAAGGAACGGATGAGGAAGTAAGAGGGAAGTGTTGGAAGAGAAATGAGACAGAACACCTCGTTTTGTACTACTCAGAATTATACCACCAAATTTACAAGGCTTTCCACCTTCAGTCACTGCTGTCCTTCTCAAATCAGAATATTGGGCATTTCAATAATCCCCACCAGCTGCCAAGCACATTACCCTGGGTTAGTAACTGCTCATCTGTACCAATCTGTATATGGTCTCCACCAACACCCATCAGCTGAAGTCCAGCACTTCTTAACTGTGACCACTGTTACCATTCATCTATGCCATCTTCTGACCAATGTCCCTGACTTGACCTATTGGTGGGACCAAAGGCCACTCCTTACTGTAAACTACTGCTTTACCACATTTCCATCTCCAAAAAACATACAGAAAGACAATTTTTCTGGATCGACCGATTCGATGTAAACTCTCGGAATGAATGAGGAGTTATATCTTGGAGTCTTTTTGTAATCACTCCCTCTATGCCTGTGGGATTTCTATTGAACCCAGTGAAAAAAAGACATTTCCTAGAGTTCACTACTGTTTGTCTTTACATATTCATGACCTCATTTTGATATCTATTTTTTTGTGTTGACTGTATATAAGAATTGCTCCAATCATCTTGCTCGATTTTACTGGGATTACTGCCTAGCCGAGTGAAGAGAGATCACTTACGAAGGTGTTTATACTTTTTTTTAAATCAATGACCATAATCTTTGTGAGCATCTACACTATATTGTTATATACAGGAAGGACACCGACTTCTTGGAACAATGGTTTTTCACTTCATTCATACTTACCATCAATTTAATAATAGCTCTAATTTGAATACTTTGTACTGCTTTTGAGAATATAACTTAAGCTATACTGTGGCGTACCAGAAGAAAGACTTGGACAAGAAGACTTGCTTTTACTACAGGAGTTTCATTTAAATTCAAGAAACTGCCTTACTTACCCTATTGTTAAAAAGGAAGTCCCCTGCCTAATAAACTAAATTAAGGGTGCTCGTCAAAATTAGTTAAAATAACAAACATTGTCCTCGGCCCAAGTCTTAATTTATTAACTGGGATGACCACTTAAAAAAAACAACTTAAAAGGGAAGATAGGAGCAGGGGCAAGTTGGTCTAGGTTGCCTGACCTAAGCCCCGCCCACCTGGTGCCTTCCTGCTTGCTGATCTTTTTCCCCACTTAGCAAGCCCCGCCCACCTGGTGCCTTCCTGGTTACCGCTCTTTTTCCCTACTTAAGGAGCCCTCCAGCCTCTCTTCCTTTGCAGACGAGGAGCAGGTGCAAGTGGGTCTAGGTCACCTGGCCTAAGCCCGTCCATCTTCTTAGACCGGCCTCTTCCTTCTTTCTCTTAACTCTTAGATCAAGGGTGTCTCTCGCCCGGACATCTGAAGAGAAGGGCAGACAAACAAAAGGGCAAATCCTGTTTAGACCTGTTCAGACCAGGAGGACCCAGGGCCCGAACCCTTGCTCAGACAGCAGGTAAATCACGCTGTGATATGTGCCATTCCCATGCCCCCCTCTTGTTTGCGTGTGTTTCCTGCCTTGGTTTACTCCTGTCTATCCTGCCTTCCCATCCCTCTTAGGCCTCTCCCTCTGCCCCCTCCCTACATCATACCACAGCAGGAGTTTTGTCTTGATACACTATTGCTCTCCCATCACTGTGTTGTTGCAAATGCTTGGTTTTGACTTTGTGGACTCTTCTGACTCTTGTATCATGCTGTGCCCTTTTCGTCCTGAATCCTATCTTGTATTTGCTGTTCCCTGCAACATTATGTGTTATCACTAACTCTGCAACTGCATTAGCCTCTCCCCACTTGCCTCTCCACTCTTTCTTACTGCTCACTCTGTTCTATCCTCTTCTCCCCTTCCTCATTTTCCCTTCTCAACTCTCCCCCTTCCCTTCTTTACTCTATGCACTTACTCTACCAGAATTGTCCTCGGACATAGTATGATAGATACATTGTTTGTCTCCCAACCACCCCCCCGTTTCTCTTCCTCCCCCTTCCTCTGCAGCACTATCTGAAATGTTGTCAGGCCTAGGACGATAGTTGCTTGTTTTGTTCCTCTCCTTCCTTCTCCTCCCCCTCACCTACTCCTCTTGTAATCCTCCGGCTCTATCAGAAATGTTGTCAGGCCTAGTACGTTAGATGGCTCCTCCTCCCTCCCTTTATCTGTGGCTTAGCTCTTGCACTATCTGAAATGCCACCAGGCCGAGTATGATTGTACATTTCACGTTCTTTTTGTTCAATGCCTTGTAAGAATGTTCACTTTTTGTATTTTTCCTGTGTTCCCTCCCTTGCCTTGAAGCGCTTTGAAACACATTGTGTATAGGCGCTATACAAATAACTATCATATCATATTATATCAAAGTGGACAACACAGGCTGTCCTCAGTGTTCTTTACTATGCTGTCAATATTTCCAGAAATCTCTCCTAGTTTCAGTTCCCACAATTAATTTATAGGAGACAGGTCTCCTAACCTATCAGTTTGTGTCCATCTTGTCAGAGCTCCAAATAAAAAAACGTGTTTCCTCAAGTATGTAGCATAAACTCTCAATTTCCCAAAAAAGTATTTTCTCTCAGTGATCGTAGATTAAGGAATATTTAATTAACCCTCCTCCCCCAACTAAGTGGGCCCCTCCTCATGTGATTCCAGTCTTGCCTGATTCTGACTTCCCCTTGGGATGGTTTTTTGCTTGTTTTACAGGGCCTGTCAGGCTCCCTTGGTTCTCTTGTTCCCAGTTTCTCACTTGATTCGTAGGGGTATGTGCATTCTCTCGTAGTATATCTTTCTCTTGGTTTTTGGGTGTGGCTTTGAGCCATTTGGCTGATTCCAAGGCTTGGGTGTTTAGGGCTCCATAACCACTCTTATTATTGATGTCCGTCTCCCTCTCTGGACAGGGTTGCCTCTCATAGGTCTCTAGACTCTTTTTTCCTTCTCCCATTCTCACTGTCTGTTCTCTGTGCCTCCCTCCACTGTGAGCAACCCACGTGACTTTACCCTAGCTGGTCCTGCTCCAGAGAAGTAGCTTCGACCCGGTGATGCTGGTGTTCTCCCCAGCTCCTGGGCATCCTCTCCTGAACTCAAGTAGGAATGTTTCTTCATATATCCCATACAGGTATTTAGTTATTGTGTTTTTTGTTAAATAGACTCTGTATGACTACTTTCGTGGAGGAGACTTATGATGTCATCAAGTTCATTACGCGATGACCATTTGTTAAACATTGGCCATTTTCTTTGGCCAATGTCTGGCATCTGAGTCTCCCAACATTAGACGAGAGACTCACATCATGACATGGATTAACTTTCCCACTCTTCCTGATGAGTTACCTCTGGATTCAAAAAATGTTGTGTAATCTGTACCACATCTGTTTAACATCCTGAGAGACTGTGAGGTTATATGGCTCTGAACACCACAGTATAACACAGAATTCCATCATTAGAATAAGGTATATTTTAGTTTTACATTTTTCTAATATGTTGCCCTTGAATTTTTTGTCCCCATTACCATATGTTATCTTCATTATAGATGCTGCGCCCATTTTCAGATACTACTATGATCTGTACCAAACCAATAGTTATATATATATTTTCACCAATATTAGAAGGTAACTTTAATTTACATAAAAAATGTTTTGATAAGCATTCACTTTCAGACCATCTCGATGAGTGACGTTGTTTTCACAATCTTTTTCTATTTAGAGCAAGAAACAAATGTGCAACTTTTCAAACGTTCCAAGTTAGCATGTCACATGTGTTAAATTAATATTGCATACAAGATTTATTTAAATGATCTCCTATTCTATTGTCATGTATATTTACACAATTTTCTACTTGGTATTTACCAGATTAAGAACAAATTCTCCTGATGAAGGGATCTGCTTGTTCCGAAATGATTAAGCTATGAATGTTACTAAACAGTGAATCCTCTCTTTTCTATATGCACTAAGTCATTGTATCAAGATTATTCTACGCTAAATATTGAATTTTTATTTTGTATTTTGTCTGCAGAGTGCCATGATCTCTGAAATGTTGACTGATTAAAGTATTTTGGAGTGCAAGGGAGGGGAGTATCCTTAACTTTAGGAAAATTGTTTTGGTAGTTTATTTTATACAACCTTAGTGCCAAGGTTGTTTTTCCTCCCCAGCACTCTGAATCTTTTAAAACAGCATTACACATTAAACTATATAGATACAATATTTAATGTGCAAAGCTGTTGCCATTTTGTTCACTAACGTCACACTTTCTTAGGGATTGGCTCATTGACTTCTACACACCATGTTTCCTCACTATCATATATATATATATATATATATATATATATATACAAACATGCTAGAACTTTCGGTTTCTCCGAATAGGAAGCTACACGCTTTCTTGCAATTATAAAAGATATTGACAAAACCACCACAACAGTCGCTAATCCAGATAAATTGATCTCTCAATTTGAAAGACTAATACGCAAAGAGATATCTTAAATATGACATGCCTCAACGCCAGCGCAGTAATACAGATCACAATGCATCCCAAGGGGCCTGAGAGTCTATCTGTACCCTATCTTGTGTAAGAAAATTCTGATTCTGTAAAAAAATGTGTACAAATATTGAACAAGTGTTCTCTTAATCTAACACCCCTCACTATTGAGCGATTAGCGAAATCAGTAGCTCAAATTGATAATGACATCACAGAATTGAAACAACAGATTTGAAACTTTAAATCTAGCGAGGAATTAGGCAAAATAATAGAGGACATTAATTCCATGTTAGACACAAATCAAAAAGACATGGAACAATGTGAGATAAGGAAATTCAAAGGGAATTTCTGAAGATTATTCACAAGATACAGTGCATACGTGGCAGGAATATTATTGCCAGAATAGATTTTCCAAAGTTGGCAAACACATACCTAAACAACTGTCACAGGACATTATTGAGCAGAGCATTGATGCCTCCAGTAGTGGTGGGGATGCTAGAGAAGAAACCAATATTGAAACATCATGTATTGACCTGGAGCTACATACAGACACACCAACAACAGGGTCTACACCCTCAACCACTTCGTCTTGTAGTGTCTCTTTTTTAGACAGAAAAAAACAAGAAGAGGGCAAAAGTAATCTAAGACCAAAGAACAAAAACATAACCAGCTAATCATGAATATTTCCAGTAAACATCTTACCAATTCACAACATAATATGTTAAACTTGAGGCTTTTGTTCACACAACTCAAAATACCTTGTTTTTTGCGGAACGTATGAACTTATTTCGACTGACACGGAAAATGAAATTTAAAGTTTTCTTTGATTTACAAAAGAAAGAGGAAGGCACCTCAGTTGTTTTTGGCTATGTGGAAATGAAGCCCAAATGTACATTTGATCAACATATCAGCTTTCTAGCAATTGACATGTTTGAATACAAAATGACCAATGACTTAAAGTCCATTAACTACACCAACTTCCATCAGTATAATATTAGAAGACAACATAGTAGGATGATCAAAGATTTAGCTGATCACATGTTCACATTAAAAATGGCAGATAAGGGAGGTGCCATAGTCATTATGGACACCTCCTTATACACCTCAAATTGTCTCGAACTTCTCAAAGATGAGACCACATAAATTGAACATGATCCCACGATCACGTTAAAACAATTAATTCAGGGGCCCTGGAAAATGCTTGGGACCAAGGTTGGACCAACACCAAAACTAAGAAGTATCTGGCACAGCAATTTTCTATTGTCTCTCTCTGTTATGCCTTACCCAAGGTACATAAAGATCTGACTAAGCCAACTTTTAGATCTAATGTGGCAGGAATGGATAGCATTTTCAATCCGTTGGCCAAATATCTGAGTACACTTTTGCAACCACTTGTCCAAAATACAGATGCTTACTTAAGGTAATCATCACATTTAGTTTCAACTTAATATACTACTTGTGAGTAGCAGTCCTTTTTCATTGGCTGTTCAAAGACTTTACACATCCATTCCGCACAATGAAGGAATTAATGCATTAGAGTGGTTACTCTAACAACAAGATACTTTTCCAACACATAAAGTTTTCACGATTGAGCTGATTAAAATGATTCTTTACAATTTCTTCTGATTCAATAACAAGCATTAATTCCAGCTATCAGGCACCTCGATGTGGTATGCCATGACACCTGCACAAGGCAACATTTTTATGTACCATTTTGATACCACTTACATATTTAACCATGAACATTGGTCAACGAAGTTATTTACATGGAAAAGATACATAGACAATATGTTTGTTATTTAGTGTTGCACTGATTTGAAACTGAGGAACTCTGTTGAATACTTAAAAACTGTCACATCCATGCATCAAATTCACCTTGGACACATTTTGTAGATGCAGAGATGACTGTAACACACAACTAAATTTCCGCCAACATATATAAAGAACTAACATATGTCATCAACACACTCCATTATCAAAGTTCTGATACACAATACCTGAAGAACAGCCTACCATATAGCCGATTCCCCTTCCTCAGAAGGAAAGTCTCTGATGATGATACTTACAAAAGGGAATGTGAATTCATGTCAGATCGGTTTCACTCAAAAGGTTACCCATGCCCTATCATCAATAAAAGCCTAGTTAAAGTCTGAAACAAATCTATGCAGGAATTACTGGTACCGAAATCAAAAGAAGACTAATTTTCCTATTTACACATGATGAAATATTCTAGTAAGAGCCATCATATCTCAAGGATCATGAAGAAAAATTCAATGTTTCTTCAGTTAGATGTTCAGCTGTTATGGCTATTTCCCAAAGCACCTATGATTGTATACACACATGGGAGGAATCTCTCCAATCAACTGATCAAGGCTGAAAGAAGTATTCCTGAAACACAAATCCTTCTACAAAAATGTAATCAGGCACATATTTGTATTTGTATTTTATTTATACAGTGCACCAAGCCCTTAGGCATCTGGGCGCATTTCTTACAGTGGCATAAAATAGTATTTTACAATTACAGAAAGTGCTATTAACAAATGACACAAAGAGGGAATTTACAATTGGTTACAAAAGTGTTAACAGGTGACAAAGAGAAGGTATTTACATGATTGCAGGTCAGTAAGGTAGAAATTAGAGACAGGGCCTCATTACACGGATGGCGGTAAGGATTTACCGGTACCGGTAAAATACTGGTACCGGTAAATCCTTACCGCTTTACTACGAGGTCCCTTTGCGGGTTGGGGGATTTAACGCCTGCTTTTTGCAGGCGTTAAAAACCAACCCGCAAAGGGACCCAGGGAGCTAATTACGGTACCGCAATTTGCGGTACAGTAATTAGCGCCTTCCCCATTCCCATTGAGCCCTATGGGCCAAAAATGGGAATGGGGAAGGGCAATGGTGGAAGGGGGAATTACCGCCCCACCAACCTTGGAATGGGGCGGTAATTCCCCTTTCCGCCAAGGCGGTGCCGGTATTTTACCAGCATGAACCATGGAGCTAATAGCGCCATGGTTCTCCGCCATCCGTGTAATGAGGCCCTTAGAGTTAAGATCCATTCAACGTGAGCCAGGCTTTTGCATCATTTCTGAATTTGCAGAAGGATGGTTCGTCTCTAAGGGTTGCTGGTAGGGAGTTCCACATTTTAGCTGCCAGGACCGGGAAACTTCAGACTTCTGCTTTTTGGAGCTTGTACCTTGGAATGATCAGGCAGTTGGAATGAGGGAATCTAGTAGGTCGGTCTGTGGATTTCCGTGTGAATTTATCACACAAGTACTTAGGTGCTATGTTTTATAGGCATTTGAAGGTAGGTGATAGGGTTTTGAGTCTGATTCTGAGATGTGGAGTGATCTAGGGTGGTTGGTCACTGATCTGAGTGCGTCTTTCTGGAGAGTTTGTAACTTTTTTAGGTTGTGTTGATTAGTACCAAGGTAGACAGCATTACAGTAATTAATCTTGGATAGGACTAGGGCCCTGGCTAAGGTAATGCAGTTACCTCTGGTCATAAAGGATCTACAGGCATTAATTAGCTTGCACGTGTATTCAGTAGTGGAAGCAGTCACATTGATTTGTCTTGTCAGTGAGATGGTGGAGTCGATGTAAATACCTACGTTTTTACATCTTTAGAGACTGTGATATTATTGCTGTCAATATTGAATACATTGAATTGTTTGTCGAGTCTATTGAGTCTTGCTTGGGTATCTACAAGGAGCAGCTCTGTCTTGTCATCATTGAGGCAAAGTCCATGTTTGGCCATCCAAGCTTGGATGATTAGGTAGACGTCATTTAGGCAATTGAAGTCTGCGTTATAGTCACCAGAAATAGGGATAAGGATTTGGGTGTTTACCAACATTTGGGTGTCTCCTAATTTGTGTAGTAGACACCCAAATGGTATGGGTCCTCAATGAAGGGCTTGGTGAAAATGTTGTAGAGTGTGGGGGCAGTACATGAACCTTGGGGGACTCCACATGTGACAGGGACTAGTATAGCAAATGCAGGTGGGTGAAAATACTTTAGTCGTTCTGTTATTTAAAAAAGACTGAATCCAAGTAGTGGCTTCGTCAGAGAAATGGTCTGCAGATAAGAGATGATGGCATAGGACTTTGTGGTCCACCAAGTCAAAGGCCGCTGATGGATCTAGTAGCAAGAGGAGTGCTAAATTGCATTTGTCTTTCATGCTCTCTATTTGTGTTACTACGTCTAGCAGGGCTGTCTCTGTGCCATGTCAGGGTCAGAAACCGGATTGGCAGATTCCTAGTAGATTTTTGCTTTCCAGGGGATGCTGAATCTGTGGGTAAGCAGCCCTGTCTAGAATTTTAAGGAGGAAGGGTATATAGGTCTGTAATTCATTGGGATGTTAGGGTCAAGGGAAGGTTTCTTTAGAAGTGCCAGAACCCATGCATCATTCAGATTAGTCGGTACTGTGTTAGTAGCAAAGGAAGCATTTATTAGGGCTCTAATAAAAGGTGCAAGACCTTTAGCTGACTCTTTAATAATTGGTGCTGGGCAGGCATCGCCTAGGCATCTGTATGCTTTCAGACTCATGATCATGTCCTCAACGTCCTTAGTGGCGAGGAGGGAACCCAGACATATGCTTGTCTTGGATGTGAAAACTGCAGTAAAATCATAAAGGGTGATTAGATAAGACATCCCAGATCAGGAAGGAAGATTAAACTGCTTCACTATGCAACCTCACGTAACATGGTTTATGGTGTTACCCTTTTAGCAGGTGTTAAAATCCATGGCGCTAAGGGTAATTAACGCCTTCCCCACTCCCATTATGCCCTATGGGGCAAAAATGGGAATGGGGAAGGGTAAATGGGGATTGGGGACTTACCGCCCCGCCGACCTCGGAATGGGGCGGTAAGTCCGCCTACCACCATGGCGTAAACGTAGTTTACGCCATGGTGGTAAAGTCACGGCCCAGGCGGTAACTTACCGCCTGGGTCGTAATGAGGCCCATAGTCTTGGAGGTAGTACGCCAATCACTCAGAGGTGGGAATGTTGCCAAAAATCTTACGCAAAGAGATTTGTTCTGTATCGACAGATTAGATTCGATGTACCCTCTGTTGATGCTGACCTTGCGGAAAATGTGGTCACATTCTGCTGCAAGCTCTGCTGCGCTCTTGGCATGTGATTCTGCGCAACTCCATCTCCACCCTGCTACGAGAATGCAGGTGGATTCATCATCCTCCCTCTTGTGAATTGGTCATTTTGCAACATCCCTTGACTTCTGCAGATACGTGCTAGATGCCCTTTCATTCCACACGTCCAACACATTGGCAGTGGTCTGATTATTTGCCCATTTTCCATATTCTGATTTCCGCCTTGCATATTTTGAAAACCTCCCTGATTATTTTGCCATCCTCTTCCTCAGAAGCCGTTTCCTCTTGGGTTAAACCCATTATTGCTTTGATCGTACTGGCTTTGATTTTTGACCTACTGCGTATTTGTTCCATCTGTGCTAGTTATTATCACCCCTTCAAGGGCATGTTTCGATACTTTTTTCTGCACTAATTTAGCCTGTTCACCCTTTCTTACAGCATCCTTCTTGTGATTTTTTTCTTGCAGCAGCCTCCAATAATGCGCAATGGTCAGTTGTATTTCTGACCATGGCTTAGCTTCGATTCCTACCAATTTCTTGAGCTGCTTTTGCACCTGTTCTGGCAGCCCTTAACATAATATATGGTAAAACTCTGGTATAGATTTCCCCCAAGATTCACAAGTTTCCAGCACCCATGCGTCTTTGAAATTCTGAATGTAAATCAACGGATCATCTCCCTCTTTCATCGTGCGTGTCATTACAGCTCCCATATCAGAAGTGTCAGTGTATAGCACTCGAAGCGCTTTCCATACCGTGGTTCTGCAGTTGTTAAACGGTGATCCGTCGTGTGCAGTATTAACTGTAGTCACACCAGGGTAACCTTCACGTGTCCAAACATTGTCAGCTCTATTGCCAAGTATGGTGATTTTTCTAGTCCCATCTCATCATATATTCTATCGATTGTCTCCCTTATACTTCTGGTGTCGAAGTCATCTTCTAGATTTGTTCTAAACGTGCCTGGTACTGAATCATACTCAAGAAAGAATTATTCTATATCTTCCCATTCTACTACTGGATCGGGTTTTCTAACCTCTCTTTTCAGATATTCGAGATCACACGCTGTCTGTCTTCGCTTACGTTCAATGTCGTCATCGAATTATCAAATTCTCTATGCTTCCTTGCTTCTTCTCTAACCCTGTCATATTCTTGTTTCCTCACCTATCTTCGTTCATTCGCCATTCGTATTTCCTCATCTTTCCGTCTTTTTATTCTATTCTCTCATTTATTTTGTTCTTCTTCTTCTATTCTCCTTTGATCTATTCTATCCGATCATCAGCTGTTCTCTGCGTATTATCGCGTTTTCTTTGATCTTCTGCCTTTTCCTGTTTTCTGACCTGTTTGTCATGATATAACTGCTCTCATTTCTGCCTATCTTTTTTCCTTGCCGCTTGGTCTCTAAACCATCTTTCCTTTTCCTTATCTCTTCCTTCTAATTCTCCTTGTTCTCCCCTTTGTCTCATGTCCTCAATGCCTTTATCATCGAGTTTCAATAAAGTATGACCTCCCATCCATTTGTTCTGTGTGAATGCCATCTCATCAGTTTTATCTTCATCTCCTTTCCATCTCTTTACCTCTCTTCCCGTACCTAGAGATGTACTTGCTTGCGCTTGGTCACCTTTTTCTTTTTCATGTCTATCCTTCTCCCTCAGGACGTTGGAGGTGATATTTCTTTCCTTGTTCTTCTCTGGGCTTTCGTCACTACTTTGCGTAGGTGACTCATATGATGGGTTGCTAAATCCCGTTGCTGCTTTAAGTCCTCAATGGGTACAATCCTTCGTCTTTATTAGCTTTGCTTTTTGTTTCAGATGGGGTGGTTAGTGCAGAAGACTCTTCACCCCCCTCTTTGCATATATTCAGTATCCAATCTAACGGCAGCTCTTCCTCCTTTTCTTCTTGGTACATCTTCCTACGTTCTAAACTAGCCAGCACTTGTCTAACTTTTTGCCAGTATACGTGGCATGTAAATATGTCGTCATGTGCTGCAGGACCGTTTTAGATAGCGATCCGCCTTGGGGCCATGGTATAAACATTTTGTCTGCGGTCCCTTAAACCCATTCCGCACTGTACTGTTTAAGCTTAGGTGCATGTTTCAGCAACTGTTTGCACAAGTGTATCAGTGGAGTAATGTCTTCCATGTTTAACTTGTTTACCCCTTATTTATATATCACTTTATTATATTTTCATTTCAACAATCAACAGTATGAGCGAGCACCAATGGTCGCAAGCTCCAGTTCCGTTATTTCAACAATAATTTTACTTTAATCTTGCTAAAAAACAACCATCAATCCATGCCACGCAACATTTTTCTTTTACAATTGTATCATTTTTCATGCTCTTTTTTCACAAAAAACAATTTTCGATTATGACGTCCCAAGTTGACTTAAACACATAAAACAGACATACAGACTCTGGCCTGCCATTCAAATATTATGCCATCTGCTTCCTCAGATGCATCTTGCTCTTATGGTTATTCCAAAATAGAATTTAAGCTCATCTCTTTCGGATCGTCTTTAATCGATTCCGGTCTCCTACGTCATCCTGTTTACAGGACCTTAGATGAAGGCTTCTGCTAGCGCTATTTAAAATCTAGGCACTGGGCGTATACTCCTATCGCGGCCACACTCACGATAAATCTTTATATTGCTCGGCCACACTTGAGTCAATATTTTTCCCTTATATATATATTTATATATTACATTACACTCTTACTCTGACGATATATTTTGTCCCGCCTCCCTCCGTTACCTTCCCTTTACTTGTTTTTAAGGCATGCATGCTTTACCAAAACATTTAGTCTTTTTTTACTCACCGTTCGCATGTTTTTCATCTACGCACACTCAGGATCACCGCCTCCGTTACTGCCTCTCCGTGCTGCTCGTCTGATCCGCTACTCGTTGATGTGGGAGGGGTTTTTGGGAGAAAGCAAAGGTCCAGTTGCACCTAACCTGCAGGGTTTTCAATTAATCTAACCACTATCTACAGGGAGCTTCTTGTTCTATCAGCCGGATGGCAAAGGCTTGTGATTTTGCAGAGGACCCGAAGTTACTTATGTCGGCGGCCGATGGGTATCTTATCTAATCGAACCATGCTCTGTGGTCTTGGGAACTTTTAAGGAGTATGGGCATGGCGGGGATCCATGTGTAGGTGTGAAAGTCTCACTCTTCCAGCCTGCCTTGTCACGTGACTCGACACCGTGAAATCGGCTTTTTCTCTGTGTCTTTTTGTATATTTGATTTAATTCTACCAGTCCTCCACCATTTGTGGCTTATCTTGACCTTGCTGAACAGGATCTTCTGTTCTTTTCTCCTTAATTGTATCCAATGTCAGCCTTTTCCAGCCAGATAAGACCTCAGCTTCTTGGCATGATCATCCTCAGCTGGGTTTTGTTCTGCCTTGATTCTCAATTTTCTTACTGTGACACACTCCTTTTGAGGCCTTCGGTAACCTTTGTTCAATCCTGCTCATGTTTGTACTGGAATTATATTCATACATAAAGTGCTTTTGATGTATATATTTGTACATGTTGGCGCTTGCCGCAATCTACTTACTATTAAGCATAATCAAGCGTCACGATTTCTTTTCCTCTTGCAGTTATTTGCATCTGTACACGTTTAAACTAACTGAATATCTTCATCATGTATGTGGCATACGTTTCTGCATCTTGCCATCAACTTCTTCATCGTGGTCTGAAGTTGTTACTTATCCATTCCCCTTCCCTTTACATTTCCCTTCCCTCCCTTTCCCTTGCCCCTCCTCCTCATCCTTCCCCTACCTAGTTAAATTGTTCTATATATTGTCTCGCTGATTTGATTCATGATTGTTATTATGCTTCATTCATTATTCTTGTATCCTGTTGTTATATAAGTGCTTTGGATTAAAGTGCTATATAAACCTAATAAAATAAAATAAATAATAATAATCCATGGTATCTCCCTGTGTTCTCTTGTCCTTTGTCAGCATTCTCAGGTTATTATCTCTTTTATATGTGCATCAGTCTGATTTCTTATGACGTCACCATTCACCATCCTTCACTATTTCCTTGGCTTCTTTGGGTATTTCCTTCTGACAACCATCATATTGCCTCGATTGTGAATATGGCTTTCTCAATGGATACCTTACTGTCCAGGTTTTCTTAGGTGTCGGTACTTCAATAGGTGCTGTTATTCTGATAGGCACTGGGCAGACCCCATATGTGGCTCTCTACTGATTTAACTGTTCTTCATACGTCACATATTTTGATGTAAACTCAATAGGTAATGGGAGGGTGGCAGCTGGAGTGGGGACAATACTTTACACTTCCTCTTCAACCTTGTTGGGTGCCTGGCTCCCTTTAGCTTGCCACTTGTGTTACTACCACTTATGGTAGTCCTCAGAGCCCCATGACAGGACTCAAAATGGGGAAGGGAGTCCTCCAGATCGGGGAAGGGAGTTCCATGCAGAAAAGCCTATCTTGAAACCTGACCAGCTCTGTCTCATGAACAGATTATAAAAATAACATGATATATGTGTATTGTTTTTGTGATAGTGATTATGATCATTCTATGACAAGACAGGAGGCTCGCATTATGCTTTTCTTTCTTTAATACTGCCATAATAGCATTTCAAAAATATAACTGTTAAAATTTGGTATTTGTACTTTTCTGTCACAACAATGAAAAATAGCTAATCTGAGGTTTAAAAGTCCAACCACAGTGTCCATTTTCTTGAGATGAACATAAACTAAAACTCCCATAAAACCTATCGAGTGTTGTAGTCCTGACGCTAACTCCTGCTCCAATCAGCTCCTAGGACAGTCTATAAGAACTTTGATCTCCAGGTCCTTTCCTCTTTCTTTTTTGCTGCCAAAAAGATAAGTACCTCACGTTACCTCTCAACAAAGTAGAATAATTGTGTGTGTATATTTATAAATTTAAACGCTGCGTATAGACAGCGCATATATATGTATGCATTTCATTCATTGACATTATAGTTTATCTAGTCATAATTCGATCGTCGCTCTGACGCTACCGTGCATCGTAGTATTCGGTCGTGGTTCCGTGGCATAGTATTGTATTCAGCTGTCAGAGGAGGCGAGCCGGCGCCACGAGCGAACGCGCTTGCCTCAGGCACCCGGCCCCGCTCCTCGAGGAACGAAAAGCCGCGCCGGCGAATAAGTCGGGCGGCAGGACCCAGGGGAAGCGGGAGGAAGACGAATCCTGAGGGCTTTCCTCGCTCGTGCGCGCAATTGTTTTCATTGCGTTAGCGGCGAGCAGAAAGAACGCTGCTTCCCGATACCAGAGCAAGCGTATAAAAAAAAAAAAAGCCTATATTTACACTGGAGCGTTCTTTAAGGGGACAACTAGTTTCAAGAGCTTCCTGTACTTCGTTTGAAGCAGCACTTCACAAACCCTGAAGTCAGGGGCCTAGCTGCATTTGTTGCCTGGCTGACAGCCCAGAAGTTGGTTATACCAACACTAAAGATGGCACAATGCAACAGCCCCGGTGCTACACCTTCCACCTCACCAGAGTGGTCAGAGGAAGAGTGGGGAGAGAGCCCTTACCAACAGGACACTGATCACTCACAAAGTTTTTAAATGGTATTAGGAGATTCCTTATCAAAAGCTGTATCACAAGGAGTGCAGCCTATTGCACAGAGGCTTGATATTCTAGAAGCCATGATTCAAGAACAGCAAGCTCAGCTTGCCAAGAAGAGAAAAGCAGAAGAATCAGCAGAACAGCTGTTAGCTAGACATCCCTCTGAAGGGATTGAGCATAAGGGGCGGAAAGGAGCTCGGAAGACTAAACGAGCAACTTAGAAAGGGAGGATACTGCTCCCCAAAGACCAGACGACCCTGTCGCTAGGCTAAAAAGAGCCTTCCTGGAAAAGAAAAAGCAAAGCCAGGACAGACCCCCTACCCCAGGGGTGAACAATCCAGGGAACAATGATGAAGGCTATATGCCAGATGACGAAGGTGGGGACGACATCGACTCCGCACAACAGGCAGAGGACGAGATCGATCCGCAAGAGATAGACAACACCACCGACATGTTTGACCCAGAAGCGATCAGACACCCAAAATCTTTGGATTGGGTCCCATCGCCCAGAGTAGCGGCCTATATGGTGCAACATATAAGGAAACCTCTGGACAGAGAGGTACGGTCCAGAATGTGCTCAGAGTGTCCTAGACCAGAGTTGCCATTTAAGCTGGCGGAGACACCAGAACTTGACTCCAAAATGGTCACCTTCGTGACGAAAACGGCGCGAGATATCCGAAAAGGAACCGACCGTGCCTGGCGAGGATTCCAAGATAAGCTTCTCGACATTGAAGGTCCCTTAGCGAAAATAATGGACCTCGCGGAAAAAGCCAAGGACACGGGAACTCCAGTAGACGCTTCGGCCCTGGCTAACTGGGCACAAAGGGCAGTCTGTCTCATGGGCAACGCTAACTGTGCTATGTCTTCGGAACGAAGAAGGGATGTTCTTCTGAAAATTGATAATAAACTAAGTGACTTAGCCTCATATGAAGCTGGTGAAGGAGCCAGAGGTCTGTTATTTGGCAAGGCATTCGCAAAAGAAATGTCACATTTTGTAGGCACGTTCCCTTCCCCATGACAGGACTCAACATGGGGAAGGGAGTCCTCCAGATCGGGGAAGGGAGTTCCATGCAGAAAAGCCTATCTTGAAACCTGACCAACTCTGTCTCATGAACTGATTATAAAAATAACATGACATATGTGTATTGTTTTTGTGATAGTGATTATGATCATTATTATTAGTATTATTATTAAAAAAAGATTCCCTTTGTATTTATTTTTTATTATTTTTTGGACATTTGTATGGCGCCCATAAACAAGTGTTTTCGTTGTTGGGCAGCATCATGCCAGCGGAAGCCCCTGTGCACAGTGGAGGACAAGATGGATGCCAGGTTGCACTTTTATCTCACTCAGTACCTCAGGTAAAGTCTATTCTGAGCATCTTTTTGTAGTCAGACATACACAGGCCAGCCCGTCAGGGGGAAGGTACCTCCCATATCCACTGCCCATTGTCCCTGCTGTTGTCAGCCATCTCTAGGCAAAGCCTGTAAGGGGAAGTGAATATCTCAGAGTACATCTAAAGAGTGGTTAGTGGAAAGCTTTAAATTAATGATAACCACAGACAGTGGATATTGGAATCCTCAAATAGTTTCACAGTCCGCCCTGTCATTCGAGCAGAGGGAAACATATGTAAATGAGAACTGCTTGTGCCCCACAGAGGTAGTGCATCCCAAACTGGTATGTCACATACATTCCACATGAGACTATACGTATATCCCATAATGAGCTCCTAATGTACACATCAACATGACAATATGAATAACAGTACATGCAGAATATCAAAACAAAGTCATAACAGCAAGAGGCAGAATACTTGTGTGAAGCAACATCATTTCATGAAGACATTTTCAGATACATTTTCAATCAGCAAAATTGTCCTGATTTTAAAAAGTGCTGGTGTAGGATTCAAACAAGGTCTATATGGTGCTAGTGCAATTGTCGAAGTTAAAAGTGTACAAATGCATAACTAAGACATGCTGAACTTTGGTGAAAGAGAAAAGCAATGTTACCGTTTCAGAATGGAGTTTTAGGTTTTAAGAAGCCCTGCGTGTCCTGTTTTAGCAGTAGCATATTATATTACAATGATATTAAAGGTATGGCACGATTAGAGACCTGCAGGCACAGCACGGTTCAGTATTTTTGATCAGGGAGCCAGACATCTTCTTCTTCTTGTGGGTGGAGAAGCAGTACATTGGCAGCTGCCTCCCGCCCAAGTCTGATTGACTAGAATCCCACTTCTCTTTCTTTGTTGCTGAAGCGAGACCTGCAAATCTAAAACGAGCCTGTACATTGTATACATTCTTTGGCTGTGCACAATATGATATAATAGGTTATTTATAAAGCTCTTAATACCCAGAGGTTTCTAAGCGCGGACCGGGGATCAAACCTGTATTGCTCTGTGTCGTCTTGCTTCCAAGGCGAGCACGTTGCTGCTGAGCTATCCCCCCGATTCAGGTAATGCTCAATTCCCTCTTCCGTCACCACACAAGGATTATTTTCACTCAAAATATGCAATACGCATTGAACCTCTGCTACCAACCTCTACATCCTGCCCAATACCTGCTCCTGTAATGCTGATTTCCAACAGAATCTGTCTTACCTAAACTCTGAATGGCTTGCCAAATGTTAGTGATATTTAAAGTGCTAAAGACCGTTCTGATGTGGGCTAGCACTTCAAACTACCAGCATTTGAAACAGCTAGCCCTGCAGTTTAGCAGATAGAGTCCTGATCTATCTGCAGCCTCTGGGAGGAGTGCATTGAGACAAGTACATATAATCAGATGTGCAGATCAGAGCTAAACTGGTGGAATGTTCATATCACCTAAATTCTGTCCTGTAAAAAGATGCCATGCCATAATTCGACCTGTACCGTTCAAGTTGGGCAACACATACCCCATATCTTCTATCCAATCAGTATTCACATCCTGATCTCTATGACAAGGACATGTATTCCCTTGGTATATTGTCCTTCCTGTGGCCTTGCATATTAAATTGAAGACCAACATAGCCAAAGTTATTTACATTCTATAGACCGTCCCACACTACAGCGTTAATGGCCACAGCAGGGGCTTACATGGAAGGTTATGCCCCACGAGTCCGAAATGACAGCACAATGGCTTAAGGCTATTACCAGCCATGTAAGATCCATTCTTCTGCAGCCGCCATTGCCACGGTTAGCATGCCGGCATCATGTTTGGAGTGCTAATAATGTTTTTGGACTGAAAACAAAACAGTTCCCTTTGATCATGTGGCATGTGTTGTTCGCCCTTTTAACAAAGGGATGCGTTCCCCAAACAAAGATGGCTGCCATGGAAATGTGAGGGTGGCACTCCCCTTCAATTGAGACACCTTTAAGTCAGATTGGCATGGCAGAGACTCACATTCCTACTGTGAGTCTTCCAGAGCAACTCCATGCAGTTTCGTATTCTGAGCACAAGAGCCGTGTACTCCCCTAAACAATTGCTCCACAGTGCCCAAACATAGACCATTAAGGCCAGTAATTCCACAGTATCAAATTCAAATGTTCATACAATATAACCATTTATTTGGAAACTCAATTTGATAACCAATTCATCACCTATCAGGTGTACACATTTGAAGTCTCAGTCAGTAGAAATCTTTTCACTACTTTACCCCATGAGTCTAACCGCAGTGCCTTCAGGGCACAGCCTGCAGCTCTGTCGCAGGGACAGTACTCTTGCCTGCAAGGCATGGCCACAGGCTTTACATTATTTTAATTAAATTCAAAAGGTTTGTCAGGTGACCTCTGCAGACTCAACTAGCATAACATAGGTTGACATAAAAAGATTGGCAAGGAATTTACCTCCATAAGTCCCACCCAACAAACCCACCCTCCCACTTCATCGCTGGTCTCCCAAGCAGAGGTTGCCTCCATTTTGAAAGGCCTGAAACCATCCAGATGCAAAGGCGACGCCTGCCCAGCAGCTATGGTCAACGAATGCACAGACGCCTTAACCCACTTCATCACCTCCTTTATTACAGCCTCTTTCTCCTGCTGCACATCAAAAATCATGCCAGCCAAAACATGCACACTAGACTGCAACCTGCTCAACGTACAATCTATGGCAAAGCACAAAACGGAAATCTAAGTCTTTCTAAGCGAAGGCGGCACTGACACCCTTTTCCTCACAGAAACATGGATATTAGACATCTACAAATGAATTGCTGACAGAGCCATACCTGACAGCTACAAGCTAACTCAATGTAACAGGGAAGGCAGAAGAGAAGGAGGAGGAATCACAGTGGCACACAAAAACCACATCAACTCCATATGTTTACATTCAACTGACATAGAAGACTGTGAATCACTCTTAGTCAACCTCAAACTCAACGAACAATTAAACTTACTCTTCCTTCTTATCTACAGACAGCCCACCTACAACCATAACTTTGCCACAAAACTCACGGATGACAAAGCCAACCTAGCCGTAAATCATGACAACATCATCATTCTGGGAGACTTCAACATTTTGGTTTTAAAAAGAAAACGAAACTATAACTAACTCCCTCAGTGCCATCCTGGAAACTATTCATCTCAAACAAATGGTGAACGGACCCACTCACAGAGCTGGACACAGCCTTGATGCAATCTTCTGCAGGGGTGTACTCTCGACTGCTGCCCCACTGGTACCAATCATCTGGAGTGACCATTATATGATCCCATTCACCGTCAAAACCCCAAGCTACATGATACTCACAAGCATTAAGCATCCGATGACTAACAAAATATCTGGAGAAGACTCGATATAGAAACACTAACATAACTACTAGAAACTGCCAAACCCATACCTCCTAAACGAAATGACACCAGACACCATTGAAGAGAACCTTCATACCTAGATCACAGATGCGTTAGACAAATTGGCATCTTTAAAATATTTCAAACCCACACCGAAAAAGTTGTGGTGAGGTGGTTGGCAGAGGAACTGAGATGACTCGAGAAAACAAACCGTAAACTAGAAAAGGCATGTAGGACAAACTACAACCAACTGGACAAAATAAACTACCAACGATAAATTGAACAATACAAGTCGGCAGATTTGAAAACCAGGAAAGCTTATTACAGCACAAGAAACCAATCAGCAACAAACCCACAGAAAGAAATGTACAGAATAATAAAGGGAATAAAAAAATCCCAACCTCATGCAGCAACAACATTGTGCCCTTTCAACTGTTATGCGACAACATCACTGACCACCTTAGAGCAAACATACCCTCAATCCAACAGGCCATAGATGCATCCAGTAAGACCACAAATAGCAACCTTCCAGAAACCAGAACCCCAATGACCAGCGCAACTTTCAACCAATTCAAACCAATCATCGAGGAACCTTTCAGCAATCTACTCAAAGGAGCCAACATGGCCAGATCCCCCAGAGAGCCATGCCCACCGGAAAGCTACAAACAGCTACCCATACAACACCAGGGGCCTCATTACGAGTTTGGAGGTAGCCATGCCCTTAATAAGGGCATGGCTAGCCCCAAAGCCGGGTCCGGGTTACCTGAATGGGGAAATACCGGGCCATTCCGACCTTGGAGGGCCCGGTATTTCCCCATTCAAGGAACCTGGATCCGGTCCATCCCCATTCCCATTTGAGCCCCCATAGGGCTCAATGGGAAAGGGGAGCATGCCAACAATGGGCCCGTTAATGACGGGTCCGTTGCTAGCATGCTGGGCCGCTTGCCGGACCCGCTAAGGATGTCTGGCAAAACTAGGCATCCTGAGCGGGTCCCACGAGCGGACCTCGTAATGGGGCAGTAAAGGGTTAACGGCTCTGGCACCTTTACTGGCGCCGTTAACCCCTTACCACCCTCCTCGTAATGAGGCCCCAGGTGTCTAAACCACACTATTAATACACCTATCCCTGAACACTGGAATAGCACCAAAATCATACAATGCAGCCTATATCAAACCACTTGTGAAAAACTAGACAGGAGAAAACAGATGATCCGACCAACTACAGACGTATTTCTAAACTACCCTACCCGGAGAAAATCTTTGAAAATCACATGTACAAAAACCTGCTCAACCATATGGAATCCTATGGACTACTTTACTAATGCCAGATTGGTTTCAGACTCATCAGAGGAACCGAATCAGGACTCCTCTCCATATGGGATAACCTAAAGATGAATGCGGACAGCAACACCCAATCTGCCCTCATATTACTGGACATATCACCTACCTTTGATACAATTAAACACACAACATTAATCAAGAGACTGGAAGAATCTGGTGTTCAAAACTCTGCACTAAAATGGCTGAAATCGGGTCCTGACCAACAGAACCGAAAGATGCTACCTACTATCGTTCACATCGAACACAAAGAAAATCACCTGCAGCTTCCCACAAGGATCAAACCTCTCCCCACTTCTCTTCAATATCTACATAGCCCTCCTAATGAATCTCATACAATCTTATGGACTGACATCCTACAACTACTCAGATGACACCCACCTCATTTTCAAGAAGACCACCAATAATGACCCTGACATTGTCCGTAATAAATGACTTGCCGAAATAAACACATGAATGGCAAACAACAATCCTGAACTAAACCCAACAAAAACTGAAATAAAGAAAACCCCACAAGACGGCAATCTAACACAGACATCTATCACCTGGCCCCCGAGTGTGGGAACTCAACTAGAATGATCAACAGTGATAAAGAAACAAGGAATACCCATGGACAGTGGTCTCACCTTGGGACTACAGGTCAATGCAATAGCAAAACAAGTATCTACCACCTTTGACTAATAAGACGGATTCTCTCTTTCCTCAACTTCCCATTTCCTCAACTTCCCACACAGAACCCTCATGATCATCTCCTTGGCGTTATAAAGAATAGACTATGTGAATAGTCTCTACCTAGGAATACCCGAACACTTCACCAAAAAAATACAAGGCATCCAAAACACAACGGCAAGACTACTCCTGAGACTAAACAGAAGAGATAACATCACTGCAGCCTTAAGAAGTCCATTGGCTACCAGTAAAGATAAAATATCAATTTCAAAGCCCTCTGCATTGCCCATAGATCCCTAAACAGACAAAGAGTCGAATTCCTCCAAGCAAACATCACCTGATAACAACCAAGAAGAACCTTGAAAATAGAAACAAGACACTACGAGAAAACTAAATTTGGAGGAACTGCCTCTCCTTTCTCATAGCCAAACTATGGAATCTGATCCCGAAGGAAATCAGGATGATGGAAGACCACTTAACCTTCAGGAAATGGCAAAAAAAATGGTTATTTTACTGGCAGGTATAAAAAAAATGTACCAACAGCAACTACACAAAGACCATCCTCAGAAGCAGGTCATTCCAACCCCTCCAATGCCAAAACCCCATCAACTAAGGCATTGAAATCCTAGCCCCAAATTAAGGAACCACAAAGGGAAGCACTACAAAATAAACAATAGCATAGCCGCCAGAATCCAGAGACCACCCAAAACCAACTAACCAGTTCCCCTTTTCTCTACCACACTCCCTCACCACACACTTACCACACACACATGGATGGGCTAGCGAACCACCATGCTAAACACCCAAACCACACATCACTCTCAAACAAACCCACAAATCTCAGCCTCCTACAGCACAACTTACAGCACAACCACCGGTCACCGCACATCCGGAAGCAATAAGCATCCAATGTACAGAAAGAAAGCACGCCAAGAAAGCACACAGGCACAGACACCAGTTACTCCTGGTTCTACACAAATAAACAGATGAGCACAACATCTACCTCTCACAGCCACGGAAATGGCAGCAGAGCATGGTATAAATCAACTTAACATAACATACACGTACAGAAATGTACTTTGCCAATTGACACCAGCTACCTCCTACCAGGGGTGCAATGCCATTGAGCTGCCCAGGCTTCAGCACCCCCTGAAATCTGAGCTGAGGGACACGGTTTTTTGTTACTCAGAGAGTGGAGAGACGCCTTTCCTAAAACCGCTGGCTTTAAAGTGTTATTGCGTTCGTTCAGAAACATTTATTTGCACAATCGCAGCAAAACTTTAAAGCTGCTAGTTTCAGGAAAATCTTCTATCGCTGCATTGCCTTACAAAAATTAAATGCACATATCAGCCCTCTCCCCACGGATGCAAGCAAACATATAACAACGTAATGCCTTCTTTCACATCCGAGGGGGGACGCTAATGTGTGCACTTGCTTTTTGTTAAGCAGAGAGGCGAGGGAAGCCATTTCTCAAACTAGCAGTGTGAAAGGGTGTTGCATGTTAGCTCATTATGTATGTATGCATGTGTGCAAGGAGTGTTTATGTGAGTGTGTGAATTAAAGTATGATGTATGGGGGCTGGGTGTGCATGTAAATTAGCGGGCATATGGTCAATGGAATGTTTAAATGAGTGGGTGTGTGTGTGTGTGTGTGTGTGTGTATACATAGGTGTGTGCTTATGTGTAATGATGGACTGAGGAGCTGATTCTGGAAGTTAGAGTGTGGGAGGTGGGGGAGTGTGGTTGTTGGTAGGAGAGGGACGGCCGTTAGGGGAGTATATGGGCTCCCCGTCAGACAACCCTTGGGGTAGAACAAAGGGGATGGAGCCTCTAAGTTTGCCCCACCCAGTTTCTGTGGTGGCCCCGCCCATCACCAGTTAGCCCCAGTGGTCGAAGTGAGCAGGAGCGGTCGGGAGTGGTGCTCCTATAGTTTTTAAAATTACCTTATATAGCTCCTATACTTTTATTTTAAAAAGAAACCGTTCCGGAATGGTTTTGTTTCAAAATAAAAGTGTAGGAAGAAGTTGAAACCTTCACTTTCAGTGCACTGCACTGAATGTTCCCTTAAACAGCAGGTGCAATATTCTGGGGGGTGTATTGTGTGTGGGAGGGTTTGTGGCAATGGGGTTTGTGGGGAGCAGGGGCAGACCAGCAGGGAACTTAGTTCCACTACTTCTTTTCGACCACTGGTTAGCCCCCCGAAATGCAGGTTTCGTTGCACTCCTGCCTCCTGCAATAACCTAACGCCTCTCTAGACCAAGGGATCGTATCACAGCTGCACTTGTTTGCATACTCAGCCTGCATCGAATTTTGAACACTGCAGGCAGATTCACAAAGGATTTCTTTCACTTGCCTGGCCACGTGTATGCAAGTGTGCTTGCAAGAAAATATAAAAGCATGCATTTTACATGTGTCCGTACAGAAGGACTGTGCATGCAGTTCCAGCTTTCATGCTAAAAGTGCACTTGGAAGAATGGCGTGAATGTGGCAGTTGCATTGCAGCGGGCATACAGCGAGTAATGTGCTCTGGGATGTCCCTGCTGCAGCGGCCCTTGAGCCGGTCTCTCCTCTCAGATGCCAGGCACAGGGGGAAGTGCAATGAAGGCAGGATTCTGTTCAGACCGCTGACTATGTGTTTGTGTCTCTAGTAAGAACGCTCAAGCTTGCCATGAGCAAACCTATCTTTTATTTACCGCTTGACTAGTAAAACAGGGATGAACATGTAGAAACAACATTGACAGTGACAGGCATTTCCAATGCATCCTATACTCACAGAGGTGGCTATTTCCCCCCAGACATCCATCCATGTGGGTGCACGGGATGATGGCATATGTGAGGGTTAGGGCACATGTCTTATATGTACATGCGTAGTAGAGGCTAGCTGTGGGTCACTTGTGCCTGCCGTCAGCCCCTCTTCCTTCACACAGCACCCCCTTATCCTAGCATTGAAAGTGAGGAATTGTGTGCAACAGATGGGCGGGCAGAGCGTGATAGGCACTTTGCTTTTGTCTCTGTTTTCTGACTCAGCCCCATGTGTCATTCAACAGGTCCTAAGTAACAGAGAGCCGCAGGCCCTGTCCAATAAAATGGCAAGCTGCCTACCAGTCAGAAACACTCTCTGTACCCGAGGAAGGGCACTAAACAATCCGGTGTCTGAACCTGCCAGTGGCCACCCGAGTTCCACCAGCTACCGGCACTCCTTCTCTGAGTGCCGCCATCTTTTTATTCGGTGCCTCCGCCACCAGCCGCACCCCCAGACCACTTCCCCAGCCTCCACGTCACATTTCCACAAGTTAGTAGCATTGATAAAACTATGTTAACTGCATGTTCACTTTAATAAGCACACAACTTTTGTGCAGTTTTATCAAGATGTTTTAACACTCAGTTTAATAATTGATTCTAAAATCCGTCTCTATGCAGATAAGACAAGTCCCTGTTATAGGGTTCCAGAATATCACTCCAGATATTCACCATTTTTTCATATTCTAGAACCTCAAAACTCTAGTTTGGTTGGAGCTTTTGGATAATGTGGATATTTGTGATCCTTATTCTAGCATGAATTTTACATTAAATATATTTATTTATAAATGTGTTTGATGTTAGTCATGAACTAACTCTTTTGGAGTTGTTTATTTTATGTTTTCCATATCTTTACTATACTGTAGGTACGTATTTATAAATTTTACAAGTTGTGGTATACGCAGACATGACTTTGTCTATCTCTTATATACATTGTGTCCAGCTCTGATTGTTAATGAGCAGCGAGGAGGGCCCTCTGGTTGAGCACCATTGCCTTCCTGCACGTGGCCCATCTTCTCCTGTGGAACCTGATCTCACTCACGAAGGAGAGCCTGCCAACTTGCTGGATTCTCTCCACCCTGGCTCTACTCTACACTGGCTCTACTCTACCTTGGCTCTACTCTACCCTGGCTCTACTCTACTCAGCAGAAGCTGGTGTAGCCCTCAACAGATGAACTGTCAACATGTCTGGATCTAAGATACTAACTCACCCCCGACTGTGGGATGAGACACTGCCAAACAGACACCACCACGGATTCTTCAGAGGAAAGACTGATCGATCATCAGAGCCACTGAACCCCTCGTGCACTTCAGGGAAGCCATCAAAACCTTCTTTTTGAACACTTCCTGACTAAATGTTAACCTCTCAATTCCTCAATCCTCCTCTTCTTCTGTCCCCCATCCTTCCCTGCCTTGCTCCTTCATTATCCGGTCACTCTGGCTTTGCTTGCCAGCGCTAAGGGGCAATTTGGTTTGTGGTGTGTGTGTTTTATATAAATGGCAATACATGTAAACAAAGTATTTATTACGGATTGAATTGGGTTGTAGTCATTTTTCATTGATATATCCCGAGATGAAAATCCTGGTTTGTGTGATGTTCCTGGTCCTCCCAGGGCATTGGTAAGTGTGGGCCTCACTCTTAAAGAGGACGAGGACGAGGACAGAGGTGCGTGAAGTCACATCAACTTTATTATTAGACTGGGGATCCTACCGATCCGCCTCGTCACTTCCCTTGATCTCCCTCACCTCATCTAGGCTCCGCCCACATAATAAAGCTTACAGGCCATAATATGACAGGTTATGTGATAGTCTCCTCACCTACTGTGGCAGCATGTCAGAGAAAAATGAAAGTCAGAGTGGCGGCGAGTGGCAGTCTGGCAGTGGTGTTTGTTGCTGCTGGGTCTGTTTTCCCTGTTCCTCCTACTCAGCTGACTCGAGGAGGTGTGCCTTCATAAACAGACTACACCCGCGGAGCGGACGCGGAGTGGCGGCGAGTGGCAGTCTGCCAGTGGTGTTTGTTGCTGCTGGGTCTGTTTTCCCTCTTCCAGCTACTTACCTGACTCGAGGAGGTGTGCCTTAATAAACAGACTACACCTGCAGAGCGGATGCAGAGTGGCGGCGAGTGACAGTCTGGCAGTGGTGTTTGTTGCTGCTGGGTCTGTTTTCCCTGTTCCTCCTGCTCACCTGACTCGAGGAGGTGTGCCTTTATAAACAGACTACACCCGCGGAGAGGACGCAGAGTGGCAGCGAGTGGCAGTCTGGCAGTGGTGTTTGTTGCTGCTGGGTCTGTTTCCCTATTCCTCCTACTGAACTCACTCCAGGAGGTGTGCCTTCATAAACAGACTACACCCACGGAGCGGACGCGGAGTGGTGGTGAGTGGCAGTCTGGCAGTCATGGCTGGCAGGACTGCAAAGACCGCTTCCATTCCTGGTCCTGGCCCCACGCAAGATGAGGACGAAGGAAACCACCTGAGAAGTTTGCGCCCCCGCACAGCTATGGCTTTAGAAATACAGCAAGTATTCGACAACACTAACTTTACTGCCAAAATCATTCAGGGAGAGCGGCCCATGAGGGCACCACAAACAAAGTGCTCTGACACCCCTCAAGATTCCTTGACGTCAGGGGCCATAAACCCCAGAGGCGTAAGACTTGAAAAAATGAATCATGGAGGGAACGGAGCAGAGCTGCTTCAAGATCTAACACCTCCGCTCACACCCCATACAGCGCCTCACACAGTGTCTTCTTCATTATTGCCCCCTTTAGTGAGCCCCTCTGCCCCGGCCCTGGCCCCGGACTGCCCCACCTTGTCCAACTCACCGGAAGCCCCCGCAGGTGGGCTGATGTTGATAGTGTCGGCCGGGCTCTCCCTGGAGGCCGAGGTGGCGAGCAACGGTGGTGGGCTCCAGCAGTCGGGCACTAGCCGCAGCGTTGCTCCGGCGAATCACAAAGAGGTGGATCCTGTTGCTGCGTCCGAATACCGAGGCACAGACTTTGTTTCTCCCCTTTTGCCCTCAAACTCACAAACGCCTGCAGCACGAGGGGCTACCCAGACGATGTCACAGGGAATTCCGCGGTTGTCGCTGATTACCGCCCCGCCCTCTACTCAGTTGTCAGTGAGGGCAGTGATTCACGCAGAACTGCTGCACAAACAGACAATTCACAGCCCACTTTCATCAGACATTTCCGGTGTAGCAACCTTGGGTAGTAATATGGAGGGTGTTGGCCTAAGTGAAGCAACGAATGGAAAGAAACAACAAAGAAACTTCAAAGACTCTGCCACAGGCGACAAAAAAGTATGCAAAGTCAAAGAGAAAAAGCAAGAAGCCGCAACAGCTGGGTGGTTGTAAAAAGCCACTCAATTTAGAAAGGGGGTGCCGAATCGCTACAGGCTTAGGAAGAAAAAGACGCAACATCCCCCTGCCAAAGCTTAAGCTTCTGTCAGATTTTTTTCATAAACATTCTAATGGCATGCAGGGGAGGTCTGGCGAACTTTCAGATGCAGAAATGCTTGAGGCAGTTAAAGAAAACATGCATCCACTTAAACATCGCAAACTAACCAGCCCTTCAACTGACTTAAAGTCTCTTACTCAACAAGAGTCTCCTAAAGTGAATTTGGAGAAGGTCAAGATAAAATGGCACTTTGGTAGGGTGGTGCCTACTACTCTGACGCCTCCCAAGTTGGTGACCCCACCCTGCAAAAAGATACGCTAACTCCTCAGTCACTTACGTCTTCTAAGCTTCCCCTCACCAGGGATTCAGATGGTCGAGATCAATTCTCTCCTGGTTCCCTTTCAACAGAGGAGTTCAACCGTAGCAGGACTGAGCTCCACTCTGTCCAGCTACTAGATAGTTCACTAAACCAACGTGAAATCTTGCTCGATGAGGAACAGACCCTTAAGGACAACAAAACCGCAGGTAAAACCGTCCTACAAGAAAAACCAGCCCAGGAAAGGGAGAGCGGCGAAGGACAAAACAAACTAGGAATCACAAGAAACCCCAATGGCGAAGATGATACCTTGTTAAAAGGACCAAAGGCTAAATCAGATTCTACAAAGATGAGGGATAAAGACACTAAAACTCCAGAAAATCAACCATCTATGACTCAAGTATTGGCGAGTGAGCATGTGGCCAATAACACCTTACCCAGAAGAGAATCCCGGTTCGAAAAAGCTACCTGAAGTAGCACAGCCTAGGCCTTCAAATAATAGTTCAACTCGAAGAAGCTTGTTGGACTCGCACAACACAAGGTCTCAGCATTGCAGTGTCCCTCCAGCCTCCTTGACATCTTCTCCTATAAAGATAAGGTACACAACTCAACGTTTCTCTGCGTCTATGGAAACTCTGACTAAGAAACCAGATATCCTATCAATAATGTCGGCAATTACAATAGCTTTAGCTCCCTTTACTAAGCTATATGAAGCTGTAAGTGACACGTTGAGAGATCATACGTCCATTCAAGCCATGATGCACAGTAAATTAATTTACCTTGAACAATATATCATGGCCTCAGAGGCAAGAACGAAGAACACTCCCTACACCCTTGACCATCTGTCTTTAGCTGCTTCAAACCCTCAACATGTACCTGTCGGCTCTTCGGAATCACCTAAACTAGCCGCAGCACAAAAGTCAGAAAGAACACAAACATTAGCTTTCATTGACTTGACGACTATCAAGGCGTCCTCTGAACTTAAAATAAAAAATTACGATGCCCACTTGTCCACTATTACAAGCAGTAGCATCTGCGAGAAGACCTCCCAGAATTTGAACGCTACTCAGGGTCCTGCGCCATAGGCGTCTATGCGCCCTATTGATGTTCCAGCAACAAATGGAGCAGAGCGGCATACCGAAATCGAACGCAAATAAAGGAACAACCAGTCCAAAACTTCAACGAAGTGAGATGGTGCAACACTAGAACCCATCTTTCACCAACTTGGAACACTAAAGCGAAAAATAACACAAAACACACCCCTCCTCATAGTCCCAGAGTCACAAGGCCTTTCCAACAAAGATTCTAGTAAAGCCCATAACCAACGAAAAACGCTGACAGGCCATATTCCGTCTTCGCCAAAAAGAACTGATGATTTCTCAGGAAATGAGGAGATGATGAATATAACGCAACACCTAAATGATACAATTACCCCCCACAATTTAGGCCGGAAAGATGAAAATGAAGTGCAAAAAGTTCTTACTGTCCAGACATATAGCAGAGAAGAGGAAGAAGAAGCTAAAATGGAATGTCCTTTTTACACAATGGAAGAAAGGTGGATACTTCTAACGCAGAAACATAACTTGAAGAATTCAAAGCCTAATGCACTCCTTTCTGCACCAAGAAAATCAGAAAGAAGCACAAGGAAAGAAGAATGGGAAAGTCCTTATTATAGCAGGCGTTGCCACACCTCAGCCTCACACAAAGGGCTTTCTGTGAAAGGCCAAAACCATTCTCGGCCGGAGGCAATTAGGCGAGATAAAACCCGAGCGAGAGGAAAGGTTCCTTCAGACACTCACTATAGATCAAGGAATGACGTCTACCACAAGACGTATAAAAGTGTGGAGCAAACAAGATGGATATTAAAGTTGGAACAGATTCCAGGTAATCATGACGAAGTTACATTGAATAGAAGATTGGTGTTAACCCTATTCCACTACATTCCAAAACTGTGTTCAATAAAAACAAATGACTTGAAAATTGTTGACCCAAGCCATCGTCACCAGAAGGCTGCATCACACCTTTACATATCTTTTTCAGCCGTGAATAGCTTACTAAGAGACGCGACTGAGGAATTGTTAATAATGGGAATGACTTAACCGAGTCTTCCAGGCAAATTCGCAAGGTTAAATCGAGTGAATGTCATTCAACGGCTATAAGCCACATAAACAGAAAAGGCAGAGTCACTCAACCTCACATGAGCGCCTGAGAGCAACCAAGAAACAACCTGACCTAACGACTCGTGGGCGGTGGACAAAAGCCAACGAACACCAGAAATTAACGACAGCAACGCCAAAAAAGTCAGATAGTGAATACACAGCAACAACGCCTTCTGTAAAATCAAATCAAAATTTCGAGGGACAGCCCTTGAGGAGGATATAACTGCCGTGAACAAGCAACGACAGGAGTCATCAGACCAGGTAACTGCGAGAATCGTCAGACAAGTTGTAAATGATAAACATGCACCGATCTCGACCAACAACAAGGAGTCTTCGATCCAGGGCAAAAAAACTTGCCTCGCAGAGTAAAGCCATAGACATTAAATGTGGCTGCTATTCCACAATTCCGGTTCGTACAAAAAGAAAGTGGTACCATCACTAACCTATGGCGCAGACGCCATGCCTAACCTTCCCTCAGATTAATGGCCTAAGCTTGAAGCTTTTTTTTGGAGATCTATATTGGGCCTTCCCAGAGACGTCTTTATGGGAGGGCAAAAGGGGGACTTGCCCCTGGCCCCCACCTTGTAGGGGGGCCCCACAAGGCAGCCTGAGCTAAAGAAGTCAGTTTCCTTTATTCACCAAACTTAAATAGCACACGTTAGGATATTTTATGGCATACTACTGAGGCTCTAAACCTATTGCCTCTCATGTAGACAAATACATTCTGCTCTAATCAATTCATCCTGTAATGCTTTCTGTGTTCACTGTGGTCTACATAGTGTGTGCATTCACTATGGCTCATTTTGATTTCTGCGAGGCAGCATATCAAGTATGGGTTGTGAAGGTGACGAGGGGGGCGTGATCAGATATTCTGGATCCCTTCATTCAGTCATTTGGTTAGGTGGAGGAGGTCCCCAAAGAGGTCTGTGCCCCGGGCCCCAAAAGTGCTTAAGATGGCCATGGGCCTTCCTAACTCGACCCCAATAGTGTCCATCAGACGGGAACTCAGCCTTCTATCTTTACAGGCTACAATAAATTGCAACAGCTTGATGCTTTACAGAAAATACCAGACAGTGGACACTCTGTGTGTTTACAATCTGGTACACCAAGAACTACTAGCCTCTACTTGCAAAATGCTCACCAAATGGAGCAAAGATAACATTGCCCTACTAGCATCAGTCGAGTGTGGTGAAGGGGAACTCTTAAACAATCCAGTAAAATGTTAAAGAAGATCAGAGAAATTGATTGGCTTAGGACCCTTGAAATAGCCGACAAAAATAAATTGCCGACCCATCTACCGCCAAACACAAAAAAATTAGATGAACTGCAAAGTTACATTAAACTATTCCCTAGTAGAACGGCGCGAAATCGCTTAATGAGAATACGGCTAAATCTGCTAGAAACAAAAGAAATTCTCGCAATTAGAGGCCTATCAACGTCAAATATTTGCTGGTTCTGTGAGTCATCTATGAACAAAGAAACGATTCGCCACCTGCTTCTCTCATGCCCAAGGACTCGTCAGATAAGGTCGAAATACTTGCATAGCACTCTATCTAATTGTTCACTCATGGACGAAGAGACATGCTTGCGGAAACTGATTGGAGGTGACAGAACTTCATTACTAATAGCAGCGGTAAACATTTTGCAATAAGTAGTGAAATACCTGATTTCTTCAGCCCCAGGAAGATCTTAGTGTGACCTGCTTAGAGACTTTTACATTAGAAAATAAGTTCACTTCCTTGGCAAAACAGTGAAGTCGAAGCCCGAGACTAATGAAATTAACTTAATTTGTTGAAACTACACTACGATTATTTTCTTCAGGTGCACTCTTGTAAAAATCATATTGATTAAAAACAAATAAAAAAAATAATTCAAAGAATCACTGGTGTGACATCACATCTCTGAACTGCCATGTTCATGCCGCTTACTGGTCACAGCAGACCTTTGAGAAGCACTATGCTATGCCCGGTGGCAGTCCTGTCATAGTGACAGGGCAACTGACAAGCGTGGGATACCTGCTGCTTGCTTGGCCTCTATCAGCAAGCAGCATGGTAGTCAGCAGTTGGCCAATCTCTATGACAGGCCTGCTTCCCTGCCAAGTGTGGCGCTGTTACCTGTGAGTGTGGGAGGCTGCAGCCACATAAATAGACAGGCGCATCGTGCTTAGTCAGTGGGAAACACACGCTTCAAGGTAACGGGAGCTGAAAGTCGGGGACGCTTGCAGGACATCCATCATGCATGGATTATTTCACCAAGGGGAGACCATTTTGTGAAGTAAGGGAGGGCGGCAGGATGGCATGTACTGTTTTGCCTCGTGGACGCGGTTTGGACAAATGAAGGAGTGCATTGTTATGTCAATCCTTTCAAAAGAACCGCCATGCAATGCAGATTGAGTCATACTGTGACCACCTAGAATCCATCAAGTAACAAATAATGATATTCAGGCAAACCGTCCACTGAATGACTAACATATACATTGCACCTACAGAAGCATCTGGTCGACCCACGCCCCCTTAGGGGCCTTAGTGGTCTTTACCACCATAAAGACATGGTGGTACTTGGTACTGGCAGGATAGCTCAGGGGAAACATGCTCGCGTTGAAAGCAAAATGACACGGAGCACCATAAGCGCGTTATAATAACCTATCACATCTATCCACACACCTGTCCTTTTTTTTTGCACAGGACTGGCCACATAGGGACGTTTGCAACTTTGTTGTTTGCACCAAATAAATCAAATTAAACGTTTTCATGTTTTTATTGGAAATAGATTTATATTAGCAAACTTGTATGTTCGTCGTTCCATTGCAGACTTAAGCAATATAAACCCTCGGAAGGGAGCATTAGCAGTGAGGTAATGTCCCTTTGCAGCATTTAGAAGCCTGAGCAAAGTGAGTGTTTTAACGTGAGCCCGGGGACATTACCTCACCAGTTATTCCCCCCCTCCGAGGGTTATATTGCTATTAGTATCTCGGCACGTTTTAGCAGGGTACTAAAACTGTTTTTATCACAAGCTGAAAAACGGCATGTTTCCCGTTTCTCAGCTCATGATAAAACTACACAAAAAGATGGCTGCCATGGATTGAGGAGAAGGAAACTACTCGTAGTCCCTTCTCCCTTTCCATGACTGCCATTCAGGAGTCGGAGATGCGCTGGGAACACTGATGCTAGGTAAGTGGCGAGGGACTTAAATATGAGGAAAAGTGGGTGGGGGATGAGATAGCGGGGGCCGCAGATGGCACACGCAGCGCACTTACCAGATTCCCGTTGAGGGAAGGTGGCGGCCTCCCGCTCTGAGGAGCCTCGGAGCGAAGCCTTTCCATAAATGCCCTGTTCTAAGCCTCTCGTTGGCTGGGAGGCTGTCACACCCCACTCGCTGGGTACTACCACCTGGTAAAGGCCTTCAGAATGCAGCATTATTGCTTAAGCAAAAGAAAAAATAGCAATGTACATTTCTTCCTCTCCCTCTTTCTACTACGAGGATCTCCGCAAAGCAGGTAAGCCCGCTGGGCCCTGGCTGTATTGACCTGTGCTCCTTGTTGTGCTTGAGGATTTTCCACCAGCCTTCCTAAACTGCCCCTGTGGGAGCCCGTTTGCAATCTTGTTTGGGCTGTGTGTCCATTATTTACTTTTACTGCACTTTCCACACAGCAGCCCAGTGGGGCTGGTAAATTCTCATGTGGCCAATACCTCTCCATCATGGCCAATGCCATCTAGCACATAGGAGTGCCTCGCCAGCCCGCCCTGCATTTACGTGATTGACCACCCCTGGTTTGCTTATCTTTGCTGATCTGGAGGGGGTCTGTGAAGTCTTTGGTGGAATTCCATGAGCGGCTAAACCAATGTGACACGAATATAAAATTCACCATGGATTATATTCACAGACAGGTTGGTTTTCTCAATCTGATCATCAAAAAAAGTGCTAATCTTCTCACTACCACTCTTTTTAAGAAACCGACTGATAGGAATTCACTATTGCATTTCAATAGCTTTCATCCCTCCAGTTTACGCCAGAATTTACTGTATGGCCAATTCTTACGTATTAGGAGGAATTGCACAGAGAAAGATGAATTTAAAATTCATGCCAAACATCTGAAAGAGAGGTTGATTAATAGAGGCTATCCTAGAAGACTAGTGAGAGACCATATGAAAAGAGCAGAGTATACCAATCGAAAGACATGTTTAACCACCCGGGAAAAATCAAAGAATGAACGCCTGGTATGTGTTACCACATTTAATCCAATAAGTGGAGATGTTAAAAGAATTATCAACAAACACTGGAACCTTGTAAAACAGCCGGGTTCACTAACACAAAAACCGATGTTTGCATTCAAAAGAAATCAAAACCTTAGACATCGGTTGGTCCACATGTACAGGGATCCTGTGAAAGACCAAACTAATAATAACCAGTGGGGCCTGCCCCTGATTGTGGGGCACTATAAATGTGGGAAATGTGTGGTTTTCCCTTTGACCGAGATGAAACGTGAATTTACCTACGGCAAGAGAGTATGAAAAATGCGACATCATATGAATTGTCTGACAAAAAATGTAATCTATGTGATTAGTTGCCCCTGTCAACTGCTCTATGTTGGTAAGACTACAAGAGAGGTTCGGCAACGAATATCTGAGCATAGGAGCTGTATAAGAAACAAAATATTTGACAAACCGCTCGTTGAACACTTTGTAAGATTACAACACAAGGATACCGATTTGAAATGGTTTGTGCTCCAACACATTAAAAACAACATGAGAGGTGGTGACATGAGGAGAATATTGCATCGAATTGAGCAACGTTGGATCCATAGCCTAGATACGGTCAGGAATGGGCTCAATTTATCGGTCAAATGGAATTCCCTAATTACAAGGAACTGAATAAATGCATACATGACAAAAATACGTTGATGTTAGTGAAACCATGAAATGATCAATTTTTAGTCACATATAATGTATCAATATTTGGGAATATATGTCATCTTTTTGAATATGACTGTCATCGTTGTTATATAAAAAAAAGAAGATAAATCAGAACTGTTGGCCTGAGAAAATGACATATGTGCAAGGAAATGTTTTTTGATAACATCATAAACAATAGAATATAAATAGCTCGGTAATTATGTCTCCTTGAACTGTATATGAGATGGGATTTTCCCATGTATCAACAGTATCATGATACTTATTATGTGCCCAGTAAATAATATAATGTTGGAATAACGAAAATGACATTTTATACATCTGATTTACATTAGGAAAGGATGTGGTAGTGACCTAGTCTTTATGCTTGGGAGTCTAGTCAATTCGACTCAATAATCCGTTCTGCCAGTATACCAGTAGCCTCTTTGACTATGGTGGTCTATCACAGTTAGAGCGTATTCTAAACATCATTTAGATTGATAGGAATCGGCATGGTGTACTTACTAATTAAGGTACGTATTCTTGGCCCAGTTGTATGGGAAGTCAGTAATAGTATTTAATTGTCATGATTCATACTATTTATACTGGTTTTCGAGGTGTGGTCATCTAAACAGAGTTTGGTATACTTCGTATATTTGGGTAACGTGAAACGATTGTATTTTCACTTTTTCTCGAAGTGGTACTGAGTGCGAGTGCTTAGCCCGAATGGTCCATTTTCTATGTCGGGTGTAGCACTTTCGGAATAACATAATGGTCCATTTTCTGTGTTTGGTATAGACCCACAGGATAAATAGAAAGTCCCTTCTCTATTATTACTTCCACGAACGGCGTTATACGGGTGGCGAGGACGGCAGCAAGTTATTAATACACCGGTAAGTGTATTAAATAGGTGCCGTGACGTACTTGATACGTGCAGGTTTTTTAAGCAAATGCAGCATATTAGATGGCTCCTTATGGACTGGATTGTAATGGAATATAACACTCGCAAGTGTGTATTTCGTATAAGTATTGAGTAAATGGGTTTAGTATAGACACAGACCCGCTGAACTGCTCCATGCCATTTGCCTAATAACAGGGCTTTGATATAGATACATACCGATGGATGTGGTCTAGCGGGAAAAAAGACTGAGACATAATGTTAGAGAGGAGTTACCCATGGCAGGATAAAGCAGCTGTTCTTTTTAAACATGAGAGGTCAATACCTATGTGGTGACTGGCCCTCTGTTTTTTTAATGTTGTTGTTTTTAGGGAATCCATTGCCAAAATTATCGGCTGGAGTATCTGATATCAGACGGATCAACTATTTTTCATTTGCTCCCACACAGGAGTATGTCGAGGGTAAGCTTATATATATAGTGTACATGCATGGTTCCATTAAATATGGATGGTAGAAACGAGTAGATACATTGGATTTCTACTATTGTTCCTTCAGATTGTGGAGTTTCTGAGGCCAGTGGTCTTTCCTTGAGTGTTGCGCAAGAGGAATATCGCACATATCGATGAAGTGGAGTATGTAAGTTTATCCAATATACACCAGGTGGTGGTTGATGTGCTTTCCTATGATTGAGGATTGTAATTTAGGAATATACATAAGAACAGAGAATCAATTGTCTCTGTTTTCCACAGGTTTTCCGCTACTTTTTGGCTGCCAGTGGAGGATTGATTCCATCTACCTATCCGCTTTCCCTAGAGTTTATATTGGGGATGAGTAGGTGTTTATGTGTTGACTAAATATTACACATGTGACAATATGATGGATTTTTATGTATGTTTTTTTACTAGAGTTGAATTTGGCCTATACCATTCCAGAAGGGTGGATCAAGAATATCCTGCCCTATGTCCTGAAGAAGGTCTTTATAAGAAGGGAGATAATCATCTCTAACCGGACCGAAACACGTGTCGACGACTATCTAAATTGTCTGGAAATTAGAAACCAGACTTGATATGACACCTGATATTAAGGACTGGGTCACTAATATATGATTGTAATCTATGTAAAGTTCTGTGTAAAGAGTATGAAGACACAGTATATGAAATGCCAAATTGGTTTTATTGTTGAAGAGGTCTGAATGAGGAAGTATGGGTTTGAGACTGAATGTCTGAGAGATATGTTGACTAAATGAATTAATCTTTTTAAACTATACATGACATTTTTGTTATTATATGAATATTGATTAAAATGGAGATTTTTTGAGTAAATGGTGTCATCCCGTTCTACTTGTCCACCCTCTGTTATATATGCATGTACTTTACCTGAAGGACCAGAGACGGAATTGCAGGTACACTCATTTAGTTAAATCCAATCAGGGAGCTGACAGGCTGAGCCCACCCCCCTCAACTAAGGCCCACTACTAGGCCCCTGTCTGAACCTATTTGGAGCTGGTGGGAGTACCTCTCCCTGCCGTTACTCCTTGTCCTATTGTCTTTTGGCAACACTCCCAAATGATTCACACAAACTTGTTCTACTGATGCTTTGCCCACAAACAAAATCATTACGTTTCTACTGCTCCGATAAGCAACATGGTTCGCATTGGTCTGGCCCACACACCTCCCGTGGACTGCTCTGGTGTCCTGCTCCCTTTGCTTCATGCCTAATCTACAATCACTAATCTCTTTCCCAATTGAAATGAACAACTTGTTCTGCCTCATAGTGAATGCTCCTGACTCCCTTCTTAATGCCCTACTTAAAAAAAGAAACAACATACAAATGTAAAATTAATTTGCTAGTCTCAGGTGTACTTCCTTCCAACTACACATTCCGCCATCCTGTAATGCTTGTTAGTGCTTTCTGGCATAATTCGAATTTAGGTCTGCTTCAACTGTACATCCACCATTCTGTATCCTGGCCACCTTGGATGTGGAAGCTTTATATACATCAATACCCCAGCTGAAAGCTTGGAAGTACTGAAACTTTTCCTCAACACCAGAAATAACATCACGGCAGTCCCTACTGAGTTCATCTTGGAATGTGTCAGATTGGCCATGACCAAAAACTTTTTCCTGTTCCGAGACCAATTGTATATACAGATTAAAGGGGTCAGCATGGGCGACACGTTCGCTCCTGACATAGCAAACCTATACATGGCCCATTATGAAACAGAACACATCTTGTCAGCGCACAATCCCTACCAACAGAACATCATCTTATGCAAGAGATATATTGACGACGTTCATCTCATCTGGAAAGGCAACTCTGAAGATCTGATGGCTTTCCATGGATGGCTCAACCAGCGCAACCAGCACATCAGATTCACCATACATTGGGATTTCCATGGGATCGATTTTCTAGATCTACACATCTATAGATCTGGCGACCATCTCAACACAGAACTGTTTCGCAAAGCCACCGATAGGAACACCTTGATTCATTTCAACAGCTACCACCCAGAAAGCATGAAGTACAATTTACCGTATGGACAATACCTTCGCATCAGAAGAAACTGCAGCGAACGCACCTCTTTTGACAAACATGCCACTGACCTCCTAACTAGGCTCACCGACAGAGGGTACCCCAGAAAAGCCATCAAAACACCAAGAAGCGGGCCGCCAACACCGACCGCACTATATGTCTCACTAAAACAACCAAAAAGGAACTTGACAGACTGGTATGCGTCACCACGTTTAGCCCACTCAGTGACCTCATTAAAAAGACCATCAAACTACACTGGCCCATCATCAGAAACGTGGGATCACTACAAAAAGTCCCACTGTTTGCCTTCAAGAAAAACCTGAACATCAGAGAATCCTTGGTACACACCTTCATCAAACCCACCAAGTCTACCAGCACTCTATGGAATCTCCCACCCGTACAAGGCCACTACCGGTGTGGCAAATGTACTGTCTGCCAATTTACGGAGACTACCAAAATATTCCAACATAATGACATTAATTGGACTCTGCAGGACCATACCAATTACAATACGAAACAGGCCATATATGTTATTACTTGCCCTTGTGGACTCATTTACGTGGGCAAAACCATGAGACCAGCCAAGACCAGGATCTGCGAGCAACACTCGTGTATAAAAAACAAAGTACCTGATAAACCCCTTGTAGATCATTTTGTCAAGAAAAATCACACCAATATGGACCTCAAATGGGTGGTAATACAGAAAGTTACAGCCACCATCAGAGGGGGAGACGTCGACAGAATCTTAACCCGTTTAGAACAGAAATGGGTGCACAAATTAAATTTTGCCCAGTCAGGTTTAAACATCTGCGTAGAGTGGAAACACTTCCTGTAATTGAGACAATGCATCCACTCCTAATTGACCTCATGTGGCACCGCTGGACTTTGTAAACGCCACCCATTTTTTGGTCAATATGTGCCTTTTCCTGGGTCACTGCTAAACATAACTACCATCAAAAATGGGGCATTTCCTGTAATTATGTCTCATGATATGTGTCACCAAAACATGTTGTTATGCTCACATCATCCATTCCACCACACCCTTGACGCTGACCAATCAGCATCCTAGCCTGGCAGTGAGGCGTCCTCCGCCCGCCTGCCTGCCCATGGACAACCTACCTGAGCCAGGCATCTTTTCATGCGGATGCGTACACACCAGTATGCTCCCCCATGGCTGAGTGTGTTTTTACTTTGCCTTTGGAACCAAGCGCCATTTCCGGTCAGGCACCCTCACAGGCACCCCGGCCTCGTGCACCTCATCATGGCCGCTCACCCCATTTAATCACAGTCATCTCCCCAGCTCACTCCGTGCGCAGCCAGAGACCGCTGACAGCTTGCTCTGCAGTGCTCATCCTTCCTTTAACCATAGGTGAGTACACGCGCATGCAACCACTGCAGCTATGTGATCCCTTGCACCTGATTCTCGGCTGCATATCTCACTTAAGAACGGGAGCCTAGCCTCCATTTTAGACCTTCTTCAGCCCAGCATGGCATCCTGCACTGGCAATCCCGCTAATCCGTCGCCTGAGTTTTTAAGGTTTTAGCATCACGGACGTTTTTGACACCGCGAACACAACGATCCGCACTTCTGTCCATTTAGAAGTCATGCTCAGACCTACTTCATCGTGGCACACACATGTTATGTTACCCACTCGTGATTTTATCCGCCACACCTCATCCGTGGCCATCTGTGACCTGCACGCCTCAACAGCCCTCACGTGCACCATGACACTTATTATACTCCGAGGCCCGCAATCTGAGCCCCGTGTGTCCTTTTTTCCGCAGAGCCTCACACTTGCGGTTGACTTTGCGTATTCATCACGCCAGCCTGTTCCACCCATAATTTGCGCGGTAACAGGCCTCCTTAAGGTAAGCTTTGCTCTTACCCCTTTTTAACCCTTAGTTGCTCCCCCACTCTTTATGGCTTAACACAGCCTCCTTGTCCTTCCTACTTCCACAGGAACGGCCACTTCTAGGACCTCGAAAATCCTCCAGTGTACTCCTGACACTGCTATTCCCTGAGCCACTGCACTCCCAAGTTCTGGTAAGCACCGGTCCTTCATGTATTGATACCTCTACCTGTGCTAGATACCCACGAATGTGCCTACTCCTATAACACCTCGTCTGTTTATCTCAACAGACCTCACAAGATACTTCCCGCTTTGGAATATCTCATCCTGATGAAGGCCACACCATCAGAGCTCATCCCAGCTTCTGCCTGAAACACTGTTGTGTTGACTACTATATTGTCTGCGTTGTCCTTGTTCAACCTTACATTGTTTTGATGTATATGTGCTGATTATTACATGCTATCACCTCACTAAATCCACTGGTCTCGTTCCCAAGGACCGCTCAGTGGATGTGTAAGCATTGGAAAGACGCTACAAATATTTGAAATGTGTGACTTACAAACTGGTTACTATACCTGAAAAATATGTGAATACTGTTGTATCTTGTGTAACTCCTAGTTAAGTGTATCTACAAACACGTAAACTGCAGTTTTATTAAAAATCTGACTGCAGTACTCAGAATTGTCCTGATACATTCTTGTCAGAATTCATTTACAGTAACGTCTACACACTTACCAAGGTGTAACCCCCATAGGTGTGTGTTCACTCTTCGTTCATCTGCCAGGTATCCCATGACCTTTGCTCATTTTTGCTGTTTAATACGTAATTACCCACCTGGGTAGAGCAAGGCATCAACCAGGTGCCCTTTTTGATAAACATCGACCATTCTGTACTGCTTTTTAGTGCTTTCTGGCATAATTCAAATTTAGGTGTGCTTCCAACTGTGCATCCACCATTCTATAATGCTTTTTAGTGCTTTCTGGCATAATTTGAATGGAGGTGTGCTTCAACTGTTCATCCACCTTTCTGTACTGCTTTTTAGTGCTTTCTGGCATAATACAAATTAAGTGTGCTTCCAAATGTGCATCCACCATTCTGTACAGTATTAGCCTATCTGACTGTGGTAAACTGACTGAATGACCAATTTGACTGAAATATAATATAGGTTATTTGGCGGTTATTTGGCCTTCAGGCCAACTTGACCTCATATATTGCTACATACCAACCCTGGAGAGCGTGGGTTGTGAGGGTGTCCCCCGCTGTTCAATGTTGGTATATAGCAATATTGGGGGTGCAGGGGCATCCCTCGCTTCCTTAAAATTGGAGGCGGGGGAGAAAAAAAATGAAACGCATATACGTATAGGGTCAGTTTGCCACGGTCAGTTTGAATTCGGTCAAACATATCCAAACCTTGTGTACTGATTTTTAGTGCTTTCTGGCATAATTAAAGTATAGGTGTGCTTTACAATTTCTTATTGATCTGTAAATTTGGACATTTCCAGGGTGCTCATTGGTATTATTTGCCTGACTGCCTGATGAGATTCTACTGTTGCATAGTGCTTCTGACCCTCTCCCCTGTTATCTCCTCACTTACCTCCACCTGTCTCTGCCCCTTGTACTTTCCGTCTCCCCTATCTTTACTAACTGATTCTCCATCACCTATCCTCCCTCTCTCACAAAGTCTGAAAGAAAGAAACTTAAAAAGGCACTCCTTAGTTCCAACCCTGGTCTGCCCATTGCAGACACCTACATCAATACTTCCTCCAGACAGACTATCATTTAAATTCTCTTTGCTGTTCCTTCCTCTGACTTATAAACTCCCCATATGGCCTCTGTCCTCTCCCCTTTCTCCTCCTCACCCATTACTGGTGGCACCAGATGGGAAGTGCTATTGGCTCACTTTGCATCTTCCAAGTGCATCATTAATGTTCATCAAAATGGCACTATCATGGCCCAGGGCTCTCAGCCCAACCCCCTCCTTCTTGACAGACGTCTTCCATCTTTCTTCAACTTCCCCCCTCTCCTGCCACCCCTCCTTCAGTCATCCCCTCTGACTCCTCCCCCAGTGGTGGCACCCCACCCTTGTGCCCCCCTCAAAAATCTTTAAAGAGGCAACCAGTTTTACTTATCTACCCTAAATTCTCTCTCTGCATCCAACACTCATCTGACATACGTCTCCTCCTTGAAGACCTTAACATCATTGCTCTTACCAAGATGTGTTTCAAGGCCAGCTCTGTCACTGCTTTTGACAGTCTTCTCCTCCAAAGGCTACAAGATTCTGTCCAATCCCAGGCCCTCCCAGCCTGGTGGTGGAGTGGCTCTGATCTTCCCTGTGTGGGCTCCTGCCTCCATCATCCCCACTCAAACATACACATCCTTTGAATGCCTAGTCTGCAGGCTTTTGGTCTTGCATACCTTCACTCTCACTCTTGCTGTCATCTACAGGCCTCCCCAACCAACCTCCCTCTTCCTCTCTGAATGGGCCCACCTGTCTTCTTCTCTTCTTGCCTCCTCCCCCAAACATATCTTCCTTGGGAACTTTAACATCCATCTCAACTCTGCTGATGTGACCACTGTTCTCTTTCGCCACCTCTGCAACACTCTTTCCCTCGCTATCCTTCCCTCTGGCCGAACCCACTCTGCCAGACACACCTTGGATGCTCTCATCTCAACCGATATCCAGCTCTCCAAACCTCTTATTACCCCTCTCTCCTGGTCTGACCACTCTCTCCTCTCTTCCCACTCTTCCCACCTTGACCTCCCCTGTTCCCTGATGATGCCTCTACACGCACTGCCAGTCTCCTTTTTCTTCATTTGACGGATGAAGCGCGTGTCAGTCGCTACATTTGCCTCTTCCTTCATCCCTCCTCTGCCCCCTTCTTTTGACCCTCCATCTGACTTTGTTCTAGCTAACCTCCATATTTCTATCTCTAAAACCCTGGACATCCTCGCCCCAGTCACGAGGTTCCGCATGAAGCCTGCCTCCAAATGAAACTCTTGGTATGACTCCAACTTGGCCGCTTTAAAACACAAGTGCAAAGCTGCAGAGCAGAAGTGGCAGGCATCTAGCTCATCCTCTGACAAACTGACCTGCCGCCTAACCGAAAGGCAATATCGTCTCTCCATCTGCTCCGAGAAGCGGGCTCATGTCCAAGCCTGCATCTCTGGAACCACCAATAACATGGCGGAACTCTCTAAAATTGGCAAGGAACGTGCCAATTCTACCGCAGTCTCCTCCTCTCCTTCTCCCTCCCAGGCACTCTGCTCTGCACTGGCCGCTCACTTTTCCTCAAAAACTCTGGATAGCCTGTCCTCTCTGTCATCTGCTCTCCCCACACCCTTCTTCTCTCACCTCCCTTGGCCCCACCTGTCACCCCATACTCTCCTCTTTCTCTCCCATTGCACCAGATGAAATCTCTAGAGTTGTCCGCTCTATTAAAGTCTCCTCTAAAGAGGTGCTCCCCTGCTCCTCCAGAACCATCAAGGACAACATAATATTCCTCGCCTCAGCCTTGGCTGACCTCTGCAGCCACTCATTTGTCACTGGCTCCTTCCCTCAACTCCTTAAGCACTCACTCGTGCACCCTCTCCTAAAAAAGCCAGCTGCTGAGCCTTCTTGCCCGGCTAACTATCACCCAATCTCTATCATCCCTTTTTTGCAAAAACTCATGGAGAAGCTAGTCATCCCCCAACTGACCCTCCACACCAAAGTGGCTGCTACCTCCATGACTACCAGTCCAGATTCATGGCCGCCAGAGGCACGGAAACTGCTCTCCTGAACACCCATGAAGACCTATTCTATAACCTGGACTCTAACACGCCCTCTGTTCTAATCCTCCTTGATCTTTCTTTTGCCTTTGACACAGTCAACCACTCCATCCTCATCAAACCGTCTCCATGATACCCTAGGTATCATGGACAGGGCACTGGCGTGGCCTACCTCCTTTCTTTCAAACAGACCTTCCCAATTACAAATGGGTCCTTTTCTCTCCTCCACCACACACTCTACCTGTGGCCTCCCTCAGGACTCTAACCTATTGCCATGGCTTTTCAACATATATCTGGCCCCTCTAGCCCACTTGATCTCCACTTTACCCCCTCATTTCCAGTGTTATGCAGATGACACCCTGTGAAATCAAAAAGAAGATATCGAGGCTGAGTACCCCAAAAGGAAATACACCAAACGGGGGTTACAAAGAAAGATACAAAGATCTTTATTCGATACTGAACAGTTTCAAAGGAAAAAACAACAGATAGCTATCGATCCTCAGTACAACACAGCAAACTCCAGCTCGGTTCGGTGTGCTCAGTGAGTGGGGCTGTACATTAGAATAGTTGTGCCTTTTATGCAGTCCAAAACATGATGTTCAGCCCACCTACAAGTTAATACAAGTTAATACATCATGGATCTAGGGTTTGTGCCGAGTTCATGCATCTATACATTTAGGGTTTACCTTTAATACATTCATCAACAAGTCACAAAGGCAACAGTATGTCTTAGGATTCCTCGTTAAGCCTTCTCATACATTTCTATACAATATAGTTAAACAAGTGTTCACATTTCAGTATTTGAATATATTGTGTCAAACATGTGCTTGTGGATTAGCTTCGTTGGCACAGGTAATCCTCTACACACAGGTCAGCGAAGGACAAGGTTCAGTTCATGACCCTAACATGTGGCCTGCAGGCAAGTTACACATTAGTTTGTACACAGAGGGCAAGACGGCCATGTTACATTCAGAATGACACTGTCCACCATCTTAGAACACACGGTGACTTTAGAGAGAGAATCTAAAATGGCGGATAGACCTAAAATGGTGGCTTACTCAGATCTAAGGTCAATACCTTGCAACGTGGATTTTCTTTGTAAGTGGCTTGGCGTAGGCCAATATACATATATTCATACAGTATAGAAGGCACAATATGATTTACGGTTCGACAAACCCTCCTTTTGGCCTATGCCAAGCTCTAAACTACTTCTGATCACTTTATGAACAACTCTACGTCTCAACGTCCATACACCCTGAATCACTGTCGGAAATATCTATTGCCATTAGAACAGTTATCAGAATTTCCTTCAGAACATATTCATTGGAGTTCTTATCTGTGGTGTATACCTTGTGTCCTATTGTACTTATCGCCTGTGCGCAACTTCCCCTTAACATCGAACATATACTAGGTAGACACTGTATACAGCAACAAAGGAACAACAGAATTCACAAAATGATCAGCAAGACCGAAAGCACCTTACAACCCCAAGATCGCAAGAAGTCCCAGAACCAAGCACTAAGATCCCAGTTTCCCTCGGTAACATGCACTTCTGAACTAAGGATGTGCAGATTCTGTATTGCCTTGAAGACAGTTGGGGAGGAATCTGGCACGAAAACACAGCAAGTGGACCCCACTAATTTACACACTCCACCACGTTCAGCCAGAATGACATCTAATGCCATCCGGTTCTGAAGTGCTACTAATCTTATTGCTTTTTATTCTAATGTCATATTATAGAGTATGTCTGTGGTCCGGTTGATGGTTCTCTCCAGTACTCTCTCTAGTCTCCTGATGTCTTCGGAGTTCGCTATTTGTCCCCAAAATGGCACGAAGGATTTTGCTACATCTTCCAGAACCTGTGCTGGAGTGTCACCATCCTCGTCCCGTCGTGGACGAGCCTTTGAAATCTGTACAGTACTTGCTATGAATACCCCTGGCAACAAGATCCCTAAATAACAAGTTCCCTGCCAATCCCTGGGTAACCATGGAAATGCTACATTACCAGAAACAAAGTAGACAGGTTCGCCTACATACAAAGGTCTGTCTTCCTCAGTTAAATTCGCAACGTTGGCACAACCTCTAAAATTTCCCATTGACTGAGTGCTATTCCTTTGTATGCAGAAAGAAACTGAATCGGGGCTATGGTTAACAGTGTAAGAAGGAGGCGTGGCATCCTTATTGCCTATAGGAGCCATCTTGAAAGAAATCAAAGATTGAAAAGGACGAGACAATCTATCAGAAGGCCTAATAGAAGCAATGTTGAGCTTGCTCCTATTCACGAAAAGTGAGCATTCCAGGGGTGTAAGAGCACGTTTCTCAAAACTATTCAAATTAGTACCATCAAAGTTCCCCGAGATGCTATCGTTCCATCAGCCAAAGAATAGTGCTCTAAGGGAGGCATAACAAGCAGTTGTCAAAGGTAAAGGATGAATATACCAACCTAGCCCCTTATCCCCGTGTTGCGGTAGATGCGAACAGACCCAACAGTTGGACTTATTAAAAATGGCATGTGTAGCATTCATAATAAGTCATAATGTGTTATTGTAATATCTCTGTCTGTGCTGAGAATCTCTAGGAGTATGGAGATGCACAAAAGGAGTAGAAACAGTGGGTACATTTTCAGTCGGTAACAAGTTTTCTAGTGGATGTACTTCTTCTAGGTACCAAAAGCTAAAAACAATTACTATTATAAAACCAATTGACATTATAAAAAAACAACAGTACGTTTTCGGGGCCCAAACAGTTTGTCCACTCTCACAGCCGGTCACACGTTCATTTATCAGTCCTGTACGAGCGGTAGCAGTTGCAGGCATTGCAGTCTTCAAACAGAAAAACCCCAGTGTTTTTTAGCTGGCGACCTCCTGGCCGAGCGACTTCTTCGTCCTTCCACAACCCTAGCCAACAGAATCCCCTTTTTCAAACAATTACTTGGGCCAAAAGCAAGCCCTTGATGATTTTTCTTCCTTCTTCGAACGCACAGCCGAACCGTGCCGTAAGTCTATTTCCTTCAACGCAAATTGTACCTCATTATCCCTGGTACTGGTTGATCCAAGAACAACGTGTCGTCACTTCCCGTTGGAAGTGACGTATCAGGAGCAAGGGAAGATGCAAGATCCGGAACAACAGCTTCCAGAAACAAAACTTTTGGATAGTTTGGAGACAAAATGGCTGAGTCCCCAGACTTCGCGGGCTAAGAGAGAATCTCCGATGCACTCTCATTGCTGTTTACTGCTTCAGGATCGTTGGTTGCAGTATTGGTGAGGGGTTCTGTTTCTTCTGTATCGTATGGCACCGGGTGTGGAATCCTCTTCACATGCGTCGCGTGGATCCAGTTTTTCCTGCCTGCGACCCGCACCGCAGTTTGTGTGACCAGCAGGACCTGGAAAGGGCCCCGCCACCGAGGTGCAAGGCAAGAAGATCGCTCAAATGCCTTTACCAACACCCAGTCACCGCGCCGAATGCTATGACCTGGGCCCTCATATCGTACAGGTAAAGCCTCTCGTACCCGGTGATAAATCAAATACACATTTTTAGTCAACTGGCTACAATATTCTGAAAGAAGTACATTTTCAACATTTCTCAAAGACCGACATTTTGGAAGGTTCCAGATATTAGCAGGTCTCCCCATTACCACCTCAAATGGAGAGAGCCCAGTCTTAGTTTGAGGGGTTGTACGCATGGCTAGCAACACGATCGGTAAGGCGTCCAGCCATTTTAGTTTGGTGCCGGTACACGTCTTAGCGAGCTTGTTCTTGATGATGCCGTTGTGTCTTTCTACTAATCGGGCACTCTGAGCGTGTCTGGCCGAACGGAACTGTTTGTCGATCTGTAGTGCCGCACATATCTGCAGAATTACAGTAGAAACAAAATGTGGACCATTGTTCGACAAGATAACTCTTGGTAGCCTGAACCTAGGAAAGTACTCCTTTAACATCGTTGTTGCAGTAGTCATGGCTGCAGCATCTTTAACAGGAAAAGCCTCAACCCATTTGCTGAAAGCACAGATGACAACCAACACATTTTTCAAGTTATTACACGGTTCCATTTCGATAAAATCAAAGTGTATGACCTCAAAGGGGACAGAAGGTGGACCAAAACTTGCCCTGGGAGTTGATGTTCCCTTTCCCACATTGTGCTGTAAACAGATCATACAGTCCTGAACATATCGCTCATCTATTTTAGAGATGTTGTCATTTGCCCAAACTTTCTCCAACATTTTTGTAAGCTTCCGGGCACATATATGTGTAGGGCCATGAGCCATGACGACCATCATCATTATGTACGCATCAGGAAGTAACCATTTCCCTTCAACTATGTCCACCCAACACCCATCATCATCAAGTTTCCCCAAGCCTTCAGCCCATTTCTTGGACTTTTCTAATGTGGCATCGGCTTGGATATCCCTTACAGAGTCAACATCCTCATCCATTACATAGGCATTTGCGGTCTCCCTTGAAGTATATATGTTTGCAGAGAGATTGGTAGCAGTCTGTTTAGCTATCTGATCAGCGAAAGCATTCCCTTTTCCTATATCATCTACTATCTTTTGATGTACTGCACATTTCACGACAGCTAACTGAGTAGGGAGTGCAAGCGCTGAGAGCAGTTGTACTATTAGGGAGCCATGCTGAATCTTTGTACCATGCGAAGTTAGGAACCCTCTTTCTGACCAAAGTCTAACAAAGTTGTGAACCACCCCAAAGGCATACTGACTGTCAGTGTATATGTTCACTGTAAGCCCTTCGGACAATTCACAAGCTCGGGTCAATGCTATAATCTCTGCGGCCTGCGCAGAGTTATGCGTGATTCTCTTGGTTTCCACGACCGTGCTCAATTTGGTGATTGCATAAGCAGCTGTGGATGTACCATCTGGAAGTTTGAAGCAGGAGCCATCGCAAAACAGCTCCCCTTGTGGATTGTTCAAAGGAGTGTCTTTTAGATCAATTCTACCCTTTGTATCTTATTCGGTAGTGTACAGGCAATCATGTGACTCTTCGTCACTGCAAGCAGTACCTTGCGGGAAAGGTAAGAGTTCAGTCGGATTAAGAACACAACACCTCTTAATTTGTATGTGTGGGGCAAACAAGATCAATTCATATCTCGTCAACTGTGCGGAAGTGAGGTGTTGCGTTTGAGTTCTGTTCAGTAGAACATCCACAGAGTGAGGCTCTATCAGGGTTAGAGGATGGCCTAGGACCATTCCCTCACTCTGTTTTACAGATGCAGCAGCAGCAGCGACAGCTCGCAAACATCTTGGCAAAGTGCATGCTACAGGATCAAGGGCGGAAGAAAAGTAACTGCATGGCCTATTCTTCCCTCCATGTTCCTGTGTTAACACAGCCAAAGCACATCCATCACATTCATGCACAAACAACACAAAGGCCTTTTCATAGTTTGGTGTGCCCAAACTGGTGCCGAGCACAATGCAGTCTTGAGCAAATCAAATGCTTGCTGGTGCTCCATGTTCCACGGCAATGGCGAAGAAATGCCCTTCTTCGTCAGAGCCAACATCGGCTTAATCACTAGTGAGAAACTGGGGAACCACTGCCTACAGTAAGAAGCCATTCCTATCAAGGCTCTGAATTCCTTCTGTGTATTTGGGACAGACATGCTAGAAATGAGTTTTATCCGTTCTGGCGTCAATCTTCTTCCCTCCTTTGACAGGAGATAGCCTAAATAGACGACCTCCTGACAACAATATTGAAACTTTTTAAGCGAAGCTTTGTGACCATGTTTAGCCAGGTGTATAAGTAATAACACAGTGCCCTCCTTACAAGCGCTCTCTGAGTCGGCAGCTAAAAGCAAGTCATCAACGTATTGAAGCAGCTTACAAGTAGAGGGCAATTCAAGGATCTCAAGCTGTTCTTTCAAAGGCCTACTAGAGATGCTAGGACTTTCCGTGTAACCGTGAGGTGCACGGGTAAAGGTGAACGAGCGTCCCCCTAAGGTGAACGCCAACAGGTATCTACTGTCCTTATGAATAGGAATACTAAAGAAAGCATTCTTCAGATCAACAACACTAAAGTAAGTAGCTGAAGCCGGGATCATAGTCAATATTGTCATCACATCAGGTACAATTGGAAATTGTCGAGCGACAATCTTATTGATGGCACGTAGATCAATTATGAAACGAAATGGAATTGCATCATCGCCTTTTTTGTACACAGGCAATATCGGACTATTGCACAAACTACCTGCAATTTCCTCAATCACCCCTCGATGCACAAAATCGGAGATGATGCATTTCAAAGCTTGCTCACCCTCAACTGAAATTTTATATTGTGGAATACGTGGCAGCTGTACTCCATGTTTTAAGACTATTTTAACAGGCTCGATCTGTAAAATGCTGACATCATTGTCATCAATTGCCCATAAACACTGTGGTACATCACTGAATTCTGGCGGTAAATGTCTAGTCAAGAATTGAGAGACAAAAGTTGCTGTGGTGAAATCGTCAAATGCACTCCATCAGAAGAACAATGAATTACTGTATTTAATTCCTTCAACAGATTCAACACAAGCAAATTCTCTCCACAATTCGAAGTCAAAAGGAATGGACAGAGGTCCGTAAAAGGACCCAAAGAAATAGGTACCGGCGAAGAAATTGGACAAACAACTGGTGTGCCAGAAAACCCTACAGAAACATTGGTTTGCCCTGACAGTGGAATGTTTGGATCCCGAGAATGATCAATGGAACACTTCTGTGCCCCTGTATCTATCAAGAATAGATGCTTCCTATTTTCCACTATCATTTCAATGTAGGGACCTTTCTGATTAACGGGAATAGGCATCGGTTCCAAACCCTGCTTCGGGCAATCCTAGAGAAACAGAATATCATCAAAAGGAAGTTCTTCAGAGCGGTAAGCGGCAGAAGGATGATCGAATATGTTTCTAGTATCCACACTCGGAGCCAGATTATCCTGTGAAAAAGGTTGCTGTGGGTCCTGTGCAAAATGACTTCTACCAGGGCCCACTACACCCGGGCGACCTCTGGACCATCTACCCATATTTCCAAATGGGTTATTTGACCTTTGTCGAAGGACCGGGCATTGTGCACGCCAATGACCCTCTTGCCTACAATAGGCACACTGGTTAATGTTTACAGGACCAAGGGCACATTTCCTTGTGGAACATACTGACATCTAATTTGTGAATTACCCCCTCTAGGGCCTCTAACAATTTGCTGTAATAATACTTTCGTCTTCAAATCACCTTTTCTCTTTTCGACTCTTTCCTTTTCATTATTGACGCGATTCTCATAGTACTGAGCCATGTGCGGTACATCTGATTGAGACTTTGCTTGCCAATCGCTCTCAGAAGACATCATTTGCGACTGGATTTCAGGCAGCAATAAATGCACAAATTTGTCTACAAATAATCATTTCCCAGACTCCGTGCCTAAGTCTTGTCCACTGAAATCCGAGAACACCTGTTCGAACCGATTAAAGAACTCAGTAACACCCTCAGACTTCCCTTGGACACAGGCCGTAAGCTTGTCCAAAATAATTCTCTTTTCGGGAATTATGGTTTTCAATTTCGCAATGATTCTATCAGGTAAAGTTAGTATCACCTGAGGCGGTCTCCAGCCAGCTGGCCTTTCTCTATCGAGTCTAATTTTGTTAGCCCATGTATCTCCTAACCTTGCTACATCATCTATAGTCCTAACCTGTTTCCACAAATCTACAGGCAGGAGTACAGGAAACAACAGATCAATATCACTTAAGGTGAATAATGAGGATTGCAAGACAGACTCTATTTCCTTATAGAATCCTGTCGGATTTTTCCTAATGTCGGGAATAGATTGTCTTGAGAGCGGGACGTGAACAAACTGCGACACATTATCTGCAGGAATATCCACCGCAGCTGCACCCGTTGCAAGTTTAGCCGCAATCTCAACTTTCGGAACCTCTTTCATAGGCAACTGAGAAGTAGGCAACTCCGAATGCTTACTAAGCAACAGAGCCAAATCGAGCGCTAAAGCAGTCGAAGAAGTGTCAAGCGAAAAGGCTCTCTTATAAATACTCAATAACTCTGTGGGACAACAAATCTTTCTCTTTATACACTCATCCTGTAGGTACTCTACCATTACCTGTATCACTTTCCTCTGCATTTCTGGTGTATACTGACTATAGGTATCATATAATTTTGGAGTTATCGACATATCTGTGATCCATCTAATCGCGTCCTTTGTGCAAATTCATATTTCCTCAGATATCGATTTACGACAAGGAAGGAACCGTTTCTGTACATACATACTATCCTCATCATCATCCTCATTCTGTAACCTTTCCAACTCCTTTCTATACTCAAATATCCTCTCAACATGCTCTTGTACTTTCTCCACAGTGTCTCTAGAAAGCGCTAAGGTGTTCAGATCCCTCAACCCTTGTGGGAGATCTGTATTGTGTAGTCTGTCCCACATTACACATAAGTGAATCCCTAATCCCTCAATAAAAACATTTTTCTCAAGAAAATTGTCCATATTAGAAAGTGTGGCAAAAACATTAGATCGATCATCTCTCTCCATACAATGTTTAGCCCACGCAATCAAGTCACGTTTCTTCTCTGGAGGTACAGTATTGCGAGTGACAACCCTTGATCCCACTCCCTGATCTACTACAAGCGGTGCAGGACCACTTGGAAAAGGAAGAGCAGGCAAATTCAATGGAGGTGCTATAACTGGTGCAATAGGAAGAGGTGGAGGAGCAGGTGGAGGAGCAGCAAATAAAGGAGGAACAACGACTGGAGGAAGAGGAACAGTAGGAGGAGCAGGAACAACAGGCGGAGCAGGAGGAGCAGGAATAACAACAGGAAGAGGCAAAGCAGCAGGAAGAGGAACATACGGAGGTGGCGCAGTGGCACCAGGCCTTCGTTCATTTAACAATTTATCAATAAGCTCGTCGGAAACATGAAAGTCTTTAGAAGGATAGATTTTCTGAATGCCAAGTGAAAAAGCCCTATCCATATTCCTAGCCGACTCAGACTGTTTATCTTTGTCATATAACAACGCCTTTTCGGCGTTCGTCTTATGACGGCGTGAATGTTTTTCTCTACTCTTAAGCTGCTGTAAAGCTTCTTTTTTCCAATTCTGTAATACATTGAATGCTGCAGGTCTAGCCTTTTTCTTTAATAGAATGGATTCTAAATATTCAATACGAGGGATTTCAAAACTACTATTGATTGGCCACTGAAGTTAGGAAGCATGTCTAGTTTGTCTGTGCCAAATATCATTAAACACTATGCTGCCAATGCCATGCTTACAGTACATAGTACAAGCCGGCAACCCCTCCTGTGGTGCCGGACGGCTAAATTCCAAAGATTGTCTATCGCTGCGGAATAACGCCATGAAGCAGGCAGACAATTCCTCAGGCATATCCGAACACTGGTGTTACCTGGTCAATATTTGTATTTGCAGATACAATGCTCCAAAACATATTATCAGGATATTTAAGAATTGGGTCATGACTCACCTCATCAATCCTAAGGAGGTCCGATCGGATTACAAATTCTTTTCTAACAAGTTTTACCTCGTGTTTGGTGATTTCGGCAAATCTGCCCGCCTCGATAAGTGGACCCTCGTCAAGATGTCGACTCGGACCGCGAGCTCACCGTCCAGGGATCGGGTCGTGCAGCGCTGCTGAGGTGTCGTGTCTCTTTCAGAAAGGGGCCCCTTTTTTTATGTTACACCATCCGATCCCGGTCCGATAGCTTGCGTCAATCTTCAACGAGCTGGCATCAATCTTGAGGGTCCCTATTCTGGCGCCATCTGTGAAATCAAAAAGAAGATATCAAGGCTGAGTACCCCAAAAGGAAATACACCAAACGCGGGTTACAAAGAAAGATACAAAGATCTTTATTCTATACTGAACAGTTTCAAAGGACAAAACAACAGATAGCTATCGGCCCTCAGTACAGCACAGCGAACTCCAGCTCGATTCGGTGTGCTCATTGAGTGGGGCAGTACATTAGAATAGTCGTGCCTTTTATGCAGTCCAAAGCATGATGTTCAGCCCACCTACAAGTTAATACTAGTTAATACATCACGGATTTGGGTTCGTGCGAGTTCATGCATCTATACATTTAGGGTTTACCTTTAATACATTCATCAAGTCACAATGGCAACAGTATGTCTTAGGATTCCTTGTTAAGCCTTCTCATACATTTCTATACAATATAGTTAAACAAGTGTTCACATTTCAGTATTTGAATATATTGTGTTCAACATGTGATCGTGGATTAGCTTTGTTGGCACAGTTAATCCTCTACACACAGGTCAGCGAAGGACAAGGACTCAGTTCATGACCCTAACATGTGGCCTGCAGGCAAGGTACACATTAGTTTGTACACAGAGGTCAAGACGGCCATGTTACATTCAGAATGACACTGTCCATCATTTTAGAACACAGGGTGACTTTAGAGAGAGAATCTAAAATGGCAGATAGACCTAAAATGGCGGCTTACTCAGATCTAAGGTCAAGACCTTGCAACGCGGATTTTCTTTGTAAGTGGCTTGGCGTAGGCCAATATACATATATTCATACAGTATAGGAGACACGATATGATTTCCCGTTCGACAACACTGCTCTCTTTCAAGCTGCCATGCTCTACCTCTTCCTCCTCCCTTATGCCTGACTGCTATCCAGGCATGGTGCTCTGCTAATGATCTCTGCCTTAATGCCAGTAAGACAGAAATCCTTATTATTGGGACGCCTGCTCTTTGTTCCCCCCCCCCCCACTCCCTGGCCAGACACCTGGGGTCCCCTCCCTTCACTCACCTGTGAGGCTAAAAACCATGGGACCATATTTGACTCCTCTCTCTCTTTCTCTCCACACATCCCAAACCTTGCCAAGAAGTCCAACTTTCAGCTCCACCTTCTCAGGGACATTCTACCATTCCTCACCTTCACCCAGAAGCTCAACACCTCCAGAGCCCTTGTTCTCTCTAGGATAGACTACTGCAACAGCCTCTTCTTCAATCTGCTTCTTTCCTCCCTTCACCCCTTCAACTAATCCAGAATAGGACTGCAAGACTTATCCTTGCCCTCAAGCCCTGGGACCGCATCTCTCTAGCCCTAAAATCTCTCCACTGGCTCCGGTGACTACAAGGATAACATTTAAGACCTGTTGCATCATTCACAAGGCTGTCTGGGGCCTGGGACCTCTTTACATCCAAGCTTTCCCCTCCCTAAATACCTTCCGGCCAGAGTCCTTTGGTCCTCTGGCTCCAATCTCTGCAGGTCAAATGTTTCTCCAAGCAGACGGTGAGAGGTAGATCCCTTTCCTCGGCTGGCTCTTCCCTCTGGAATAGATTCTCTCCCCCCTCAGACTTGAGCCGGAACTTCTTAAGTTCCGGAAACTTCTCAAGACTTTGCTTTTCTCCTCTTCCTTCCCGCTCCCCCTCCCCTGCTAATGCTCCCTCAGCCACTGTAACTGGGACAGGGTCCCTTCAGAGTCTTCAGGGGCCAGACCTCCCCTAGCAGTCCCCCAGCATCCTTGCCAGCACTTGCCCTCGGACCCCCTTTCCGGGATTAGTCCACCTTGGTCCTCCCTGTCCAACGCACTCATCCTCCCTTCCCCCCTGGCATTTGCCACCTCGGCCCGCCCAACACTTGCCCGCCCCCCTTCCCTGGGGGCACCCCACTCCTGCACTTCTCCTTCTACCCCCTGACTCCTGCAACTTACCACCTTGTCAAGCACTTGCACAGTAGGATTGTCACAAGGCCAATATAACTGTTTTTTGTCCTACTTTTGAGATTCCCATGTCACCCCACCCCCGCCTCCTCGTCCCGCATCTTGTCTTGTGGCACCTGGAAACACTTGTGTATAGGTGCCATACAAATACATGTCCGTTAAATAAATACATCAATAAAGATGAGGAAAATAATTATTCTAAGGTATTCATGAAACAATTCAAAATGGAGTAGCCCTTTTGACGAGACATGAGCTGAGGAGTCCAGATAAGCACATGTTCTAAGGTGACCTCCCTGTCTCTGTGAATTGTATATTGAACATGGCTGGAATAAATGAAGCCAAGGCCCTCGACCTGGCTGAGGCTCGGCACCTTGGACTGCATCTGTAGCGCATTGTCTCTCCATTCTGAAGTCACAACCAATAAGAGCCGCTCTAGTTTGGTTAGAGAGAGAATGTGTAATACGCCTGCAGACATAGAACCTCAAAGCTGTCCGCACATGTTCTGCATCAACACACGAAGAACCCTGCATGCCATGAAGCCAGTCTGCATTCACTTACTCCATGTTTTCTGTATTTACTTATTTACAAATCCTTGGTTAAAATGCCAGGGATATAGAGGATAAAACATCAAATGTACCACTAGCAGGAAAGATAAGGGGAAAGTGTACGCATGAATCATCTTAGTGCGTGCACGGAAAATGCAGACAGTCTATCTTTACCACAGAAAAATAATCATACGACATGCATCGCCCCGCCATTGTGCTGTGGGTGACACGTGAAGCTATTACCTCATTTCATAATGATCACTCTAACCCTTGGTAGGTACATGAAGCGTTCTCATTGGCAGGAGTCAAGTCCTAAAAAAAGAAGTGGGGGGGACTTATTAACAAAAGCAATGGGATGTGAGGTCGCCAGAAATTAGCATATCAAGGTGAAATATGCACAATTCATTGAATTGGCTTTGCATAACCACCCGAATTGCACGGGACAAATGGCATTTGCCTTTCATAAAACCAACACACACACAAAACCAAGAGAGGATATTTTCTTCTAACCGTGTTTTTGAAAACGTGTAAAGGTGTGCATGCTTTAAACTCCAAGAACCAATACAAATGTTTCCCCTGGAACATGCGGTACCGAAATGAGACATATCACCTTTAGTTGGTCGTTGTTGTTCATCAGGTTATATAGTGCAGTGGGTTCGAGCCCGAGGCGAGGTTGGTGGTATTTCATAAATTCAATGAAGACACTCAATGTTTTTCGTTTTTTCTTGGGGGGGGGGACTGAGTGGGTGGACTATGTCCAGCCGAGTGCACCCCCGGACATGAGCCCTGCTCATTGGACAATCTGTGTGATATGCGAAATGGTTTACACGTAGATCGGTTAGCATGCCACGTGCCGAGCTTGCTGACATTGTGAGCAGACCCACAGTCAATTCCACACGACTGCCCAGGCCGATTTCTATTCTGTGAACAGGCCCATGGATATGTACCAGAAAAGAATCCCCTAAACTGGCGTGCCAAGTTATGAACTAGCTTTCCCTCTCTCTCTCACTATCTCTGCCTCTCATTCTCTATCCTGCTCTCTGTCTCCTGCTCTTTCTGGCCCGCCGCCTCTCTCAGCATCTCTCTGTCACTTGCTTTCTCTCTCTACACTCTCTTCCTCTTACCGTCTCTCTGTCTCTTTCTCACTCTATGCCCCTTGCTCTTTCTATGTGGGTGCAAGTCATATTGTGAGGTGCATCTTTGCTAGAGCCGTCCCAAGCTATTGCTCCCAGCTGTGCGACCCAAGAAAAAAACAGATATCTTGAGTGAGTGCGAGGGACGTGTTCTTTTGAAAAGAAGGAGATTATTTAATTGCAGTAATATTATAAACTGGTACTATTTAATAAAAATGTATAATGTTTATTTCTAACCATCACTTGCTGTATATATTTGAGTAATGATACATTATTTTCTGATAGGAGGCTATCATTGCAAGATGGACTGTCTGGTACATTCGTATTGTGCTCCTTCGAAATACGTTATGAGAAAAGTAAAGGAGACAAATAACACCAGTGGGGGCTCCTGCTTGCTTTGCATTAATTCAAAGAGAATTTTTGCAACAGAAGAAGGTTCACAGATCTTTATATTTGACAAATATATCTATGAGGGTTGTTGTATGCCTGAATCCCTAAGCTAATAATGCACACGATAGTCTCCATAAAGAATATGCATGTTTTCCGAGGAAAAGGGATCAAATATTCCCCTATATTAAATGATTACCTTGCAACTATACACGTGCACTTTAAATGAGATTTCGGTTTAATAATTTTCTAACTAGGGAACGTTGTAAAGATTGGTCTGCTTTTAAGGCTAAAGGTATGAATATACATTGTCGATTTTGTACTAACCCTGCAGAATTGGAAACCTTAAAACACTGGTTTACAAACTGTCCCTACTTTAGGCCTTTAAGGATAAAAGTATTTGGCTTTGACTATGCAAGTGAAAGCAAATTCTCATCAAATCGTTTTTGGGCAAGACTTATGTGGGGTGACAATAATGCACTTATAATAACCTCAACTCGATTTTCAATTGATATGAATTCACAATTATAGAATTGCAGATTAGCGAACATTTTCAAATGTTTTTATATATGTATTAATTGTCCGGAAATGTGCAATATTAATATTAAGTGTTTGAAACAATCAAGAATGCTGAAAATTGTCAAATGAATGTAATGAATTATTGATTGTTTCTTTTTAAGTCTGGAAGATTTTGGAAAGGTTTGAATAAACCAAATACAATGAAAATTATGTTTTTTTTTAAATGCACACTTGGCTCATTTCATTTTTCGCAAGACTTAACCCATCATTTAAGTTTTGGTAATATTGAAACTTATATACGGATTGGGACAGCCAGAGAATTTAGAAGTGAGAATGGAACGACTGTGACATGAGTCAGTCCATTGAAGTGCAAGGGCAGTACTGGGTAATGTTTCCTATACATTCACAGAAGTTTAGAGGCTATTAATGGCTGCACACATGCTCAGTCCCCAATGCACAGGCATCTTAGGAGACTTATATTGGCAGACCCGTTTTAGACAATGCAGTGGTAGAGGGAAATAATGACTGATTGAGGTCAACATTGCAATGTTTCTCCTTTGCCTTTCCTTGTTTTAAACAGAACATTCTGCCCTCATTGGGTGGAAGGCTTCTATAGCAATATTGCACCCTCTTTGGGTCATTACAAGGTGGTAACATCCCTTGATCCTCATGAAAGGACTTGGGTCAAGGCTCGCTAAGCAGAAACAAACATGGGGTGTAGAGGTGCACTCTTATTTATTTGCAAACTGTGGCTGTTCAATGGTTGAATAAAGTAACCCTTAAAGTTGTTACAATTTAGGTGCTCCTGTGTGAGTCTTGGCCAAGAGACCATACAATAGAACTAGAAAAGGTCCACCATTAAATTGGTGGGCAAACACAGGGCACACTTTTATCTGATGAACATCAGTAAATATTATATAAATGTTTAAAGAAAATATACTGTTTAATTTGATTTAAGTTGCTTTACTTCAAGACAACAATTTTTTCAAGATGGTTTGTATCACAGGTACAATTTCCAACAGATAAATAAATAACTTGTGCATTCCACAAGACAATGGTTTCAGCAATATGCAGTCATTATAGACAAACACATTTATAACATTGGTTTTTCCTTAATCACAACACATGAAATTACAGTTCTCACAAAACAGAGTGTACGACGCGTTTTCGGGACTAGCCCTTCTTCAGGTATAATTTTCAAGCTTTACTTTTCCTGTAAATTGAAATAAAGATAAAAATATAGAATTTATATTTAATTTAATTAAAGCGTGTCTATTTAGGTTTTATAAAAGATTGTGAAATAATCAAACGAAAACACAACTGACCTGTGTTCTTAAAGTGCCAATGGTAACTGAACCAAGATATATAGGATCAACTAGCTGGTGAAATCTTCTAGGTGTTAGACACTGATGCCTCATAGAGAAATGCAAAAGAATTTTTCAAAAACTAATCATGTGTTTTATGTGTACAGGAACCGCGAGTGGGACCAAGTCGCTCTACAAAAGCGCTGGGTCCCACTCCACGGTAATTTCATCTGTTTTTATAAAGCATCACAATATGCTCACCATGTTCACATATGCTGGTGGATTGAGAGTGGAGATTTTCATGTGGCACAGAGAATCCTTTACCGTTTTCATCTACATGATAACGATAGTATTGTCCACACTTGTCTTTAAAATATAATCCACCTCGCCGTTCTGTAAATAGTAACAGAAAGTGCGAATAGTAATAATCTCAAAACTCTTGGACTAGACTATTTAAGGATAACTGGCCGTGTAATTAGAACTATGTATGGTACTGCCGGCTTACTTGTTTTCCTTGAACGGACTGCTACTTGTTGTGCTCGTCTTTGTGCCGCAATCGTGATGTAGACGTTCCAGTGTCAACTCCAGCCTGGAGAAACAAGGTTTGCTGTTCGTTCCTGTCGGAGACTTTCTCATTAATTTCTTCGTCACGGATGAAGACGCGTGAGCGTTTTCACTTTCTACTAAAACGATGATGTTAACTGAGTGACCGCTAGGGACATTGGGTAATTTGAGTCTGGTCCAAAGTGTTTGCAAATGCAGAGCGCCATTTTGTAGTGTCTTGCCGCATCTCGAGTTTCGTTGTTTTGTATTGATTCAATTGTGGTGAGAGAAAGTTGTTAAACACGGGCGCACTGTATTCCAGATTGTGCATTTCTGTAACATGGTAATCCATATTTGTAAATTGTCAGGCATAGTAATTATGCCATTTGAAAGTGTATTATTTCAATTGGTTTACAGATGACAGCTCATATCCCAATCAACGTTCATACCTTTCGGGTACATCGATTCCAATTTGTCAATCCAATACAGTTCGCGTTGTAAAAGAGATTTTGCCAGATTACCGCCTCTCCTTGATACAATTACCTGTTCCAAGATAATAAATTTGATTTGGGCAATTGAATGGGACTCTTTCAAGAAGTGTTGTGCTACCGGTGAGCGTTCATTTTTAAGTCTGATGTTAGACTTATGCTCAGACCAATGGGTTTTTGCTTTTCTTGTTGTCATCCCTACATAAAATATTCCGCAGGGGCATTTGATGCCGTAAATGATATTTTTTGAATCGCATGTGGTTGCGTGCCGTAGCCGAATTTTGTGTCCTTTGTGGGGATGATTCAAGAATTCACCCTTTATCAAATTATTACAATTATTGCAATTGTTGCATGGTAAGGTCCATTTGAAATTCTGTTTAATTGTTCTTTTGGCTGAGAAATCCGCTTTAGTCAGATTGTCCTTTATGGATCTGCTTTTGCTATATGCGAACAGAGGTGGCGATGGAAACAGTTCTGCCAATGTTGGATCCAATGATAGAATTTTCCAATGTTTTTTCACGATGTTCTTGATTTTAGCACTCTGATTCGAATAAGTAGTTACAAAAACCAGACTTTCGGATTCCTTCTGTTGTTTAGGTTTGAGAGCCTCCTGTCTCTGTATCTGTCGAGCTCTGTTTGCACTTTCCTCTATTTTCGATGGATCATATCCTCTTTGTTCAAATTTGATAGCCAGATCATGGGACTTATTCCTGTAATCAGTTTCTTCTGAGATGATTCTGCAGTATCTTAGGAATTGACTTAATGGAATACTAGAGATTGTATTCCTTGGGTGGAAACTTCTCACGTGTAAGAGGCTGTTTCTGTCTGTTTCTTTTGAAAAAATCGTTGTGAGTAGATTCCCATTTTTTATGTAGACTCTTACGTCTAGGAAATCAATCAGTGTCCTGCTCAATTTGGAAGTGAATTTAATCCTTGGGGCCATTGTGGCCATAAATTGAAAGAATTCTTTTAGTTCTTCAACTGAGCCTTCCCAGATCCCAAATAGGTCGTCAATATATCTCATGAACATTCTCAGATGTTGATTCAATTTGTTATTATTCATCACATTCTTTTCCTCTAAATATGCCATGTAGGTGTTTGCATAGGTAGGTGCCATGGATGCCCCCATTGATGTGCCTGAGATCTGGACAAAATATCTTTTCTCAAACATAAAAAAGTTGTTGTTCAACACGATCTTCAATAGTTTCAGGACAAAAAGACAGTCTGCCGGGCATGTTTCTGACGTATTAAGTAATAGCCATTCCATAGCTTCAAGTCCTCCCTGATGTGTGATATTGGTGTAGAGGCTGGTTACATCCATAGTGAACAGAATATTGGTTGTTTCATTAAATTGAATGTTCTGTAGTTTAACTAGAAATTCATTAGTGTCTTTTATGAATGTTGGAAATGTTCGTGTTAGAGGCTGGACAACTCTGTCAATGTATTGAGCGAAAGGTTCAAGTAAGCTGTTGGTAGCGGCTATAATAGGTCTCCATGGTGGATCTAGGGGGTTCTTATGTATCTTTGGTAGAGTGTAGATAACTGGCATGAATGGATGGAGATTGGTGAGAAATTGTTTAGTTCGATGACTGATGTAATTTTCTGTTGCTGCTTCTTCCAATACTGTGTCAATAATATTGCGAACAGCTTCAGTAGGGTCTGTAAAGACTTCTAGGTATGTGTCCGAATCCCGTAATTGATTTTCAATTTCCATCTTGTATTTAGTTGTATCCATTATAACAAGGGCTCCGCCTTTATCAGCTGGCTTGATAGTTAATTCAGGATTGCTCCACAACCGGTCTGATACTTGTTGTTCTCTGTGTGAGAAGTTTGTGTGAGATTTCTTACGAAAGTTGATTTTGGATAGATCACTCAATACTTGTTTTTGGAATTAATCCAGAATGGTGTTTTGAATCGGAGGTATAAAGGTACTAGTTGGTCTCATCTCTATGTATTCTGACTCAGTTGTCTGTGTTTCTGCAATTGTATTAGATTCAAAGAAGACCTTAAGTTTCATTTGTCTTGCTAATTTGAAGAAACTCATTTTTTCTTTCAGCAAAGTGCTGTTGTATTGCGGTACAAATGACAAGCCTTTCTGTAATGTCTGTTTCTCAAAATTAGTCAAGATATGGTTTGAGATATTAATCACTAAATCTTGCTTGGACGCAATGTCTCTTTCCTTGGTAAGTTTTTCTTTTGGCTTCTTCGAGTCGGGCCCGTTCTAAAAAAGACGTCGGGGTAGGTAAAGTTGTGATTATGTACTTGCAACCTGTGAGTCAACTATAAGATTCAATGCTGGTTCAGAAACTCTAGTGTCTGCTTCTCCACTTGAGGCGTCTGAAGATGTATTTTCAGGATTTTGAGGCCTTTTGTTTCTTGGATATGTAGGACCGCCCATTTTGGACTGGTCTATTTGGTGGTAATATTCCTTACAACTGTAAACGATGTCTAATTTATAATCAAGAGTGTCTCGCCTAAATTTGCGAATTTTCTTCGATTCTAATTCGCTTTTGTAAGAATCTAATTTGGAGTGTGTTTCTTACAATAGTAAATTTAATTCTTCCTTTGTAATGAAAGTTAGCAACTGAGTTTTAATACTTTCTAATTCTCCATCTATCGATTTAAGAGATTTCAAAACTTCTTCGATTGTAAGAATAATTAAGACCAGTGAACATTTATTCAGAATCATTCTCCATCTTTTAACGAACTCCCGGCTGTCTTTACAGAGCGTTGTTAAGTTGCGCTTCTAAAAACTTATGAAATTCTGTGAAAAAACGTTGTTAAAGGGACGTTATGGTTCCAAGTAAAACTGAAAAACCCCTGAAATTCGCCAGTTATGGTAAGCTAAGCAACCATAACTCGCGCCACCACCGTGCACTGCTAAGACTAACACCCACGACATCAAAGATGACATCACAAATGTCATTGATGACATCAATGATGACATCACATTTCTGTCTCCCTCTTTTTTCCTTTACTGACATATCTAGGCCACATGGTTTTCTTCAGTAACAGTCAGGAACAAAAAATTGTAAACGTACTATATTTGTAGACTTATCCTTCAAGTATGTTCTTACAGTAATTCCCTTGCTGTCCAGTCATATCATATGAAATATATACATAGGGGAAGACAAAAGTTTGAAAGACAGCAATCCTTTCTGTGCATGAAGATAATCAGTAGAGTTATCAGCACTTTCTGATAGTTCTGTTGTTTTTTTATTACTGTACTTTCCCTGTATATGCTCATATTTGTATACATTGTACTCACACTACTTTCCTTAGAGTCCAGTCACATCATGTGATACATATACATAGGGTAAATAGCAGCTTTGAAACAGAGCAATCATTTATTTGCATAACGATAATCAGTTAGGTTATGAATTTTTTCTGCTACTACTTCTGCTTTTTTGCTTACTTCACATTACCTGTATATACCCATATTTGTATGTGTTCTTGTCTCTTTGTGTATTGTCTGTAATAATGCAATTATGTAATACGTGGGTTTTATTAGCTACTTATTACATATTTCACAGTACGCAAAACTCTAATAAGAAAGCAGTTATCATTTCATTATTCAACATATCAACATTATGAATATTGTACCCTCATGATGTATGCTGCACACAATGCCTATGTTTCTGCATGAGTAGCTTAGTATACTGGATAGAACTTCATAATAGAATGCTATTTATATCAATGCATTGCTTAATGCACTAATTAACTCATGATATTTATTCCAATGATCCTTGACACTTTTTTCTCAACATTATAATAAGAATCCCTTGTACAGACATTTCATGAAAAGTAAATGCACATGTGATGTCATCAATGACATTTGTGATGTCATCTTTGATGTCGTGGGTGTTAGTCTTAGCAGTGCACGGTGGTGGTGCGAGTTATGGTTGCTTAGCTTAACATAACTGGCAGATTTCTGGGGTTTTTCGGTTTTACTTGGAACCATAACGTCCCTTTACCAAAGTTTTTTCACTGAATTTCATAGGTTTTTAGTAGCGCAACTTAACCATAATGTCCCTTTAACAAAGTTTTTTTACTGAATAGATAGATAGATAGATAGATAGATAGATAGATAGATAGATAGATATATAGATAGATAACCAAGAGTTACACCTATGAGAACAAGAACTTCATACGAGATACAAGATGATCATTGGACAACAGCAGCTTATATGTATACAAATAAGACAAAAATTGGTATTATTAAGAGCAGCAGACAGTGGAACGTCTACATCAGGAAAGAGGTTTAAGATGCACTCAGTGAAGATTAGCACTCTATTCTTTATGTCCATTGTAAAGCCTCATGCCCTGAAGAATCTCAATCTGTGTGAAAAATGCGCACGTGAAGGGAGTTGTTCTGTGTCTTGGTCATTGTTTTAAGTTTTGTATGCATCAGATAGATATTACTATAGTCAATAGACCTAATGTAATAACATGTTTTTACAAGTTTAGTGTGAATCCATGAAAATTATAAGTTTCTTTTTCGCAGCTCAGTATGTGTTTCAATGAATACGCATATTAAATTACCAGATTTTTCAATTGGTGAAAGCACAAACATCTAGACCCTGGTAAATGTCTTCTGGCCCTAAAATTAGTCCATAATTATGTTATGCGTTACATTTTGAGATTCTTCTCTCTTTCTCTCTTTTTAACTGTGGTATGGGTGATGGCCCCATTCGTTTGGAATTATGGCATTTTCATGTCTTGTAAACTTTGTAAATTCATTTCAATGAGGATTGCTTGGTTCATTGGCAATCACCTCACATCCGGCATACTCATGTACTTTTTCCCTAAACATTGACTCTATAGAAACATAATTCAAAGACAGATTTATCAACCAGAAACGTCTACTTCTAACACTTATGAGGTCATGCTAGACATAAAGCAAGTGAACGAGCCAGTGCAGCTTCATCTACACCACACTCAATGACATCATCAAAGCGCCAAAGGCAATCCCTGCTGTGACTTTGCTAATTAATGCCTGCAGAGCATAAGTGTTAAAAATGTAGACACATGAAAAAGGACTTATATAGTTTTATCCAGGAATTAATCCCATATTCCCTTTTCATTACAAAAGATTTGTCTGGCTCATTACTGTTGAAGCCAAATTCTGAAACCACTTCTGATAATTATTTTGCTTAACATATTAATATTTACTCTGGGATGACAGCTGGGTATTTGAATAACTTACAAAATAATTATATCTTCCCATACCCCTTTCGTAAAAATACTTGAAGGAATTGTAAGGAAGCGGTACCAACATATTTCACTCAAAATGTACATCCATATTATTAATTGGTAATCAGGAAGAGCTAAATGTTTCTTGTGTTGTTATTGTGATATTGAAAGTGGGTACAGGAATATATATATATATATATATATATATATATATATATATATATATATATATTTATATATTTATATATATATATATCCAATAAAAATGGGAATGTACAAATATCAATAAACAATACATGACTAACCAATTTCATCCAAATCATAAGCATGACTCAAAGAAATTCAGATATTGGGCCTCATTACAAGTATGCCGGTCCGGAAATCGCATTGCCGGTAGATCTGTACTGGCACCTATTTCCGGACCGGCATAGTCCGTGTTGCGATGCCAGTAACACTGGCACCGCAAGAGACCCACTGCATCTGGCAACACGTTGCTGAAATCTGCAGAGGGACCTAGCAGCTGTGCCTGAGATACCGGCATGGCCTAAGTAAGTGCGCATTCTGGGCTGCACAGACACTCAATTACCGGCATGGACATGCTGGTAGCAATGTGAAAATGGTGCCGGAAACACTGGCATCGCGGACCAGGTGTTAAGTAGATTCAGGAGTGTAGAAACATGCCACCAGTGGCCAAAATCAGCACAGGTGGTCGCAATGAGCAGTGCTACAGCACAAAAGGACCACTCCCACACCCCACACCCCTTACAACAAAATCATGCTAGTAGTAGCCGCAGCAGTACAGGAGTACAGGAGCTGGAGGCCATGCCTGCAGGCCTACAACTTGAAGAGGCAGGGAGGCAGAGGATGCAGCGGAGGCACTTGAGGAGAAGGAGGGCCATCATGGCCCAGCAAAACCCCAATGTTCAGCAGGTTGCAGCCCGCAGGCAGCCACCAATTCCATGCTTAAGGGCCACACCTTTCAACCTGAACCAAAACCAGATCCAAACCCTGTACTGGCTAGACACCATCACAATAGTGGACCTAATCCATGATGACCTGGTCAACCTCATAAATATCCGTACAGCCATCCCACCCTCCTTGCTCAAAGTAGTGTCTGTGCTACACTTCCTAGCAACAGGTACATATCAGCACACTGTGGGTGAGCTGCATGGGATATCGCAACCCTGTTTTTCACGTGTCCTGTTCCAGGTCATTGATGCACTCCTGCATCACATTAGAGACCACATCAGCCGACCTCAGACGGCTGAGCAGGTGAATGGCACAAAAATAGCATTCCATGACTTGGAAGGCATGCCAAACGTCATCAGTGCTTTGGACGGCACACATGTGGAGCTGGTGGCCAGGCAGGCAGTGGAGTCAGTGTACCGCAACAGAAAACCTTATCATTCACTGAACGTGCAGATGGTGTGTGATGCCCACCACCTCATCCCCCATTGGCTGCACAAGATTTCCCTGTTCAACCCACGACTCCATGGTGCGGCGCAAGTCCACACTGCCTCGAACATGGCACGTAATGGCGGACAGCGTACCTGGCTGCTGGGTGAGTCTAACTATAAGGGCATGCGCACTGTTGAAATGGGGGGCAGAAAACACAATTGCTTACCTGGCTGCTGGGTGAGTCTAACTACAAGGGCACATGCACTGTTGTATTATGGGGATGTATGGCACCCATCACCAGTGGCTGTGCACACAATGTATGCATCAATCCATTAGTTCTCCTACTTCTATGCGGTCATACAATTACAAAACCACCATGAAAGCTCACATAGGCCGGATAGGGTGGTTAAAGGGGAAGGTAGACCATGAATAAGAGCAAGGATCATTCATTGCGACACTAGTACAAGTGAAGATACAAAAGTTAATGGAAGATGAACCTATGAGTGCATTAAACATGCTAGTGTACAGGTGTTACTCAAGGTGCAACACAGTAATGGCATGCCTGAGTGTAAGGCCTCGACAGCCGTGTCTCAATTTAGGAAAATGGTCCATTGCATTCATAACAACATCAATTCTGCACAGCAATAAACAAAATAACTACATGTACCAGAATGCCCCAAATCAAAGTGACAAAAGGAAGCACATACACGGTCAATCAAACACACAACACCAGATGCACAGACTACTTATGCTCCCACCCACAGAACACCATTTGCCTGCACACCAATTGGCCAGGTCCCCTTGCCTGTTCGAGCAGCATACTCACACATGCATATCATTTGAAATCTTAATGTTTTATAGTGTGTATGTCAGGTTTTGTTTCATGGACATATTGGTATTACTACATTGTAACACAATAATGACACATTCACCACTTCCATTTGTGTTTGTTGTACTAAAAGGGTCGGAGGTCATGTTGTCTGTGAATGGGACATGTGAAGGCCACTGCACATCGCATACCCAACACACATTCTCACAATGCACATTTCTGGTACCGGAAATAGGACATATGCTACCTAAACTTCATTATGCATGTGCATGTTTGTCTTCTCAAATGAAGACTATACAGCCTGTGCCAACATGATATGAGTTTAAGTATGACATTGTGCACTTTCTGTTGCTCCGGTGCAGGTGATGCTGGTTATCCTCTGATGCCAAGGTTGATGACCCCTATCAGGCAACCACACAACATCCACAAGAATGCATACAACTGTGCCCATGTACGTACTCAGTGCACCATTGAACAGACATTTGGCTTGGTAAAGGCGAGGTTCCGGTGCCTGAGTAGATCGGGTGAAGCACTAATGTACAGCCCTGAAAAGGTGGGAAAGATAATGCTTGCCTGTGCCATGTTGCACAACATGTGTATTAGGCGCAACGTCCCACTGCCCCCCGACATGGACATGCACCCACCAGAAAATAAGGATGACAGTGATGATGAGCTGGCAATTGCACAGCGCCATGATGGCATGGATGGAGGTGTCACACAAGATGAACTTATACACCACTACTTCTAATCACCTGTCACACACGCAACACAGGCCAGCTAGCGCACTGGGCACTGGACATAAATAAAATCACTCCACTGAAAAATCAATCTCTAGTCAGGTTTTTTTGCAAAAACCAACTATAATGTGTGATATGAAAATATATACAAATATATATACAAATGTGAAATGTCTTAACTACCAATAGTATACACAGCAACTATCCCTCCCCACTCCACCTCCCAACTATACCTCCCCACCGCCCCTCCCCAACTGTCTCTATCCAACTCCTGTCATGTTATGCAATGTACATTAGCACGATTCACAGACAGGGCACGTATGCGTCCATGACCTATTTGTGTCCCCTTTTGGCTCCGGTGTGCGGCTGTATGCCGAGCGTGACAGCCGCATGGAACGCCACCCTGGGAAGCTCTGCACAGAACTTCCAAGTGTCGTGCTGGTTAATGGTGCGGGGGGTAGTGACATGGGCCCTCGGTCTAGGAAAGCCTGGAGCAACATGGCCATTGTTTCGGCGATGGAGGACCTCACACCGTTCCCCTCCCTTACCCTCTGTGACATCTGGACAATGGCAGGTGTGCAGCGACCAAGTGCACGTGCATTACGTCTTCCACTTGCCTGCACGCTCCCACGCATGAGCTGGGCCTCCTGAAGGTTCTGCTGCACCAGGGATGTGAGTGCATACTGCCATTGCTGCATCCTGGTGAGGCAGCCTTCAATATCCCTCACACTAGAAAAAGGGGGATTTTGGAGCTAATTGGGCCCATGGCGCTGACGAGCAGGGGCTCCTCAATGCTCTAGTCTGTTGTGTCCCCAGTTTTCAGACCACCCTCATCCGCTCTGTCATCTCCAAAGCATGCATGTGCACAGCGTTGTGGCAGTGGTGTTGGTGGCGGCATTGCTGCGTCTGGGGCTGCCGGGGTGGGTACAGCTGGAGGGGCCTGCAATGGTGCTGCTGGATGGGCCAAGGGGCCTGCAGTGGCACTGCTGGAGGGACCACTGGGGTTGTGGTTGCACTGCTGGAAGGACCACTGGGGCCTGCAGTGGCACTGCTGGAGGGACCATGGGGGCCTGTGGTGGCACTGCTGGAGGGACCATGGGGGCCTGCGGTGGCACTGCTGGAGGGACAATGGGGGCCTGTGATTGCTGGACTGATGCAGCTGGGGTTGCAGTTGCAGGTCTGCCTGTTGAGGCTGTGAAGTTCTGGGTTGAGGTGGTGGCGGTCCTTGGGCGTCGACGCCTGGTGCCCCTTGATGTGCTGGGATGGGCATCCTCATTGCCAGATGATGTGCCTGAGGGAGTCAGAAAGGGAGGGTGTCAGTGATGAATGTGCTGTGTCAGGGACATGGCAGGGGACATGTCATGGTGCACACATGCTTGTGTAATGGATACTGTGTGGCTGGATGTGTGATGTACCTATGTGGTGTGCCAGAGACACTGTTGTGGTGTAGTGTAGATTTCTGGGTAGAGTGTTAGGGGTGTGGCAGTCATGCTGTGTGATGTTGTGTTGGGGAGGATTGTGCCATGAATGGGGTCCCCATGTGCCTGCTGTTTGTATCACTTACAGGGAACAGTGGAAATGTGTGCTCATGGGTCGGACTGGGTGGGACGAGGGAGTCACGTGTTTCGATGTTGTGTGACGCTGGTCTTTTGTTGGTGGTGTAGGAGCGTGGCACAGACGTGACTTTTTGCATGGGCTAGCATGGCAGGAACACACCAATTCTGCTGTGGCAGGGGGATGTGTGTCTCAGTTCCAGCAGGAACATGTTATGTTGGTGATACAGGGTGTCTGTTCTATGGTCTAAGTGTGATTGAGGAATGAGTGAGGTTTGGGGTGAAGGTGTATGTCATTATGTGCAACCAGGTTGCAGGTGTGGGGGGGTGGCAGGCCTGTATTGGTGTTGTGCACAATACACATGTTTTGCAGCTGTAGTGTGTGCAGGGTGGACAGGGAGGTTGATGTGACATTGGGGTTACGTATACTCACCGGCCTCCTCAGATGTCATGGCTCCAGCCTCCGCAGCACCAACACCTTCTATGGACTTGATGTGCAGAACACTGCTGCAGTCTCCTCCCAGGTCTGCTGGTGGATGATGGATATGCACCCGCCACCTGTGGCCATATCCTGTCTGTGCTGGGCTGACAGGAGGTTCTGCACCCTCAAGCGCAGGTCATTCCACCTTTTGTGTCAGTCATGCACAGTGCGGGGGTATTGCCAACTGCTCTTACTTTTTGGACAACATCCTCCCAGATGGTCTTCTTTTCGAGCAGTGCCTGCCTGCATTGGTCAGTGGAGAACAGTTGGTCTGCATGTTGGACAATGGTGTCCGCCAACATGCTTAGCTCCGCCTCAGTGAAGCGTGTATTGCGCTTCCGGGTTGGACTGACTCTTGATGTCATCTTGCTTTTTCAAAATCTGTGCTCAGGATTTAAGTGTGTGTCCTGTGTTCTCAGGAGGTTAGCTCACGGGCAACGTGCTTGCCTTGGAAGAAAGACAACACTCAGCAACACAGGTTTGATCCCTGGGTCTGCTCTTAGAAATCTCTGGGTATTAAGCGCGTTATAAATATGATATCAGGATTGCAATGGATTGGGTTTTTTTTTTTGAAAATCAATTTTATTAAGTTTCATTTGTGCATTACGAAATTACATTGCATTTGCTGATGTGAGTAAACAAGAAAAAATCATTCGCAACACACCCCTTCTCCCTCCCTCCCTTTTCCTCCCTCCACCCCCCTTCAGTTCAAATGTTCATAAGTTGCTTAATTGCTTGCTTAACAGGCTCTTTGAAAAAACAGAAGTGTCAATGCACTGTGCGCTTGGCACGTCGAAGTCATGTGGACCAACTGGGTAAAGTTCACAATCGGGTCCGCGGGCCATGGCCCCGTGTCCTTGGGGGGGGGGTCCCTCGGCACCACTACTAAGCATTAGACCGCTCGGCCGTATTTGTCAAAAAAGGGGAGCCAGATTTCCTCGATGCTGGATTTGGACTCGTCAAGCAGGTGTGTGAGGAACTCCATGTCGTTGATGGCCCGTACCTTGGTTACCCAGGTTTTTTCCCCTGGCATTTCCGGATGTTTCCATTTCTGTGCCAGGCAACATCTGGCTGCTACCAGCATTACCTGAAGCATATGGTCTTGAGTGCCCTCTTGGCCTTCCCCAATGTCAATTCCGAAGAGGAGGAGCCAAGGGCAGGAAGATCGCTCAACCTCATCCACCCCCTTGATCCAGGCCCGTACCTTGTCCCTATAATTTTGGACCACTGGGCATCCCCACCACATGTGAATATAGTCTCCTCTTTCTGTCCTGCATTTCCAGCAGTGTGGGTCATATCCTGGCCTCATCCTAGCTATCCTCTGCGGTGTAGTATCTTGAGGGCCTGATGGCGATACTGGAGGGAGGCCGTGGATCGATTAGCCCGTCTACACATCTCCGTCCATCTTTCGTCATCGATTTCCTCACCTAAGTCCCTACCCCATTGTGTGCGTGCTGGCGGCGGGTTTCTGGGGACAGAGAACAGAAAGAGCTTATAGAGGCGGGATATTATCCCCTTGGAGCCCCTCTCGGTTAGGAGAAGCTTTTCAAAGTCTGTGAGATCCCTCCTGAGGGTGTCGCCCCAAGATGGCTCAGTGAGGACCCCTTTGAGCTGAAGATAACGGAAAGGGGAAAGTGTGCCTATTCCCAGGGCCTCCTCAAGGTCACTCAGGGGTAGGAAAGAGCCCCCCACCCACATATGGCCAGTCCTGCTAAGGCCTGCCTCGAACCATGTCTGGTATGCTGCTGGTTCTTCTATTTTGGCCAGGAAAGGAGGGGCCCAAATGCAGCTTAAGGGGGAGGGCCATGTTGTGAGCCATCTGTAGTAGCCTCCCTCTCTCCATAAGGACCACAGTACTTTCAGAATCGGATGGTTCAAGACGGTTGTGGGGATCTTATTCCTTGGGACCCAGAGCCATTCCTCTATTGTGACAGGTGCAAGGGGCCTATTATCCATGGCTACCCACTGTTTTTTCGTTTCCGGTGAGAAGTGATCAACCAGAATCCTCAACTGGGATGCCCTGTAGTATGTCCCCAGGTCGGGGTAACCCACCCCCCCCGTCCTCCTTAGCCCTAGTCAATACCTCGTACGAGATTCTGTGTTTTTTACCCAACCAGAGGAAATTAAGAAGGACTCGTTTTGTTTCTTCAAAGAAAGCCCTAGGGACCCGCACCGGGAGCATCTGGAAGAGAAACAGGAATTTTGGGAGAAGCACCATTTTTATGAGATTGAGGCGTGCCATCCACGAGAGACCCGCTCCCGCCCACCTTTCTATGTCTCTCCTGATTGCTGACCAGAGGGGGGGGAAGTTGGCCGTGTACAGGTCTTCAAGGTCGCGCGTGATATGGACTCCTAGATACCGGAACCCCTCCTCACTCCATTTAAAGGGGAGTCCCTCCACAAAGGCCATCTCCGGGTCCGATAGATTCCCCCCTATGAATGCCACCGATTTGTCCAGGTTGACTTTATACCCCGATAGCTCTCCATATCGTGTGAGGCCCTGTAGCAACCGGGGGATTGTTTGGGTCGGTCTGGTGACATAAAGCAGGGCGTCATCTGCGAAGAGGCAAATTGGATTGGGTTTTAGTAATGGCAGCCGATTGATTTCCTGTTCTGGCGATCACTGTATTTCCAGTCATGGTAATTGTGTCACCGTTGTTACCCGTGCCGGTGGCACCGGGAGCGTGATGTCGGATTCGGAGTTACTGGCACCGAGGGTGCCGGTGTTGGCCTTTGGAGCAGGGGTTTGATGGAATTACCGGCATGCCGGTGCCACCGTATCAGGCATGCCAGAATGCGCGTGCACACCAACACGGAATCAACTGGTGTTTCCGGTAGCTGGGGTTCACAGACACAGTGCCATCGGCATGCCAGTAATTAGGTTTTCTTACTGGCAAACTCGTATTGAGGCCAATTGTCTTTCGTCTAGATAAAAGCATTCTTCTGTCAAAGGGAAAGACCAGACAAAGGATATTGACAAGAGAAATATTACCTAGATCCCATAGGATGTTAGCATCCATCATTTAGCTGCAAAGCAGTAAGCAAACTAACACTGTGATGGTGCATGACAAGAAGGCTATTAAAAACATTAAAATTGGTGGGTGGTAAGCATTCAGACATTTCATATATACAAAAAGAAAGTCAGTAAACCTTGTACCCACAATTTCTGTTACAATCACTGTAAGCACTATGCTACATTGAAGGACAGCAATAGAAGGCTCTGTGAACCCGAGAGCTTTGGTGATGTATGTTATGAGGTTAACTAACAAGCTGTACTTGCAAAGGGCATGTCACGCTCCCTGGGGTGGCATCTGTACTCACAGATCCTTCAGTTCACACAGGAACACCAAAGGCTGTAAGAATTAAAGGAGAAGAGCTTGATAAAATACAGTTCAAAGAACAAGTAGTGTTCAACAGGTCTGTGAGGAAACTGAGGCATCTACGATGACTAAATGTTTAAAGTAAATTAGCACCTCCCTGCCTCTTCTCTCATGTTTTCTCTTCTTTATACCTATTTCTCCATCTCGGGGTGCAGTGAAGCTGATCTGGGACAACATTTTTTAACCATTTGGTTATTATACCAATCGATGGAAATCTGCTCTATGACTATTTGTTAAGTGCACGACAATCTTGCAATGGTGGTGTTTCCTGCTCTTCTAATAATAATAATAATAATAATAATAATAATAATAATAATAATAATAATAATAATAATAATAATAATAATAATAATTTGTTCATGATTAACTATTTTATTCTACAGGAGTAATAGTAGTTCAATATTACTAGATTCTTTTGTGTAATTTCCCCATCTAAAATAAGAGGTAATATGCATTTATGTATATATAATATGGAAAAAATAATAAAATGCACAAGATTAAAAAAGTAATTCCCACACATGTTTTTGGAAGGGGACTTTGTGTACTTGACACAAAGCCCAAGCCACAGAAACAAGACAAAACAAAAACTGTGATGGCACCACCGAATGAGATGTTACTGCATCCATAATCGAGGCACCGTTAGCTTGCTGGCCATTGGTGCAGAGAAGACATTTGACCGGGAGTGCTGGGTATTTCTTAGGGTCACTTTGTCATCAGCAGCATTTAGTGGTTGTTTTTGATATCTTTAGGCACTGTATTTCTGTCCTTAGACATAAGAAAATCCAGGGGCAAAATATGCAAAAGGTATGGTGCTTTCAGGTGCAGTTACAGCATAATCTACAGCTATACAATGACAATACTCCATACCCCAGGACGTCATATTATGAGAAATAATAGATCCAGGATTGTGGTTGCTTTTTAGGGTCTTTCAGGTTACAAGGCTCATAAGGCTAACTCTGAGCTTATGTGATGCATTATGTTTGCCCATGTCTGTTTTCTCCAAAATATGTGCATGTGTTATTTTAGGAATCAGCTTGTACAGGATTCGGCTAGTCTAATGAGGAAGAACTTTGATGGGCTTTTTCAATATAGCAAGGGATGCATAACCCATTAGTCCAACCTCTGTATGTGAGTATTTGGCAGGCTACATGTCCTGTAAAGGGCCTTTTTTTATTGGGGTGGTCAAGAATGGGCCCCATAATTACAAACGATTCCTGTTGCATGCACCATATTGAGGACTGGGGGTGGAGGCGAGCTGGGCACCAGGTTGCAATTTCGTAGGTATGAAAGTGCTAAAAATGGATACATATTAGCTTGCACACGTGCAGACAAATATAAAAACATACATACACACTAATGTAAATGTATGGGGAGTTCATGAATCTCAATATTGTTGCCTTTTCACAATTAATCAAAATGTGGTACTTGAGGCTCGTTTGGAAAATGCACTTTTGACTTTTTAAACTGACTTTGTCAGATTTTCAGACAGCAGAGGACAGCTGAATGAGCAACTTCACAACCTTTGTAGTCAGCAGCTGCAGAAATAGCCCTGAGTTTCCATGGTCTGGTAAGTCACATAGATAGTAGATGTAATCTTCTGCTGCCTGAGAGTGTGACAGAAGGAGTTTCATTATTTATTTTGGTCAGTGGTAATACGCAGGGTAAGCTAGTGCTTAAAGCTATATAGGAGTTTCAATTGTGCAAGGAAGTGGGAGTTTTGTAGATTGGAAAGTTTCAATGGAACGGGGAAAGGAAATAGTATCACGAACAAAGGGAACTCATTCACCCAGCATCCTCATATCACAGCGAATGTAAATGCAAGCCATGTACAAGTTTCGGTTTAAATGGCTTAGGCCAGTTACTGCTAGTTTCAAATTATGTTTTCAATACCAATGTTTAACCATGTGTTAATATCATGTCCTACTAGGGACAAATCATACGAAGAGGTGTGTTATGAATATACTCTGAAGATAATTATTTAGATAAAGTTGGCCAATGAAAACATAGGAATTGGGATTTCTTTGAAGAGGGATTTGTCTTATCATGTTTGGGGGGGTGGATTGCAATAAAGTATTTGGGAGTGTTTTAACTGTTACAAAATTGTATAAAAGATGTGAACTGATGTGGTTTGTTGAGACTTGGGTTAGTTTGGTCATGCAAAGCCATCTAATTGCTACCCAGAACATTGTACAATAAACTTGCCTTATGTACAACCGTGTGCTCACTTCTTAAGTCGTAGGCCTGTTGGGTTAAGGTGATTAAAGGCCCATCTGCACATTTGGCAAGCCAGGGTAGGAGCCCAGCCATTCTAAGACATTGAGGGTCTCCTGTTCACACCTCTCAGCTGTGGCACCTCACGACAGGGACCAGTCTTCCATGCGTGGTGAAAAAGAGGTCTGCGGATGCCATATTGTTTAAAGGTTTGTTTGCTCCCCAGAGACGTGGTGCTATGGCCTAGCTGTGCAGGATGATTTGACGAAGCACCTCATCAGAGTGCCCCAGGTTCATGGGAGTGCATGTTTATGGTGTAAAGCAAAGGAGAAATAGGGGTACAAAAATGGGTTGTTTCTTTGAATTAAGTTTTTTTTGGTAAGGGTAGACTTAAAGTGTGGGAGTGAAATTAGTTTAGGTTGCAGGGATTGGAAAAGTGTATGTTTTTGATAGAGTGGTTGAACTGTTCTGTGTTGTAAGTCCTCTGTATATATATTTCTTTACTTAGTTTGTTATTTTAGAGGTGTGAGGGGGTACCTTACCCCGCATGCCCAGTGTGAGGCTTGTCCTGATACCCTTTAGTTTGCTTCTCTGGTTGGCTGGAACCCCCACCTGAAGGTAGGGTGGTATCTTAGGGTAGGTCCAACCGTAGATACCTTTCTGAAGTAGGCCTTGATATTCTTTTCTATTTGTCTTGTGGGCGGAGCCCCTCACCTCGATTTTCTTGGTTAATCGAAGTAGTGAAGGGAAACTTCCTGTAGTCAGGCAAAGAGGGTTTTGCAGTAGAGAAAATCATACTAGTGATGAAGAGAGCGAGAGCAGCAGTGTTGTAGTGGAAAGCATTACACCCCTCCTATGCTCGAGTGGTGGGGCTATCTCGGCGATATTGGCCGGCATAGTGTTTTTCTTTTAATAAAGATGCTGTCTTCTGTGTATGAGCGGTAGAATTGAAGCAAAATAGTCAAGTGAGGTAATAGTGGTATAGACAAGTACGGTGAATGAGTGTGAAATACGACTAAGGAATTGGGTACAGGTAAAAAGAGAGTTCTTATGTGACATTTCTTGTGCTGCAGGTTTGGCTCTGTATCAGATTTTCTTCTGTGAAACTATTTTCTCATAACTTGGGTTGGAGTATGAAGACTCCATTGAATCATTTGTGCCATGTGTTGCCCGGTTATATGGTGAACATTTTAAAATATCATAGAAAATGGTTGTGGGAGAGTAAGGGGAAAATTATACATTATTGGCCTCTTGGGGGAACCTATGATACAGGGATATTGGAGAACATGCATACCTTTTTAACTATAAGGCACAAGGGCTCGAATTTAGAGAAGCGATTAAACATCTTTGAATTATGGAGAATTTATGAAAAAGGCGAGAGGGGCCATAATGTTGAAATTGTGGGGGGAGGGTTGCAAAAAGGAGAGTGCAGGAATTTCTTCTGCACCAAGCCCATATGGATGCTATCCTTTATCGCCCACAGAGGGGTACTCCGAGTTCATACCATCATTTTCCCCAGCAGCTACTCCATTGGTTTGAAAGACGGACACAGGTAACGCCTCCATCAGTTATGATTTCTAAAAACTGGGCTTTTGAGGAAAATGGCAGGATAACTCCTTCAATGGTTAGGCCTACAGAGTGGTTGAATATGAGTGCGTGCAGGGGGTAACTCCACCGACTATTAGGTTAGCAGATAGATTAAGGGTGGAGTAGCGAGAAAGGGTGAGGCTGGTTGTCAGAAGAGAGGAGTAAGGACTGCAAATGAGAGAGAATGAAGAGGTTAGGGCTCTTCCTGCTAGGACAGACGGTAGGCTGAGAAGAGTGGTAGATACGCACAAACAGGAACAAATTAAGGAAGTGCTAAGGCAAGTGGAGAAAGAGGTAGTGCTGCTACAGTGGCAAAGAGAAGAACAGGAGCTCTGGAAAAAGAGAGAATGTGTTCTCTCACCCACAGATTTGCTTTTGAGACAGGATGTGACAGGGAAGGTAGTAATGCCTGTATAGCTGCTTCTTTTGGCTCTGGAGCAACTGAATTACCTGTTGCATACTTCTCGACGACAAATCGCAGCTGGGCATCAGGAGGACTGGTTTATCCCTAACTTACAAGAACAGGTAAGTATATCCATAGGGAACTATGTAGTGTGCAAGGAGTTCAATCCCAGAAATACAATGAGGTCAGTGACAGGGGTCTTACCCAGGCCCTCTGGTCTAGTCAAGGAGCTCCACATCAATTTTGTGCACATGATAACAAGGTCCAGTAACTTCCTATATCTAATTGTTGTGGCTTGTCCATTCTCCCGGTGGCTTGAGGTTGGTCCCTGCGTACGTTCTGATGCTAAATAGACAGCGAGAATTCTGGTGAGAGAGGTATTTCCAAGATGGGGAATTGTCAAGGTGATAAGATCTGACAATGGAGCCACTTCTTTAATGCCTTGTTTGTAGAAATCACTTAGCTGCTAGGAATAAAGCATTGGTTGAGCTCAGTGTACCACCGGCAGGCCAGCAGGATTGTGGAGAGGCACAATGGGTACTTAAGGCCTGAATAGAGAAAATATGCACAGAATTGAATACATTGTGCTATGTTTGCCTCCCACTGGCTTTATTTTATCTAAGACACCAGTCAGGGAGGAACCACCACTTGAGCCATCATGAAATTATGATGCAGCATAGGCTACATACACCTCTCTCACCTACATGTATGACATTAGATACACACAAGACCACAGCAGTACTAGGAGAGGAGTTTAGGGAATACCTTTCAGCATTAATGAAAAGTGTTAAGATTATATCATCACAGGATGTGTCTTCTTACCAAAAGACAGCAGAAGAAAGTGGTGAGACTATCGACGATCAGCAAAAGACACAGATTTTCCCCAGGGGCCACATCTACATTTGCACCTTCTTGCATCGCTGGAATGAGCAGTGTATCCTTGGGCCACACACAGCGATCTACACAACTCCGGCTGCCGTGAAGGTGGAGGGTAATAAGAGCTGGATTCACCTAAAGGATACTAGAAGGGATACCAGCAGCCCTCCACCTGCATGGGAACAGGAGCATGCATAGAAGTTAAGTACACCCTTGGGATTCACTGTTTGTTTCAGTGTAAAGGGGTGTGTGAATAGAGATCTGGAATTTCAATCACTTTTCTATAGGAAAAAGAATGTCTAAGATTGTAAATTGTGTAGAAATGTATATTTGTTTGGTTTTCTTGGTCCTTGGGTCATCATGGCTGAAGAGGACAACTAGTATAAAAAAGAGGAAATTTAAAATTGTCTGGTTTTATGAGGTCTGAGGACAAAAATGTTTAGAGTGAAAAGAAATGTCAATCTTTTTGATAATAACGATGATGAATTAGATCCTACAATAAATGTACCTGGTTTTGCAGTGGATAACATATGGTATAGCCATATGAAGACGGTGGGGAGAGAGAGATCCGTAGAATATTGCTACATCTGCTCTCTCATCCCCTATGCTTCTGGCATTCCTAGGATATTTATCCCAAAGGAAGTAGAGGTAGCAGATGCACTATGCCTAGTGCACCTAGTCCTGTGCAGGGTTAAAGGGCAGTTTAAAGGACAGTCAATTACGGCATCAATCTTACCAATTGATGATGAGCGTTCAATTGCTGAGTGTACAGAAGATAAAAATATTTGGTGTGTTGAAAGAGTTCAATTGACCTCGGAAGGAGCTATTTTTTCTAAAAATCGATGGGATGAAAGGATGAAGAGTTGCAGAGCTGGAGGAATGATGGGATTCTCAGAAGGAGAGGTGGCACAAATAAACAAAGAGTATGGAGAAATCATTTGTAGTATCCGATATGGCTCAAGGAGCCAGAAAAGCCTGTTAAGATACAAACACTTACCCATTTTTCCTTGTGTTTTAAGGGCAATGGCACAGTGCCCTTTTGGCACAAATGGGAACTGTAGTCACACGCTTCATATCACAGATCTGGCTGAAGGTACGGTTGCTCTTCTTGACAATTTTTGGACCTGTGGACAGAATGCATACAGGCAGCTGCCTTCAACCTGGCGAAGTGTGGGCAGTTTCTCTTCCCTTCATGTGCCCTTCCGCATGATCCCCGAGTAAAAGTTACCTCTGTGCCCCTTTTGTCCCCTGTGCCCTTTTCATCCTTTTCATCACCTTAGATGGACAAATTAAAGACTATGTTTGACGGCGTGAAACAGGAAGCATTGCAACGTAGGAGAAGACCAAACTCCCTTTTAGCAGCATCATCAAAGTCTTTAGCAGACATTCCTGATCGATACCAGCTGTTTAGCCACACTTAGACCTTCTTCGCCTCCCTCCTGCAGGTGGCGCCCAAGCAGCGGCAAATGCCAAATGGCTCCAGGTGACCAGGTATGAACTGTTACTTCTGGTGAATGTTTCCCAGTTAGTCTTTATTGCCATTAAGGAAGGGTTGGGGCACTAAGTCTCATGACTTTGAAAAAACCAGTACATAGTTCCTGACAGCAATCGAGGGCGGAGTATGCCGGAAAATTGGGAGGGCCAGTTGCACATTTGTGCCTCCCAACGATACAGAAAACGGTTCTCTCACCAGAAAATGTGCTGCCTTGAATAAACTGAAAGTGATCATAGGGACTGAGGTTGGGATCACCAACGAGTCATGGATCAACTTCTTGTTCTCTTGGGTGCCTTCTTGGTTGAGCCTCGCTTTGAAGAGTTTTTGCCTTTTTTTGTCTTTTTTCTCATTCTTTTCTGTTCTTTTCTGCTGCAGCTATGATGACTGTAACCCTGTTCAAGTCTAGGGTCACCACCACTTCATCCCACATGGGTACTCAAACTGAAGGTGTCTTGTGTCCTCCACCAAATTCCCATGCTTGTGTGGAGCAGCAGGTAGATTGTGGGAATGGTGGGGGACGAGTTGGGTTTGTTAGGCGGAGGAGAATGCCCATATTTAGACTGGTGTGAGAGATGGTTGTAGGGAAGTTCCCCAAGAAGATGTTTCTGATTTGTTAGTTCAAGTATTAACTAAAGGGGGGAATGGTGGGGTGTTCAGGAAGGGTCCCCATGATTACAAAGGGTTCCTGTTCTGCGCACCACATTGATGGCTGGGGGTGATGACGAGCTGGGAGTCATGTTGCAATTTCATAGGTATCAAAGTGCCAGAAATTGATACATATTATCTTGCACGCGTCCAGAAGGATAAAGTATTAAATCCACCAAACGTAAAAACATACATACACACTAACATAAATACATGGGTAATTCATGACTCTCAATCTAGTGGTCTTTTCACAATGAATCAAAATGCAGTAGTTGAGGCTCTTTTGCAAAATGCACTTGCCTTGAGTTTCTATGATCTGATAAGTCTTGTAGATAGTTGATGTAAACTGCTGCTGCCTGAGAGCATGACAGAGGGAGTTTTGTTATTTATTTTGGTCACCATCTAGGTGGTTTTATCTGAACCCTTTCAATCAGAGCTGTTTTGGAAAGGGTTCATTTCAAGGCCCTTAGTTGTTACAATTTGGATTAGATTAATGTTTAAAGGACATTTACATTTCGCTTTGTTCATGCTTTCTGCCTCAGTAGGGTGTTCCACTTTTTAAGATGGTTGACTTCCTGTACCAACTGACAGTAGGAGGATACTTACCCACTAGTGATGTAGTCAGAAGAAATTACTTGAAAACCCATGCAGTCATCAGAAAAGGAACTTGGATTTAGGTCGTCACATTTCAAGTTCTCCAGAAATCCATGATGTCATGTGGAGTTGATCAATAGTTCAGGATTAGTTGACAAGGTAGCTTGTTTGCATACAGATCTCATAATAGGCTCTTTCACTGATCTACTGGGACATAGTGATGGACAATATCAAGCTGAATTTCTCTGGCTGAAGTCCTTGAAACAGTTGCTAAAACTTATTCTGCCAGCCAATCTGAAGGGCCATCATTATTTTATCCTACATAATCTGAACAATAAAAGCTGAATTGGACCAGAGCATGGGATCCATGAGGATCCAGATTTATTTTATATGCTGGCATACCACCCACTGTTGCCTCTTACCCCGATACCCATGTTCCTCTATGAAGAACAGAAAGTGTCCACTCACACCAAACATTATTTCATTTACTATCAGACCACGCACTGACCAACTTCCCCAACCACTTCCCAACAACTTGGCAGCATGATATCTCTGGTTGCTATGGGATATGAAACAACTTGTCCACCCTTCTAACTCGCCCTGCACACACACACATCACTACACATTTTTTAATACAAAAGTGCTTACCTTTAGCAGAGAAAAGCTTTCTCGATCTGCCTTGTACCACACTTTACTAACAACATCCTTGGTCTCTTCTGGCTACTGCATCAACTACGCACCATCATCTCATCAGCACATGGCTGAGGCCACACTATGTAAGAGACAACAAAGTAACATTTTTAGCAGTAGAGTGCCATGTCTGGTAAGGGGTGTTGATCTATGTGAATCAAGATGCAATTTTGTTTGTGGTGTGCATTTCTTTAGTGGTTTGTAAAACTTGGTGTGCCACTCAGGACTGGAGTGGGTTAAAGTTTTCTAGATATCCTGTTTCCTGCATCTGCAGGGATTTCACACGTTGTTCACAAATATTTTAACACATTCTTTTCATCATCTAAGGTTCAGACCAGCATATAGAGGCAATATTGTCTGTGGTGTGCTTTATGCGTTTTCACATTCATTCACCCAAAACTGTAGGCTTATTATGTAGGAAACCCCCCTACAAAGTCCCTCCTTATAGGTTTATCAGGAATGGTAGCCACCTGATTGCAAGTTTGATAACACATGTGATATTTACCTCATGCAGAATGAGACAAAATCTGTATCTGGCATTTAATATGCACTGCCTGAATTACATTCTGCCTGGCATAGTCCTATAATAATCCATACAGTAATTACTGCCTGATTTTGAGTCAGATTGACATCTGAGAGTGACAGAAATAGCTGAACAACTCCCTCCAGCCAAAGTGTGAATATAATGATGGACACATTGGCCAAATAAGGCTACAGAAAGTGTAGCCAATCATCTGAAAAAGCCTACATAAGGTGATATATCTCCAAGTATACCATAGATCAATGTGTGGTGCTGGAGAAATCAACATGTATGCAAATGACCTTTCATAGAGAGCATGGTGACATAATTCTGGAATCAGGTTTTGGGAGGCCATGCCTCCCTCAAAACACAAGGATCCAAATGTACCATGTCCAGTACCTTCGTGAATAGCCAAATAGACCTCGGCAGCGTAATGCACGCGATTGGCAGCTCACACACCAGTTTACCATTGGCAATCACATTCAGGATCAGTCAGGCAAAGACCAGGCCTAACACAATCTCATTAGTAAGATCTGTCCGACATATTTTTCACAAAAACATTAGCAGCTTTTGTCAATGCACTGGGAAACCGGGGAACTTACCTCCTTCCAACTCACTCTCAGAAGATACCAAGAGAGCATTCTTCTGTAATATACATCCAGGGAACCTAATCGGAGCAATGTCTGATAGATTAAATAACTAATATTATTGGAGCAGTGATGATCGCTTATAGTTGCTAAGTTTGAAACAAGTATTGGCTCATGAATAAGAGTCACATGCTGTTCAAATAAAGGTTCAACTATAGTGAACCTTAAACCAATTTATTGAAAACATTATTGTAAATGCCCATGGTTTCCAGCATTTTAAGTCAATATAATCTAATTGATTGCCTTGACATGACTCTAAAACCACCATCATCCCTAAAAGCAACAGGACCCCATCACAAACACCCCAACTTCACCCCTAATCTACCACAAGACCCCCAACATAGCCCCTTCACATGCTCTCGTGTTCATTTTTGACATGGCTGTTTGGCACAGCTAGTCGGAGTGCGGAGTCCAGCTGTCCAGGCCCAGTATTGTCCAACATTTGATTCGAGGAAAGAGGCAGTGAGGACCTGACAGTAGATGGTGCCCTTGGATCCCGTGTCACGTTCAGAGCAATCTGGGAGTGTGCATTCTCAATGTTGCGGAACATGAGGAAAATGGCCCACCTTGTTTTCTTTCTCGTGTAATCCAAGTGGCGAGTAGCAATTGATGCCGGCAGGCAAGTAACAGTACTCCCTATGGGGGGTTCCTACTCCCTGTTTTCCGCTCACTTTTGTGTGTGGCTGATTCCACCTGCCTCAGAGCCTGGGAAACATTGTGTAATAATTAATGTCAGTCTACCACACTTAGAGCCTCCTTAAAGTTCAGCAGTTCAGTAAAAAAGTGGCAATATTTCTGTTAATGCCACTTTTTTGGTGGTAACATATTTACTGCCACTTTTACAGCACTGCTTCATTATAGGGTTGGCCTTGAAGTGGAGGATACACCTCAATTAAAATACTCAAGGAGAATCCTCAATTTCAAGGCCAAAAATTGACGCATTTACCACAGATATAATTACCCCTCACAGTAAATATGAAACAATCCTACAAAGTCCTAAAGACTCAAAAAATGTGGAATTACACAGCTGTCGCCCCAGTCATGATTCTTCAGTAAATTTGCGGGACCGAGAGGCAATAGCGGTAATAGAGTTTGCCAGCAATTTCATGGAGAGGATTTATATCTTTACTTCTCCTGCTATCACTTGCCCATACATTTACTGAGACACATTGACTTCTCCATACCTTTACTTCTGTCTTTCACTTCCCTGAGCATTCACTTCCCCATTACAGGGGGAGGCCCTCTGTACCCCCTTCTTTTTTACCCCTCCTTTTTTATCTTTAGCTAACCTTAACCACATACATTGCCCATGAAGATACAGACGAGAAGTAAATGACAAAGTAAATGTCAGGCGAATGGAAGGTAGATGCAGTAAGTGTAAGGGAGGTTTTCAAGGCGAAGTAAAGGGGGGATACCGATGGAAATACCATGAAACTGCCACCAAATTCATAATAAGGCTCTCAGAGTTAAAGGAGGGTGCAGGATAATCATCTGTGATGCAGAACATGGTCATATATGAATTCATAGCAGATCTGATAAATCTAAGATTCCTTATCCACTCACAGTCGACAAGAAAATGTCTAAAGGAAGCAATAGTGAAATGCTTGGGGAGAAAAGCCCTGATTCACATAACAGTCATTCAATATCATTGAAAATCAGTACAGTGAACCATCCCAAACATGATATGTTGTCGGGTTTAGAACCCACTAATCAAATGCCCTAGTGAAACAACCAAGTAAAGATGCCTCACTACAACTCATAAAATTCTATAAAGGACGTTACAAAAATTACAATTGATATCACTCACCTAAAGTGCCTGGTGAAGGCCCAAACATCACAGACCCCTACTTCCCAAACTGGAAGTCTCAGGTCTACAGCGGAAGTACTGACATGCTGAGTCACTGGATCATTCAAAATGGCCACTGCTGGTAGAGAATGCCATAAGGGCCTGACCACAATGAAACGACACTGCTGACAAGAACCCCAGTGGCCTAATGGATAAGGCACTGGCCTCCTAAGCCAGGGATTGTGCGTTCACATCCCATCTGGGCCAAGTAACTTTATTCTTGCGCTTAAAAACTGGTTTCCAGTATTCGGCCGAGAGGATAGCTCAGGGGCAACGCACACACCTTCAAATCCCGGTCTTGCGCTTAGAAACTGGTCTCCGGTATTAAGCACTTTATAAAAGAGACATTATAAGCGTGCAAAACAGTGCATTTAACCCCATCTCAGAAAACATTTGGAACACTACTTAATCTGCAAAGGACACCCAATGTGAATATATTACAATCAATGATACACAACCCTGAATTGAAACAAATAATACCACTAAATGAACCAAAAATAAACATCCTAACAAACATGCTGAACCACGCAATATTCTGATGATTAACAGATTATAAAATAAACGTGAAAAAATAAAGAAATTACTATGGTGTTTTCAACATCAGCATTAATCGTACAAATGCAACTGCAAACGTATAAAAAGTTGAACACGAGTAGTATAACAAAGATAAGGTCAATAATTTCACCTGCAGAAAAAATACACCTAATATATCCTTATCCCAGAAGCATGAAAAACAATACATAACTGAAATACGCACTTGCCATGTGCTTATGCCAATACAGTGTGCAGTAAAGAAACATTATGAAACACAAAGATCACAATCAATAATTTATGGCAAGAGGGTGGCAAGCTGGCAGACAATAAGTCCAAAGTGACTCCCATCAATGGATGTGAATAGCCCTATGTCCTCTGGCTGTTTATGGACAAAGCCCAAGCCGTGTAGCGATAGTTGACTGACATTGTGATGACTTTCCGTGAAATGACAGACAACACATGATTTCGAGTTCTTATTTTTTATGTCAGAGTGATGTTCAATTGCCCTGCATTTAAATGTGTGGGTCTCATTTTGCAAAAAGTGGTAACTGTCATTTTCCACATTCACAAGCCGGATTGCAAAATGGAAGAGTAAAAACAGGCACAATCTTAAAATGTGAATTCTTCTCCGCAGACCAAAATTAAGCAACAACAGTCTTGCAAATGACCTTTTAATATGCTCTAGGATCCTGATTAAGTTGCACAACATCACTTTTTTGGTTTCCCATACAAAGTGAACCCCAAATATGAGAATGCCTCGTCAGAACATCTGAAACAATTGGGGGTCATTATGAGTTGGGCGGTAAGGGATTACCGGCACCGGTAAGGAGATCGGTGCTGGTAATCCCTTACTGCCCAATTCCAAGGTCCCTTAGCGGGAACGGTAAGGAACGTGTGGTCTGACCACACGTGCCTTACGGGTCCCGCTAAGGGACCAGGGCGCTAATAACAGGCTTGCTAGTTGCAAGCCCGTTATTAGCGCCCTCCCTATTCCCTTTGGGGAATGGTCTGTTCAATAGGGACTTACCGGTCCCTCCAGGGTCGGAATGCACCGGTAAATCCACATTGAACAAGACCAGACTCGGACACGGTATGGGAGGCAGCCATGGTGCTAATTGCACCATGGCTACCGCCCATCTCGTAATGACCCCCATTGTCGCCAAGATATCCTCAGCTGGTATCCCAAGACCTTTCCATACACCCACAGTTGCTCAGTTACTCCGAGGAGGGACACAACGGGTTTCCCAAGGAGTAACCGAACAATGTCTACATAGGGTAGTTGCTTACATGCATATGAGCGATCAGTGGTAGCTCGGTGTCCCCAGTAATGGAATATAAGGGAGTTTCCAGGGCCAGGTCATAGAGCAATGGGGACAGAGGGCAGGCCTGGAACCTACCTCTCTCTCTCTCTGAATTGAATTTGAGGTCCTGCGATCTTATGCGCCCATGCCCTTCTTTCTGATGTAACCATGTTAGGACCTTATTTCTCAAGGCTTCTTTTGTTTTGTTTCTCATCGGCTTCTCTATGTTTGTGATGATTACATTCCTTTTGTCCTGGATTAGTTCATTTATTTTGCTATTTGCAATCCTTGGCATTTGGATTTTTCTTAAATGGAGATCTCTGCGCACACAGGTTCTATGCTTTTTACTGATGTTTCTTGGTGGGCCTGTGTACGGCTGCACAGATCAGCATGAGTGGACGGCCTTATTTGGCAATGCTACTAGTCGAGAATATGGAAATGGAGGTTCTTGCTCTCCCTGTCATTTGACACCAGTTTCTCCTCCACGTTTTTATCGCTTGTTGTTATCACGTAGATAACGTGGCTTGGCAGTACTGTCCGCAGTTCTCTTAGGTGCCTTTGGCTCGCCATGGTTGACACTCTCAACCCATTTCTGAAAATCCTTCAGGTTCCCAGTCTGATTTAGTTTAGTTATAATACACTCCCTTAGGAATTGCTAGTCAGCAGCATCTTTGGGTTCTTTGAGTTCTTTGGTGTTGGAACCATTCTCATGGTGGGTTGGAATATCTTAGTGGGACTATAGCAGCTACAGTCAACCACTAAACAGAGGGCAAGAGAGACCCTATGCCCTTTTTTAGGGAGAGGGAACCCCAGAGGGAGACAATGGGGTCCCTGTCCAAACATAGAGCAATGGAATCAGGGCCACCAAATTACTTGACCTTGCAAGAGACAGGCCAGGTAGTAGAAACGGAATTGGAACTACCAGTTTTGAATTCTGCTGGCCAGGAATTGACTAAAGATGAGACATCGGTTTTGAGTAAGGGTCTGTCTTACGTCCCAACCTCTGGATCCAATTGGTACACTACGGAATGCGAAATGAGGAACTTCTTTAGGACAATTAGACTGAAAGTGTACTTCATGAACTCAGATAAGGAAACTGACGTGGAAGATGCAGGCCTGAGAATAAAGTCAACCTTCACCCTCACGGAAAATCAAATGCTGAAGGAAATAGTGACCTTTGAGAAATGCATTTTGAAGAAAATAGAACATTTGAAAACCAAAACGCAACCGATGAGAAACAACGTAGCAAACATGGAACGGGGGCACTCAAGACACTAAGTACCAACTTCATTTTAACAATCAATGTAGCAGATAAGGGGGGATTTATTGTAGTGCAATCCAATAAGCAGTATCTCAAGATGGCCAAGGATCTGCCCCAACATATTAAAACTATCTAAGTCTGGACAGAGATCCAATGCCTGAATAAAACAGCTTATTCTTGTGGCCACAGGATTCGGGCTGAACAGGAAGTGGATTATGGAGCAGGAGTTTGAGTACCTAAATCACCCAGAAGGAAGAACTCCTTATTCTATGCTATACCAAAAATACACAAAGATATGACCAACCCTCCTGGATGCCCAATAGAGTCAGGCTGCGGCTCAATTCTGGAGCCAGTGAATAGATTTATCGACTATTTTCTAAAACAAAGCAGCATGCTTGCAAAATAATACTTACAAGACACTACAGCTACCATCATTTGCTTTGAGGGGCAGCCTTTGGACTCCTCTAGGGAACTACTGTTCACCATGGATATAACAGTCCTATATACCTTTATTCTGCAAATAGAGGCACTGGAGTGTACCCGTTCGGAACTAACCCTGCATGACATACAAAGACGGGTACCCATTGGCTTCATTATTGAACTCCTTGGAATTGCCCTAACAAAGAACTTTTTCAAATGTAATGATAGATTCTATCAACAGGCAAACGGTACAGCAATGGGGCCACTCTTGCCCTGGTCCTGGCCATCACATACATGGCTTGCTTTTAGGAGAAATATATCTACACAGCAAGGAACCCCTTCATTGTGAAAATCCATCATTGTAAGCGTTTCATTGATGATATCATCTTTAGATGGAAGGGAAGCGCTGCAGACCTGAGACTATTTTGGAATTGGTTGAATCAACAGGATCCACATATCAAATTTACTATCAATTGGAGCATGGAAGCAATCCATTTTTTGGATCTGAATATCCCACACCAAGATGGAGCCCTGCAATGCAATCTTTTTAGAAAGCAAACAGAAATACTCTATTGTGTCACAACAGCTTTCACCCCCTTCCGCTAAAACAAGATTTTCCATATGGGCAATATCTAAGAATACAGAGAAATTGCTCTTCCCTGAATGATTATCAAATCCATCCAGCATCCCTCGCCCTAAGACTAAAGGTCAGGGGATACCCTAAGAAATTATTGAGTGACTCCCAATAAAAAGAGCCAGGTTTACACCACAAGAAACTCTTCTAGTCCCGAGATCGAGGGGTGAGAAACATAAGGATGCAAAAATTACCTGTTTATCAACCTATAGCCAAAGTACATTAAAGATAAGAGTGCTGGTGAAGAAATATTGGCATTTGGTGAAACTAGATCTACCAGAGGAGCCACTCCCCAGAATGGCTGTGAAAAGATAAAAAAAAAAACCTGAAGGAATACCTAACGCATGCACAGTTTCAGAAGAAAATGCCAAAAGCTTGATGTGGAACCTCAGAAAATTGGCAGGTCATCAACTATGCGGAAACTGTGCAGCTTGTAGATTTACACGCAAAATAACATTGTTTCTGGTGCACGGCTGGCAATGGGAACTAAAAAGGTTTACAGACTGTAAAACAGCTAATACCATCTACTGCATTGAAAGCCCTTGTGACAAAAAATACATAGGGCAGACAAGTAGACCAATGTACAAACGAATTAGGGAACAACCGTCACACATTAGATGCAAAACACATTCAGCGCCCCTAGTGGAGCACTACATATCACACCACCATTCGGCCAATGATATACTATGGTGGATCTTGGACACAGGGAAAAATTAATCCTACTCAAGGAAGGGTGGTGGATCCATAAATTAATATCTCACACCACCAGATTCAATGAGGAACTGATCTTCCCATAGGCAAGAGAAATGTTTTTTGACATCACAGTACGATGTTCATGACAATTAGGGCATCCCGGAGTAGCCTTGCAGCAGGACGCTACGAAACTGTGTGAGCAAAAGACACAGGAGTAAGCACATGCAAGTTTCTATGAAGGTAAATCATCTGTTAGCACCAATGACAATAATAGCACCAAGACAATAATAAAACAATACGCATGTGCCCCTTTGCGTAAGGACTGTGGGCAGCTGAATCACCTTTAAACACAAATGAAACTGAATATGAATTGGGCAGGATACCGAATGTGCAAGAACACAATTATGGTTCTTACTACAAGACCCCAAAGACACCCAAAATAAAGGCTTGTATGCAGCCTAACCAGTGTATTAAAACCGATAACAAGGGCTGCAGAGATGGAAGAAGGAGCGATATAAACCAAGACAAGTCAAAAATACAACAATACATACACGGAAATACATAGGAACCTAATACCACCAGAAGGTAATGTCTAATGTTAGCACAAGTACTAATATCAAATATAAGGAAATGGAGCAGAATATTGGCGGATGCCCTAATTATTTACGTCGGTCACCATGACAAAGAACGTCCGATACGTCAATATAAAACTGATGTCGTCTTGTTGCTGTTAGCAACGCATTAGACTGGGAAAGGAAAGAATGGGTCCCGACAGTCAGAATGCCACCGGTAAGCCTCCCCGTCAGAACAATGACAGAATGTTACAAAGATGTGCTGGCTGTGCCTCGGCCGGACAGTAGTGTTGTAAGGGTGGGTCCTTCCGACCCGCTTTTTTATTCATACATTCTTACTTGGCTTTTTTCGCTACTCAGCATTCGGAGCAGCAAGGAGACACAGGAATGCCCGTCGGGATAATGGGCCTCATTACGACCCAGGCAGTAAGGGGTTAACGGCGCCGTAAAAGGTGGCGGGCCCGTTAACCCCTTACCGCCTAATTACGAGGTCCCTTTGCGGGTCCCAACCTTAACGGCTGGTTTTTACCAGCTGTTAAGGATTGGACCCGCAAAGGGACCTTGGAGGTATTTACGGTACCGCAATTTGCGGTACCGTAACTACCACCTTCCCCATATCCATTGAGCCCTATGGGGGCAAAAATGGGAATGGGGAAGGGCCAATGGTGAATGGGGAATTACCGCCCGCCAACCTTGGAATGGGGCGGTAATTCCGCCATTCACCATGGCGCAATCGGTAAAATACCGGCGGCAACCATGGCGCTATTAGCGCCATGTTTACTGCCTGGGTCGTAATGACCCCCAATGTCTTTTTTTTATTTATTTTTTAGCTGAAGTACATCAACCTTTCAATATTTTTGTGCAAAACAAAAAAGAAAATGTTTCCACATTTTTTTAAAGTCCTTACAAATTAATTCCTGGTTATTTCATTGTCAATTTTCACTGAGGAATTAGATATAAAATCTCATCAACATTAGACAGTGGACAATCATAATATAGCAATTACAATAATTTGATGTTAAGAAAGATACGATATTGAACAAACCTATGGCTCTTAAAGCAGAAATGAGTGTACAAATTCAGTGGTTAAAGTCCTTATACAATCTCCTTACGCTTGCCGTTATCATAGCTGGTACACATAAATAATGACAATATTGGAAAGCACAATCAGTGACTAGTGGATACATATAAGGTGAGTGATCCTTCAGAAACAGGCTTTATTAGGAAAAATAAAACCCTGCAGGGACATACACATGTATAGCTGCGGGCTCCAATGACTTGGGAATTCTTAACGCTATTGCAAGGTACTCTCCTCACTAGCGGGGGCATGATGGAAATGCACTAGTATAAATCAATTAAAATAATACAGGACATACAGACAGAAGTGCCTCCATCCCAAAAGGGTTTGACCCTCAGCAGGGCCATCCATAACCAATAGGAGGATGAGGATTGGTGGGACGTAATTATTACCAATGCAAAGGCAACATTGTATACATATACTTTGCATACCAAAATAAGCGAGTGGGAGGAAACTTAACAGGGCAAGTCCCTGTCCCACTTTCCAGACAGGCATAAAATTACAGGGGGTAAGCACATTTCCTTCAACTCCTGTATGAATTACTTTGTAACCATACACATTGAATAGAAGCTGTCAGTCAGATGACTTACAGTATGTTCTTGGTTTTTCACATAGTGTCTGGCCGAGAATCAGGAAATCGGTCCCATGAGGCCACACAATAGTGATCCAGAAGGAGAATAAGATGAAGTTAAGCAGATGCAAGGCAAGTAGCCAACCAGGTTTTAATAGACACGCAGTTTGGAATAAACGGAACAGAAAGAAGGAGTTGCTCATAAACTTCTTGTTCATGTTGTTTTTGAGGGTCAGGTGATAACAATATGAGGTCCTGAAGAAGGCGGTTAATTTGACACTCCGCTGAAACGTCAGGCTAGCACGGGGTGGCGTCAGAACTCCCAAGCAAGCCCTTTTTCATCACAGGAGTAATTTAACTTACATTTTCTGAGACGCAGACCATGTTTTAAGAATGTGCATTTAATGGCATTTTTGCAAAGTAGCACTAGGGTGTTGAGAAGAATTATGAACACTTGGTGACAGAAGAGGAATGTTTTTTTTAGTTGAGAGGAATGTATTGTAGGACAGTTTGTATTATATTGATGCTTGTATTACTTTTGAAACATTTATTTGATGTATCATTGTTGAAATAATTGAACTGTCAGCTCAAATGTGTACAAAGCAAATCGTTTGTAGATACCTTGACACTAAACTAACGGGGAGTGTGAAAGGATAAAAAGAAAACCGAAATAAACAAAATAAAACTATGCACCAATAAATTTGGAATTGGCTGTGATCACTGAGTTCCATGAACTTTGTTGTTTCATTAGTTGAAAGGTGTATATATAAAAAAGTACTGAAAATAAAATGTAAATAAACACTGTTGGGTATATGTTTGTGTAAAAATAGTTATTCTAAACCCACTATACCCAACAAAAAGGGTTTCCCTTATGTAAAGGGGTTGGAATACCATGCCACATAATAGGCTGTGGTGAAGTGCCTCCGGCCTCCCTCGATATGCGATCTGGGGAGGTTCTGTCTGTAATCGAAGTAGCAGCTGGAATTCCTACTACGGCTCCTGCTGGGATGACTACGTTTGTTCTTCCGGGTCTTCCTGTTTTTTGTTCTTTTTGCCCCACGGCATTCCAATCCCAAAGTACTTGGCATTAGCTTGATACTGTGCACTAAAATGTTGGCCATTAATGGAGAATTATGCATAGTTCCACTACGACCTAAAAGTATCTTCATTCCACCCCCCACACTGGCATCAAACCACACCAGTGCATGGTCTGACATAGAAACACTGACAATTTGTCATCAATGCAATACCCATACCGAGAACCCATCAGAGCCTGAAAGAAGGTGTTCTGTTCATACATGTTTCCCAGGGGGTGTGCAATTCATTCTTCAATTTAATTTGTGCTGTATTGAGCATCTCTTGCTTTGCAATCTCTGGTACGCCAGATATGTGGTTGTATATGAATTGACCGAATTGCAATTGTCCGAATAACAATTCACCTTCTACACAATTGACCGAATTTAAAAGGTCAATTAGGATATATATGAGGGTGGGGGGGAAACCCCCTGCAACCCTCCACCCAATCCAAACCCCCCACCCAATCCCCTTATATTATTAAAAACCCAAACCAACCCACTATATATATAAAAATAATCAAACGGTCAATTGTACAGAAGGTCAATTAGGACCACTGTAATTCGGTCAATTGTGTCATTCGGACAATTATTTTCAGTCAATTCGGGTAATACCAGATATGCGCCTTAAGGGAGCATGAGCATTGCATAGAAATGATCATGATTTCAACTGAGAGCAGTATAATTCCATAGCTAGCCCATAAAAACACCCCCATTATGTTTGAATTAGGAACGATTGCCTGATGGCACCCCAAGTTCAAGCCCTGTAAATGTGGCAAAATGTAGCTGGATTATAATAGGTGTGTTGCCCACTCTGTAATGCCCTTTGGGTGGTGTGTCTTACACCATGAGGACATGCTACATGCTTAGCAGCTCAACTGCCACCCCTTGTATACTTGTATGCACTCTTGTTGTTTATATTATATCATAAATACTTTATGTTAAAGCAAACAACGCATATCAACATTTGAAATGGTATGTGAAAATACAACAATAGGTCTCAATTTGCTTGTGAACTTGCCTGGGTGGAAGGTATTGTGCTGGCCATCCTGGGGGCAGTGGCTGTGGAGACTGGTGTGGCAGAAATGACGTGTGAAGAGTTGGTATTGGGCTGTCTGGAGCAGTCATGGCGCCTGCACTTGAGGAGCAGACATTCCGAGAGGGCCTGAGGTCTGCCACTTGTTAAGTGCGCTGGCTGGAAAGGTCTGAGTATTGCACCAAGGCAAGGAAGCTGGCTGGAATGGTTTGGGGACTGCATTCGTGTGAGTTGATTGAGCGTAATGGTCTGGGTATTGCACCGTGGTGATTGTCTGGCTAGAAGGGTCCAGGGATTGCATTACTGTGAGTGGATTGGTTGGAATGGTCTGGGTATCACGCCGTGGTGAGTGTCTGGCTAGAAGGGTCTGAGGATTGCATTAGTGTAGGTGGATTGGCTGGAATGTTCTGGGTATCGTGCCGTGGTGAGTGTCTGGCTAGAATGGTTTGGGGAATGCATTGTTGCAAGTGGGCAAGTTGGAAGGTCCTGGGGAGTGCATTGCAGTGAGCTGGATGGCTGAAATGGTTTGATGGTTGCACTGTAGTGAGCTGGGCTCCTAGAAAAGTCGGGATTGCCATGTACCCAGCGGACGAAGGGTTTGAGGTTCCCACTTTGGTAATTGTCTTGCTGGAATGGTCTCAGGTGCACCTGTGGAGAGTGACCTTGCTGGAATTGTCTGGGGATTGTATTGTTGTGAGTGGATTGTCTGGAATGTTCTCGGTATCGCACTGTGCTGAGTGTCTGGCTAGAATGGAGGAGTACATTGTGGTGATTGCATTGTTGTGAGTGGATTGGCTGGAATGTTCTGGGTATCGCACTGTGGTGAGTGTCTGGCTTTAATGGAGGAGTACATTGCAGTGATTGTATTGTTGTGAGTGGATTGGCTATAATGTTCTAGGTATCGCAACATGATGAGTGTCTGTCTAGAATGGTTTGGGGAATGTATTGTTGCAAGTGGGCAAGTTGGAAGGTCATGAGGAGTGCATTGCGGTGAGCTGGCTGGCTGAAATGATTTGAGGGTTGCACTGTCGCGAGTTAAGCTCCTGGGATTGTCGGGGATTGCCATGAACGAAGAGTTTGAGGATTGCACTTTGGAAAGTGTCTTTCAGGAATGGTCTCAGGGGCACACTGTGGGGGGTGGCCTTGCTGGAATTGTGTGGGGATTGTATTGTTGTGAGTGGATTGGCTGGAATGGTCTGGGTATGGTGCGGTGGTGGGTGTCGGGCTGGAATGGTCTGGGTATGGTGCGGTGATGGGTGTCGGGCTGGACTGGTCTGGGCATGGTGCGGTGGTGGGTGTTCGGCTGGAATGTCTGGGGATGCAGTGTTGAGTTCGGGCACACAAGAAGGTACTGAGAATTACAGTCGGGAGACTGCACTTTGGCGAACAGATGAAAGGTTTGAGGTGTGCACTGTGGCGCATGCCGAGCTGGAATAGTCTCATGGGGCCACTGTGGGGAGTGGGCTTGCTGGAATTGTCGGGGGATTGTATTGTTGTGAGTGGATTGGCTGGAATGGTCTGGGCATGGTGCAGTGGTGGGGGTCGGGCTGGAATGGTCTGGGTATGGTGCGGTGGTGGGTGTCAGGCTGGTATGGGTATGGTGCGGTGGCGGGTGTCGGGCTGGAATGGTCTGGGTATGCTGCAGTGGTGGGTGTTGGGCTGGAATGGTCTGAGTATGGTGCAGTGGTGGGTGTCCGGCTGGAATGGTCTGGGGAGGCAGTGTTGAGAGTGGATTGGCTGGAATGGTCTGGGTATGGTGCGGTGGTGGGTGTCGGGCTGGTACGGGTATGGTGCGGTGGTGGGTGTCGGGCTGGAATGGTCTGGGTATGGTGCGGTGGTGGGTGTCGGGCTGGAATGGTCTGGGGAGGCAGTGTTTTGAGTGGATTGGCTGGAATGGTCTTGGTATGGTGCGGTGGTGGGTGTCGGGCTGGTATGGGAATGGTGCGGTGGTGGGTGTCAGGCTGGAATGGTCTGGGTATGGTGTGGTGGTGGGTGTCGGGCTGGAATGGTCTGGGTATGGTGCAGTGGTGGGTGTTCAGCTGGAATGGTCTGGGGATGCAGTGTTGAGAGTGGGCATACTAGAAGGTACAGAATATTACAATCGGCGACTGCACTGTGGTGAACGGATGAAAGGTTTGAGGTGTGCACTGTGGCGCATGCCGAGCTGGAATA